>NC_092373.1:124362592-124679722 GCF_030028105.1 Mobula birostris | reverse complement strand
ACTCTCCTTAAGCCCTGTCATGCACTCTGTATGTTAGGCCACAAGATATAGGGGCAGAATTAAGCCATTTGGCCCATCGAGTCTGCTCTGCCATTTCCCTCTCAGCCCCAAGCTCCTGCCTTCTCCCAGTAACCCTTAATGTCCTAACTCATCAAGAATCTATCAAACTCTCCATTAATTATACTCAATGACCTGGCCTCCACAGTTGCCTGTCGCAATGAATTTCACAAATTCAGCACTCTCTGGATAAAGAAATTCCTCCTCATCTCTATTCTAAATTAACGTTTCATGATCTATCTCTGAACCCTTTGCAATATCAGCACATCCTTTGTTAGATAAGCAGCCCAAAACTGCTCATAATACTTCAAATGAGACCTTAACATTACATCCTTGCTTTTATAATCTAATCCTCTCAAAATGAATACTAATATTGCATTTGTTCTCACCACTGACACAACCTACAAATTAATATTTAGGCAATCCTGTACGACGACCCAAGACTTTTGAAATTTCTGTGCATTTAGAAAATAGTGTATGTTTTTGTTTCTTCTACCAAAGTGCATGTTAATACAATCCCTGACACTATAACCTATCTGCCACTTCTTTAACCATTCCCCTAATCTGTCTCAATCCTTCTGCAGCCTCCCTGCTTCTTCAACATTACCTGCCCCTCCACCTGTCTTCATAATGTCCATATTTTTGGTCAGAAAGCCATCAATTCCATCATCCAAATTATTGACCTACATCATAAAAAGAGGTGGTCCCAACACAGACTCCTGTGGAACACCACGTCACCAGCAGCCAACCAAAAAAAGACTTCCTTTATTCCCACTCTTTGCCATCTGCCAATCAACCAATGCTCTATCCATGTGAATATCTTTCCTGTAATACCATGGGCTCTTAACTTATTAAGTATCTTCATGAGTGGCACCTTGTCAAAGGCATTCTGAAATTCTAAGTACACAACAAACAGCGTTTCTCCTTTGTCTATCCTGCATGTAATTTACTCAAAAGGTTCTAATAAATTTGTAAGGCAGGACCTTCCCTTTAAGGGAAGCATGCAAACTTTGATATACTTTATCATATGCCTCCATTTACCTTGAAACCACATCCTTAACAAATGAATGTAACACCTTCCTAACCACTGAGGTCAGACTAATTATCCTATAATCTCCTTTCTTCTGTCTTTCTCCCCTCATGAAGTCAAAATCAGGTTTATTATCGTCCGCATGTGTCGTGAAATTTGTGAAATTTGCAACTTTCCAGTCCTCTGTAACAATGTCAGGGTCCATTGATTTTTGAAAGACCATTACACTTACCTCTACAATCTTTTCACCCAGCACTTTCAGAACCTTAGGGTGTAGGCCATCTGATCCAGGAGACTTATCTACCAGACCTTTCAGTTTCCTAAGAACCTTCTCCTTGGTAAGAACCTTCTCCTTGGTAATGGCAACTTCACTCACTTCAGCCCCTGATACATTCATACTTCTGTATACTGCTAGTGTCTTCCACAGTGAAGATTGATACAAAATAATTTTTCAGTTCATCTGTCAGTTCCTGGTATCTCATTACTACTTCTCCAGCATCATTTTATAATGGTCTCATATCTATTCTCTTTGTATATCTGAAGAAACTTTTGGTATCCTCTTTCATATTATTGGCTAGCTTACCTTCGTATTCCATCTTTTCCATCCTTATATCTTCTTTTAGTTGGCTTTTGTCGGTTTTAAAACTTCGCAATCCTCTAACAGTCTTGTTGCTCTGGGAGAAGAAAGTGAAAGTAAATCCATCGGCTTACAACTAGACAATGACAGGACCATTTACACTGACAGTCAAAGACTTACACAGCATGAGAATCCATCCACACCTTCTTCACTACCCTGTCTACCTGTGTGCCTCTTTCAGGGAATTCTGTACCTCTATTCCTCGGTCTCTCTGTTCTACAACTCTCCCTGGCCCCTGTCATTCACTCTGCATATTCTACTCTGGTTAACTTCCCAAACTTGTACTTGCCCAGTTAAGTTCCACCTGCCATTCCTTGGCTCATTTTCCCAGGTGGTCTCCATTCCATTATAACCTCAGACAACCCTCATTTTCACCACACTCTCATTCTGGTGTCATGCACAACCTCACTAATTATTCATCCTGAAATTCTGGAGCATAAACAGAAACACCTGAATGACTTGTCACTGGATCTTCTGAACTATCTATGTAGATATGCAAGAATCCTTCTTCTTCTTTGAGTTTTTACGGCAGTTGGTATCCACACTGTTGCATTACTGCCATCTTCAGGATTTATTGTCCCTCATTGTCCATTCACTTTAAAGCCGTCTTTCCAGTCCCGTTGCCCTTAAAAAACTAAACAACCATTTCCTCCCCGATCACTCTCCCCATATTCCAATAAACCTTTAACACTGTTCTCTACCAATCCTATTTTGCGTAATTGTTGTAACATTTGTTGCCTTTCCTGTGCAAATTTCCAGCATGAAATAAGGATATGCTCTACTGTTTCAGTCTCTTGACATAGATTGCAAAAACCTGTTGGATGCTTATTTATGATGGCCAGAGTGCCATTAAGGTTGCTGTGCCCAATTCACAGTCTACTTATAATTACTTGCTCCTTCTGCTTTACTCTCCTACTTCTTCCCATATCTACTCTGTTCTGAATTGAATGTAAATGTCTTCCTTTTACTGCTCTGTCCCAATGCTGCTGCCACTGTTGATTTATCCTTCTCCACACTATGCTCTTCCCCTCTGATTTTGATAGTTTAATATTGACCTCTATAGATCCTTTTTTGACTGCTGCTTTTACCAGCCTATCTCCCTGTCTCATTTCCCATAATACCCGAATGTGCTGAAACCCACATGAATGCGATATTTTTGCCTTGTCTAGCCAGTCTTGAATTTGCAAACAGGAGTTCATAAAGCAGATCCTGGTGACCCACCTTAATGCTTGCAAGGGCTGATACAGAATCGCTACACATCACAATATTATTACAATCAACCTGCTCACTCCATTCTAGTGCTAACAATATGACAAACATTTCAGCTGCGTATACACTCAAGCAATCGGGTATTCTCTTGCTAATTTCCACTCGATAACTTGGTACAACAATTGCAGATCCTGTTGCACCTGTTTCTGGATCCTTTGATCCATCGGTAAAAATCTGTACGCCTTTATACTTACATTCCCTGTAACTGTGATATTCACTGAGTATATCAGCCGTCTTATTACTGTGCTTAATCTTAAGCAATTCCAAATCTACAGAGGGATTTTCTAATACCCAGAAAGGTCTAACAGGCCACACCACACTTGCACAAAACTCTTTATCGTATATACCCATATCTTTTGCTGTTTGCTCTCCTGTCCAGCCAGAACTTTCTTTTTGTGTCCTTTCCTTCTCCCAGCATGTCTGCAACACCCTTTTTGTAGGATGGCTATCACCATGCCCCCTTAAATTAATCCAGTGATTGGCCTCCACCTGTTTACACCGCAGCCCCAATGGCATTTCATTTGCCTCAACTTGGAGTGCACACACTGGGGAAGTTCTAACCACTCCCAACCACACCCTTAGAGCCCGAGCTTGCACGATATCCAGTTCTGCCAGCACAGATTTTGCTGCTGACCTGTATACAATACTTACATAGTCTAATCTTGATCTTATTAATGCTACATAAATATATTTCAGATGCAAAATCAGCACCCCATTCCAATCCAGCAAGACACCTCATGACATTTATCACATTTTCACATTTACTAACTACATATCTAACATGTTCCCTCCATGTTAATCTCAAGTGCACTCCCAAAAACCGAAAACTTTCAACTCTTCAGGTTACTTCCATATAGATTCATATTAAGTCCCCTGAACTGTTTCCTTGTAAGGAACATGGCTTTTGTCTTCTCCACTGAAAATTTAACACCCCACTTTGTCCCCCACTCTTCAACTTGATTAATTCCATCTTGCATTTTTGTAACTATACGTTCAATATTTCTCCCTCTTTTCCACAAAGCCCCATCACCTGCAAACAATGACCTCCCCACTTCCATTGGAATATTTATAAATATATAATTTATTAAAATGGGGAATAAAGTTGGACTCACTACACTCCCCTGAGGCGTCCTGTTTTCTACAACACACTGGCTTGATAGCTCTGATCCTATCTTCACCTGAATAGTTCTCCCATTTAAAAAGTCCTTAACCCAATTGAACATCACCCCCCCCCATTCCCTATAAAAGTAGCTTGATTAGGAGCCTCTCTTTCCATAACATATCATAAGTTTTCTCAACATCAAAAAAAAACTGCAACCACTGTCTCTTTATTTACTTGAGCTTTTCTTATTTCATCCTCTAGACACAACACTGGATCCATAGTATCCTTTCCTTCCCTGAACTTGCTTTGATACGTAGCCACCATACATACTACCTGCCTTGCATATATCTGCCTCTGGTCTTCTTCTTCTTCTTCTTTGAGTTTTTACGGCAGTTGGCATCCACATTATTGCATTATCTGTGTCTGGTCTCCAAGTAACTAGAGTTTGAATCTGGTGGTGATGATGCATCTCATTGTGATGCGTCCCGCTTGTGTCACAGTGGCCTTGTGATGTCAGGGTTTCAGATGACATGCTAAGTGGTCATGTCTCAACACCTCTGTATTTAGCAAAAGCCTAAGTCATTGTCTGTGTTACAATAATGTCATGAGGGTGAAAGGAATAACTGTTTTTCATGGTGACCCTGAGTCCGTGACCTTGGGAATGGTAGAAGTGGGACTGTTCACTTTCCCTGCCCCTTATCTAGGTTATGAGAGATTCGGTGTTAAAATTGTGGTTGGAAACAAAGAAATGGCTGAGACATTTGGAACTATTGTCCTTTCTATGTAAATAGTGTCCGATTTGTGAATGTCACATTCCTGAGGACTCTGGGAACACGTCACTCTTGAGTGAATATAACATATGAATCTGCCTCCACTATTCCAACAGACGTTTACCTCCAGACCTTAAATAATTGAAGTGTAAAAATATTTCCTTTCATCACTCCTAGTTTATTTAGCAAATATCTTGATTCTACAAGAACACAGTCAAAATCTAGAGGCATTTAGCAGGACAAGGAGCATCTAAGGGAAGGAATAAACTCTTGATATTTCATGCCAAGACCCTTCATTCTACATTCTCCTGTTCTTGACCCCACTGCTGAAGTGAGGAGCTTCCCTGACAGCAGATTGTCAGGAGAATAAGTGAAAGGGAATAGGTTACAGGGAAATAGGTGTAGGAATGGGATTGCCTTAGAGCCTGCATGGACTAAGACTGTAACACCATGAGACATAGGAGCAGGATTAGACCAATCAACACATCAAGTTTGCAAGACCAAGGAGCTGATTATTGACTACAAGAGGCAGAAACCCTGAGCCAGTACTCTTTGGTGGATCAGAGTTGGAGAGAGTTAGAAATTTCAAATTCTTGGGCATTTCAGAGAATCTGTCCTGAATCCCACAAGTAACTGCCATTACAAAGAAAGCATGGCAGTGCCCCTGCTTTGTTAGAGGTTAGAAAGATTTAGCATGTCATCTAAAAGCTTGACAAACTTCTACAGATGTGTAGTGGAGAGTATATTGACTGGCTCCATCACTGCCTGGAATGGAAACACCAATGCCCTTGAACTGAAAAGCCTAAAAAAGTAATGGATACAGCCCAGTCCATCACGGTAAAGGCCCACGTACTACTGAGTACATCTACATGGAGCATTGTTGCAGGAAAGAAGCATCCATTATGGAGGATCTCCATCATTCAGATCATGCTCTCCAATTCCCCTTAAATATTTCACCTGAAACCTGGTTTTCTTGGGCTGCACAAGTCTAGGGCATGCACAGTCAGGTCCCACCAAATCCATGAGATTGGGATGGCTCTCCCACACAAAACCCCGGTGTGTGTGGGTTGCCGTGTAATTTGCTACCCTGTTACAACTCAGTGCCAAGAAACAACAGACTGCACACTGCATACGATTAAAGGAATTATATTTGTGAATGTTAACTTAACTAAAGGGTTAGTAAAGAAATTAAGGTAAAAAAAAACAACAAAGGCCCATTATAATTAAACTGTCAAATGTGCAAAGCTCACACCGGTGCTAGGCACAAAAAAAAACCCGTTCCCCTGATTGGTTGGCTCACATTCCAAAGTACCCGTTATCTCTAACCATAACCCAGACTCTGCTTCTACAGAAAGACCATTACATGAAATACATTGGAATATTAGCAGTTAATCCTTTACCAGGATGTTACACTCTCCCCCCACCAAAACTAGCCATGTCCTCATGACTTTGAGATAATTTATCACCCTTCATGAATAATACAAATCCTCACAGAAATTTCATGATATGGTGACCTCTGATCCAGGTGTAACTGGCAGTGACATATCTCACCAAAGGGATAGGCGCCATTTTCTGTTCACCCAGTGTGACATAGGCAAATCGATCTGGGGGTTCCTGACTTTATGAGATCTCCTTACCCATGATCTACTTCTTCAGTTTCAGACCCTGACCTCTTTCCTGTCAACATGAGAAGGCACCTCCCTGTCCATTACTTGTGCCTCTCGCCAACTCAGGTCGCCATGTCACTTGATTGAGCTCAGCTTCATGCCCAGTTACTTTAGAGTCCAGCCTCCCATCATTGTCTGACCGTAAACCTGCCTGCCCACTACTGCTTCCCCCCATTTCACCCGCCTCTGCTTCCCCCCATTTCACCCGCCTCAGTGTAAGGAAGATTAGAACATAGAACATAGAACAGTACAGCACAGTACAGGCCCTTTGGCCCACATGGTTGTGCCGACCCCCAAATCATGCCTCCCATATAATCCCCCCACCTTAAGTTCCTCCATATACCTGTCTAGTAGTCTCTTAAACATCACTAGTGTATCTGCATCCACCACTGGCTCAGGCAGTGTATTCCACGCACCAAACACTCTCTGAGTAAAACACCTTCCTCTAATATCCCCCTTGAACTTCCCACCCTTTACATTAAAGTCATGTCCTCTTGTATTGAGCAGTGGTGCCCTGGGGAAGAGGTGCTGGCTATCCACTCTATCTATTCCTCTTATTATCTTGTACACCTCTATCATGTCTCCTCTCATCCTCCTTCTCTCCGAAGAGTAAAGCCCTAGCTCCCTTAATCTCTGATCATAATCCATACTCTCTAAACCTGGCAGCATCCTGGTAAGTCTCCTCTGTACCCTTTCCAATGCTTCCACATCCTTCCTATAGTGAGGCGACCAGAACTGGACACAGCACTCCAAATGCAGCCTAGCCAGAGTTTTATAGAGCTGCATCATTACCTCGCGACTCTTAAACTCTATCCCTCGACTTATGAAAGCTAACACCCCATAAGTTTTCTTAACTACCCTATCTACCTGTGAGGAAACTTTCAGGGATCTGTGGACATGTACCCCCAGATCCCTCTGCTCCTCCACACTACCAAGTATCCTGCCATTTACTTTGTACTCTGCCTTGGAGTTTGTCCTTCCAAAGTGTACCACCTCACACTTCTCCAGGTTGAACTCCATCTGCCACTTCTCAGCCCACTTCTGCATCTTATCAATTTCTCTCTGCAATCTTTGACAATCCTTTACATTATCTACAACACCACCAACCTCTGTGTCAGTCATCTGAAAACTTGCCAACCCACCCTTCTACCCCCACATCTAGGTCGTTAATAAATATCATGAAAAGTAGAGGTCCCAGAACTGATCCTTGTGGGACACCACTAGTTACAAACCTCCAATCTGAATGTACTCCCTCCACTACGACCCTCTGCCTTCCGCAGGCAAGCCAATCCTGAATCCACCTGGCCAAGCTTCCCTGGATCCCATGCCTTCTGATTTTCTGAATAAGCTTATCGTGTGGAACCTTGTCAAATGCCTTACTAAAATCCATATAGATCACATCCACTACACTACCCTTATCTATATGCCTGGTCACCTCCTCAAAGAACTCTATCAGGCTTGTTAGACACGATCTGCCCTTCACAAAGCCATGCTGACTGTCCCTGACCAGACCATGATTCTCTAAATGCCTATAGATCCTAGCTCTAAGAATCTTTTCCAACAGTTTTCCCACCACAGATGTAAGGCTCACTGGTCTATAATTACCTGGACTATTCCTACTACCTTTTTTGAACAAGGGGACAACATTCGCCTCCCTCCAATCCTCCGGTACCATTCCCGTAGGCAACGAGGACATAAAGATCCTAGCCAGAGGCTCAGCAATCTCTTCCCTCACCTCATGGAGAAGCCCGGGGAATATTCCATCAGGCCCTGGGGAATTATCCATCTTAATGTATTTTAATAACTCCAACATCTCCTCTGCCTTAATATCAACATGCTCCAGAACATCAACTTCACTCATATTGTCCTCGCCATCATCAAGTTCCCTCTCATTGGTGAATACCGAAGAGAAGTATTCATTGAGGACCTCACTCACTTCCACAGCCTCCAGGCACATCATCCCACTTTTATCTCTAATCAGTCCCCCTTCACTCCTGTCATCCTTTTTGTCTTCACATAATTGAAGAATGCCTTGGGGTTTTCCTTTACCCTACTCGCCAAGGCCTTCTCATGCCTCCTTCTTGCTCTTCTCAGCCCCTTCTTAGGCTCCTTTCTTGCTTCCCTATATTCCTCAATAGACCCATCTGATCCTTGCTTCCTGAACCTCATGTATGCTGCCTTCTTCCACCTGACTAGATTTTCCACCTCACTTGTCACCCATGGTTCCTTCACCCTACCATTCTTTATCTTCCTCACCAGGACAAATTTATCCCTAACATCCTGAAAGCGATCTCTAAACATCAACCACATGTCCATAGTATATTTCCCTGCAAAAACATCATCCCAATTCACACCCGCAAGTTCTAGCCTTATATCCTCATAATTTGCCCTTCCCCAATTAAATATTTTCCTGTCTTCTCTGATTCGATCCTTTTCCATGATAGTACTAAAGGCCAGGAAGCGGTGGGCACTGTCACCCAGATGCTCACCCACTGAGAGATCTGTGACCTGACCCTGTTTGTTACCTAATACTAGATCGAGTATGGCATCCCCCTAGTTGGCCTGTCAACACACTGTGACAGGAATCTGTCCTGGACACACTTAACAAACTCTGCCCCGTCCAAACCCTTGGAACTAATCAGGTGCCTATCAATATTAGGGAAGTTAATGTCACCCATGATAACAACCCTGTTATCTTTGCACCTTTCCAAAATCTGCCTCCCAATCTGCTCCTCAGTATCTCTGCTGCTTCCAGGGGGCCTATAGGATACTCCCAATAGAGTAACTGCTCCTTTCCTGTTCCTGACTTCTACCCATACTGACTCAAAAGAGGATCCTGCTACATTACCCACCCTTTCTGTGGCTGTAATAGTATCGCTGACCAGTAATGCCACCCCTCCTCCCCCCCCCCCATCCCTTTTAAAACACTGAAATCCAGGAATATTGAAAATCCATTCCTGCCTTGGTGCCAGCCAAGTCTCTGTAATGGTCGCTACATTATAAGTCCATGTTTATGTATCCAAGCTCTCAGTTCATCACCTTTGTTCCTGATGCTTCTTGTATTGAGGTACACACATTTCAGCCCTTCTGCCTTACTACCTTTACACCATTTATTCTGCTTCTCTTTCCTCAAAACCTCTCTATATGTTAGATCTGGCTTTACTCCATGCACTTCTTTCACCGCTCTATCGCTCTGGGTCCCATCCCCCTTGCAAATTAGTTTAAACCCTCCTGATCCATGCCAGCGAACCTACATGCAAGGATATTGCTCCCCCCCGAGTTCAGGTGCAACCCATCCAATCTGTACAGGTCCCACCTTCCCCAGAAGAGATCCCAATGATCCAAAAATCTAAAACCCCGTTCCCTGCACCAACTCCTCAGCCACACATTCAACTGCCATCTCACCAATTCTTACTATTACTATCACGTAGCACTGGCAGCAATCCTGAGAACGCCACCCTTGAGGTCCTGTTCTTCAGCCTTCTGCCTAGTTCCCGAAACTCACACTTCAGGACCTCATCCCTCTTCCTGCCTATGTCATTGGTGCCAACATGTATCACGACTTCTGGTTGCTTTCCCTCTTGTACCAGGATGTCGTGCACCTGGTCAGAGACATCCTGGACCCTGGCACCTGAGAAGCAACAGACCATCCATGTGTCCCTCTCATGTCCGCAAAACGTCTTGTCTGCTCCCCTGACTATAGAGTCTCCAATGACGAAAGCTCTCTTCTTCTCTGTCACACCCTTCTGCACCACAGAGTCAGACTCAGTACCAGAGGCCCTACCACCGTGGCTCACACCTGGACGGTCGTCCCCGCCAACAGCATCCAGGACAGTAAACTTATTATTCAGGGGAAAGATTGGGAATCTCTTCGTCAATTATTTGTGAGTTTGCAAAGAGCAGCATAGACCATGCTCCCATTTCCTCACCCTCTGAGTCCGTATCACATTCAGTGGTTAGGTCTTGTCCAGACCCTTCCACTGTTGTCCTTCTGCTCTTCCATGTTGCCGCAGAGCCTTCTTAGTTGGTGTAGGGTCCAGGTCAAGCTATGGTTCAACACGTACCTCTTGTGCCAGAGGTAGAAGGTGGCTACGAAGGAGAATCTTGACAGGCCGATTTGTATCCTTTAGTTTCACCTGGCAATCTGGTACAGTTGGCATCTGACTCTCCACTACATAGGGCTTAGCTGCCCAGTGGTCAGCCAATTTATGCTTTCCAGGCAGCCCCATATTCTTTATGAGAACTCAGTCTCCGGGCACTAGTTGGGAGAACCTAACCCTCTCTTATTTCCTTGATTTTGCTTGGTAGTCAAGACCTCGGCTAGTTTATATGTCCTTTGCAGTTCCCTCCTTATGTCACGCATATGCTTCAGATAAGTCTTCTGTTGTAGATCTTCCCCACCTAAAACAGAAGTCAACGGGCAACCTCGCTTTGCACCCAAACATCAGATAGCAAAGTGAGTACCCGGTAGCTTAATTCTGTGTACAGTTGTAGCAGTGGACCAGATACCCAATATGTTGACTCCACTTGTTCTTCTTGCTGATCTCCAAAGTTCTGAGCATGTCTAGCGAGGTCCAATTGAACCTCTCGAGCTAGGGATCACTCTGATGGTGGTAATGTGTAGTCCTTGACTTCTTGACTCCAAGCATGCTAAGTAACTCATGTATGAGCCTACTCTTGAAATCCTGTCCCTAATCGCTAGATATTCACCTGGGGAGGCCATAATGAACAAAATACTTTTCCCATAACACTTTGGCCATAGTGGACACCCTCTGATTCTTTGTAGGGAAGGCCTGTACTGTATATGGTGTAGTGATCCGTAATAACCAAGATATTTGTTTGTTGCTGACATTAGGTTCTATTGATATGAAATTCATGCACACCAGTCTAAGTGGACCTGCACTCTGCAAATGAGATAATGGAGTGGCCCTTCCAGGCAGCGTCTTCCTTCATATACATTGAATGCATGACTTGCAGTATGTTTGATCTCCAGCTTCATTCAGAGCTCGTAGAACGGATCTCTGAGCAATCCATACGTCTTGTCAACTCTTAAATCATCATGAAGTAACTTCAACACAATCTTCCGATACTTCTCAGGCAGAACTAGCTGGGAACATCAAGGTCGGTCCGAGGCGACATGACCCAATATAGGATCTGGTTCCTCAACTCTACTCTGAACCATCCTGTCAGTTGTAGAGATACCACAGAGTATTTCATCTTGTCTACTTGGGCCATATCCCCTCTTGCAGCTACTGATCAAACAGTACCTATGCAAGGGTCACCTCAGTGAGCTGTGGCCACTTCCCCTGGACTCAACTCAGGCAACTGCTTTGGCTTCAGAGCAGTCAGTTTGCAGTAAACTGGTGGAATGGCACAACCAGAAGCTCCCAAATGATCCATCGCTCGATCCTGAACTTGCCTTGCCTCTGACTTCTCTGTGAGGGAAAACTGGCATATTGTTTTAACTCCAGGTGCAGGAACACTCTCCCAGTCTTCATCCCTGTCTGGCCTTTCATGCGCACATTGGGACAAAGCATCAGCATCAATGTTCCAACTCCCTGGCTGGTACTTCAGGCTGAAATCGTAGGCAGACAATGCTGCCAACCAGTGATGGCCTGTGGCATCCAATCTTGCTGAGGTTAGGATATGTTAATTGGTTATTATCCATCCTCACCTCGAACTTGGCACCATATAGCTAGTCACTTAGCTTTTTCACCACAGCCCACTTCAATGCCAGGAACTCCAATTTGTGCGTGGGGTAGTTTCGCTCAGAGGGTGACAGACTCCGGCTGACAAACATGACAGGTCTCAATCCTGTGCCCTGATCTTGATACATATCACCCCCTACACCCTCTCTGCTGGCATCTGTATGCAGTACATATGGCAATCGGGGGGTCTGCAAAAACCAACACAGGCGTTTTCAGCAGCTCCTTCAGCAACTGAAAGGCTTCATTACATGTTGTATCCCATCTTGCTCCAAAAGGCTCTGAAGGGCTCAGATAATTGTTACCATCCTCTCCTCTCATGCTCCTCCCTTTCTTCCCCAAGGAAAGGTAACCGCACAGAAGCTAATTTAAAGAGTGACTCTCTGTAGAGTAGTCCTTTATGAACCTCCAATATTACCCACAGAATCCAAGGAATGAACGCAGGACGATTACAGTCTGGGGCCTTGGCCATGTGGTCACTGCTTCTATCTTAGACAGATTCGTAGCTACTCCATACCATGAGACTATGTGCCCAATATAGTTGACAGATGTCTTGCAAAACTGGCACTTGTCTAGGGAAGGTTTTAACCCTTCAGCTTTCAGGTGGCCGAGCACCTTAAGTAGCCTCGCATCATGTTCTTCCAAGGTGGAGCCGAGCACTATGAGGTCATCCAGGTACACAAGCACCTCAAGCAAGTTCATGTCCCCCACTGTTTTCTTCATGACATTGTGGAAAGGTGCCAGGGATCCCATTATGCCCTGAGGCATCCTTTCAAACTGGAAGAATCCATGTGGACATATAAATGCCATCTTCTTTTTGTCGGCCTCACCATGGGGATCTGGTAATATCCACTCCTCAACTCCAGCACACTGAACCACTTCACACCACTCAGGCAGGCCAATGCATCTTCGATTCTCGGGGCCATATACCAGTCGGGGTCTATGCCTGTTCAGAGTCTGATAGTCTACACACATCTGTACCTTCCCATTCTTCTTTTGGGCCACTACTATTGGGGACGCATAGGGGCTCCTGGACTCAGTGATGATACCAGATTCTTTCAGCTTCCACAGATGCTGCTGAATATCTCCATCTCTTCATGTGCCAGTTGCCGTGACCCTTCTCTGAACGGCGTGCCTTCTGTCAACCAGATGGTGTGGCAAGTGCCCTTGGAACAACCACATCAAACTCATCAGTAGAAAAGACATCTTCCAGCTTCAACATCTTCTCTATCAACCTCCTCTTCCAACCTCCAGGTACTTGGGAGTCCCTAAAGTTGAATGACTTGGTGGTCAATTTTCCCTTCTTTGAGAGAGTTTCACCCTGGCTTTTCTCACAGGTACACTAGACACTACCATCATCAGAAAGTGGTGGGTCATTGACATCCCCCACCTAAGGGTGATCTCCCTCTCAGAGGTGTTCCTGACAATCACCGTCACCCTGTTGACCTATACAACCGAGGGCTTCTGCAGTTCGGGCCTCACCAATACCTCAGCAGGTAAGCGTGACTCCTCTTCGTGGTTTTTCAGAGCATCTGCCAAGAGGGCCTTGGCATCAGGCATTCCAGGAAATTTGGGGTTTCCTGTCACTCTAGCTACTTCCCCCAGCCGTAGCACAATTGGTTTGGACTGGGTACAGCACAGTTCCTCATTTATGCTTATCATCCAGTCCACTGCGGCCACGCACTTCCTCAAAAGCAGCTCAGAACACAAGGTGAATGGACAAAGTATTCAGAAAGGTGTCTCCAACCTTCTCCTTGCAGGATACCACTAGCCTCCTCACAATAGGATATTTGTCCCCACAAAAAATGGAGTTTCACCCTTCTCGACGGGGTCCGGACAAGCCAAAACAAATGTATCAAGAACCTCAGCTACTCCAAAAACTCCAGCTTCAATGACAAGTAATCATTATACGGGTAGTCATCAGTACTGATACCCCAGATCTCTAAGGCACTGAGTGGCGTCAATGGTTAATGCATCAAATATCAGTTGTAAAACAAACGGAACAGCAGAGTAACCTGAGAGCCTGTGTCAAGTATGGCTCCAGCATAAATACCATCAATCCGTAATGATACACTGGAGCTTGGCCCCACTAAGCCTTCAGGAATAGGGTTTTTTGCTTTAAGATGTCCCTTGAAATATTGATTGAAATGTGTTCTCCCCGGGTTCCCTCTGAGTCTTTTCTTACGTCTCTCTCCACTTGGGTACCTGGGGGCTCACTCTCTGAAGGCTTTCCAGTCCTGCACACTCCCGCCTGAAGTGTCTTTTTTCCCCACAGTTATAGCAGATTATACCAGTTACTCTGCCCCCAACCCATCCTCCCGCCCCACGAGATCCTTTTCAATAGCAACCCTCTGCTTCGTCTGTCCCCTCATTGGACCCAATTCCTTGGTGGCTTTGTCAGGCAGGGCGGCCGCATCCACCGATAACAACGGGGACATCTCAGTTCTAATTCTGCCACAAGCTCCTTTAACACAACCAGGGGTGGGCTACCTGGGGTCACTTCAGCAATGGGGGCTACTACTGAGGACTGTACCTTGTGCCTCCATCGCATTCTCCTCCTCTCATACTTCTCTGATCAGCTCGACAAACGAGGACAGGGGGGCGAGTCTAATGAGACACTTGGAGACCCAATGCGATTATGTCCTGTGACTGCACGCCTTTCACCACTTGGTCCATTCTTAACTGATTCACCTCAGCAGCTTGAATGGCCCCCATGCTGCAAACAACTCAGCTGTCTCTCTAGCTGAAAAATGTCGGCAGAGAGTTTCTCCCCGTCTCCTGAAACATGTTCCTAAACCCCGTCATAAGCTCCATTGTACTTCCTGTTACGCCAAAAACGTTTTCTAGCGCTTGCATGTAGCCCATGGATATAGCCACAGGGCTCTGTGTCTTTAAGGATCTCACTTTGTCAGCAGCCAGACCTCTCAGACTCTCTATCAGCCGCTGTATTTTCACATTATCAGAGCACTGCTGCTCATCCAGCTTCTGAGAGGTCTGCTCCACCCAAGTCTTATATTCCTCTTCCCCTTCGGGGGCTGGAGGTTATCCCCAAGAACATTTTTGAGTCTATGATAACTGGGACTTTGCACCTGGCCACTTGGCCATTTATTCGCCAGGGAGGTAAGGTCCGATACCAAATCAGAATGCTCTCCCCTCGCTGGAGAACTCGTTAAACCTTCCAAATCAGACCACTCCTTCCCCTCGCTCTGCAGAAACAAGAGCAACCTACCATTGAAGTTTCCGCCCCCAGCTACAGGAAACTCAGCATCCGATTTGGCAAGCTTGCCTACGTTCCCCTTCCCTCGGAAAGTATGGACACCCCACGCCCCCAACCCCCCCCCTCTCCTGGGGCCCCAGTAGTACCATTGCGGTTACGTCAGCACTAGTCTGAACTAAAACAAAGTCTTTGCCCGCCATTTTGTCAGATCTCCGCTCCATGATCGTAACTGTTCCCAAGGCTTTAACGGTACTCTGTGCCAGTCAACAATTCACTGGGGCTATGAATATCCACCCCACTCAATACACACACATTCGTTACTGGTAAACCCATGGATTCGCACCACTGCTCAACCCCTGCAGCAGCCATAAGCATGTATCTTAATCACTTTACCGGACAATACACAACCCACTGGATCAATCCAGGATGATATCCCCACAATGAAACCCTGGTTTCCCTGGGCTGCATAAGTCTATGGGATTCACATTCCAATCATGCCAAACTCATGAGATTGGGATGGCTCTCTCACCCTAAACGCCGGTTTGTGTGGATGCTGTATAATTTGCCACCCTGTTACAACTCAGTGCCAAGAAATAACAGACTGCACACTGCATACGATTACAGGAATAATATTTATGAATGTTAACTTAACTAAAGGGTTAGTAAAGAAAAGAAAGTCAACAAACAAAAAGGGCCAATTATAATTAAACAGTCAAATGTGCACAGCACATTTGGAGCTCAACTCTTCCAAACATCATAATCACTGATCTTCAGCAGACTTCCATACTCTGCTCCGACGAATCATGATCCTTACCGGCTCGAATCCTACAACCAGTTCTCTCCAGCGTCCTCTCATTTCATCTCTCACCAAACAAAAGACCCCAGCTCACACTGGTGTCAGGCACACAAAGAAAACTCTGCTCCCCCGATTGGCTGGCTCGTATTCCGAAGCACCCATTATCTCTGACCATAACTCTAACGCTGCTTCTACAGAAAGACCATTACGTTAGCAGTGAAACCTTTACCAGGGTGTTACACACCTTTCACCCTAAACCTATGATCATTAGTTCCAGTCTCACCAAACCTGAGGGGGAAAAGCGTCTACTTCGTTAATAGCTGCCTGCTTGCAATTACCCTATCTATACCCCTCATAATTTTGTATACCTCTATAAGATCTGCTCTCATTCTCCTGCGCTCCAGTGAATAAAGTACTAACCGTGAGGTGAGGCCGCATTTGGTGTGCTGTGTAGAAATTTGGTCACTCTGTTGTAGGAAAAATATTGTCAAGCTGGAGAGGGTGCAGAAAAGATGGACAGGGATGTTCCCTGGACTAGAGGGTCTGAGTGCCGGAGAAGGTGGCTACACAGGATCTTTATTACCTGGAGTGCAAGACAATGTGAGGTGGCCTCACAGAAGTTTATAAAATCACGTGAAGTATAGATACAGAGGATGGTCTATTTTTCTCTGGCAGGAACTGCACAATCAATTTGCAGGACATGTCACTGAGGGAAAGGAGCTATATATATATATTTACTGCATAACTGTATGTGTGCTTGCTATCTTGAATATGCTGTGTGTGCCTTGTGCTGTGTTGTGTTGTGTATCTTTTGCACCTTGGCCCCAGAGGAACACTGTTTCGTTTGGCTGTATTGAGGAATGATAATTAAACTTGAACTTGAACGCTTTTTCCCGGAGTTGGGGAGTCCAAAATTAGAGGGCATTAATACAAGAGAAGAGGGCAGAGGTTTAAAAGAGACCTGAGAGGTAACTTCTTTACACAGAGGCTAGTGAGCTGCCAGAGAAGGTTGTCAAGATGGTACAATTGCAACATTTCAGAGATATTTTGACTGAAACAGGAAGGGAGGGGCTTGGAGGGCTATTGTTCAAATATGGGCAACTGGGACTAACAGGGACAATCCTGTGGTCCACATGGTCCAGTTGGACCAAGGGGCCTGTATTACTCCATGCTGTGTTGCTCTATGACTCTATTCAACCTTTCCCTATAACTCCGGTTCTCAAGCCCTGGCAACATCCATTAAATATTCTCTGCACTCTTTCAAACTTATAGACATCTTTCCTGTAGGCAGATGACCAGAACTGCACACAATACTCTAGAGTTGGCCTCACCAACATCCCAACACTTATGATGCAATCTTTGATATCCTTCCTCGCTGCCCACTCTGCCCCCATTCTTGTGACATCCACAAATTTGTTGATGCAGTGTACCACATTATCACCCGGATTGTTGATATAGATGACAAACAACAACAGACCCAGCACTGATCCCTGCATCACACCACTAGTTACAAGCCTCTAGTCAGAGACAAATATCATGGTAACTCTTCAAAACATTTTAAGATTGGTTAGTAATGACTAACCAATCAGGCTCCCAACACTGCCTGTTAGGAGTTTGTATGTTTTCCCTGTGGCCATGTGGGTTTCCTCCAGGTGCTCCAGTTTCTTCCCACCTTCCAAAAGATGGACTGGTTAGTAGGTCAATCGGTCATTGTAAATTCTCCTGTGATCAGGCTAGGGGTTGAATTGGGGTTTGCTGGGCAGCACGGCTTGAAGGGCTGGAAGGACATACTCCATGCTTTATCTCAATAAATCAATAAATAAAATTTCTCAGCTATTTCACAGAAATTTTCTTGAACAATGCGACAACCTTAGTTACCCTCCTGTCTCCTCAGGCACCCCACACGTGACTAATGATATTTTAATTAACCTTGCCTAGGTCCCTGGAGATTCTGCATTAGCCTCCCACAGGGTCCAAAGGGACACCTTCTGAGGCCCTGGCAATTTATCCACCTTCATTTGCCACAAACAGCCTACACCTACTCTTCCATAATCCAGGTGTGGTCCATGACCTCACTACTTTATTTGTCTCAGTTCTACAATCTGTGTCTGTCTCCCAAGTATATACTGTTACAAAACTTCCAACTCTCCCCTCTTTGTTTAGGTTCCACGCATAGACGACCACATTGATCTTCAAGAAGACCAGGTATGTCTGTTGTCTACTATCCCATCAGCCTCCACATCCAACACATCAGCTTTCACAACTTCTGCCATCTCCAAAGGGATCCCACCACTAAACTTAACTTTATTTCCACCCCCCCACACTTTCTGTGGGGTTCACTTCTCCACAATTCCCTTTTCTATTCCTCTCTCCCCACTAATCTCCGTCCTGGCACATCCCAGCAGGTGACCTCTGTGCTACACCTGTCCATACATCTCCTCTCTCACCTCAATTCAGGCCCAAAAATAGACCTTCCAGGTGAGGCAACACTTCACCTGACATTCTTCTGGGATTCTATTGTGTCCGGTGCTCCCGATGCATTGGTGAGATCCATTGTAAATTGGAGAACTGCTTCATCGAGCACCTCTGCTCCATCCGACAAAAGCAGAACCTCCTGGTGGCAAACATTTTTAATCTGAATCCCACTCCTGTTCTGACATGTCGGTTCATGGCCTCAGCTTGGCACAGCCCAGACACCCTCAAGTTTGCCTGATATCTTAGCACACTCAGGGTGGAGGAGCAACATATCATCTTCCTTCTAGGTAGTCTCTAACTTCATGGCATGAATATGGAATTTCTTCTTCTAGTAAAAGAAATCCTTTCACCTCCCCTCTTCCCCACCCTGGCCTTTTAAATCTTCTCACCTGCCTATTTTGTCCCCTGCATCCCCTCCTCTTTCCCTTCTTCCTTTTGTCCCCTCTCCTCTCCTATCAAATTTCTTCTTCTCCAGCCCTTGACCTTTCCCACCCACCCAGCTTCACGTATCACCTTCCAGTCAACCTCCTTCCCCTGTCACCACCTTTTTATTCTGGAACCTTCCCCTTCCTTCTCAGTCTTGAAAAAGTGCCTCAGCCTGAAACATCAACTGTTTATTCATCTCTATAGATGCTGCCTGACCTGCTGATTTCTTCCAATGTGTGTTGCTTTGTCTATTCCTATCCTTTTGCTCTTAAGGTAGCGATAGAAACGCTTGGGATTTTCTTCCACCTTGTACAGCACTGCAACCTCATGTCCTCTTTTACCTTCCTGATTTCTCTATTTAGAGGATTCTTGCATTTCTTGTTCTCCTCATGTGCCTCATTTGATCCTATCTGTCCTTCCTTTTCTTAACCAGGGTTTCAATAATCCTTGATGACCACAATTCCCAAAAACTGCTAGCCTTGCCTTTTACTCCAAAAGGAACATACAAATCTTGTGCTCTTAATATTTCACCTTTGAAAACCATCCACTTATCAAGCACCTCTTTACCAGAAAACAACATATCCATACTTGCCAGATCGTTTTGGATGCCACAAAATTGGCCTTTCTCGAATTCAGCATCGCAATCCAAAGACGAATCCAAGAGTCTTGTCCTTCCCCATCATTATCTTGTAATTAATAGTTCATTCAGGTTGTCACAGCCGGGGGAGGAGAGCTGGTAGTCGGGGTAACCACCTACTACCTGTTAAATGCTCTCAATGGCGTGTATCTTAAATAGCCTCTGACAACCCAAGTCCAGCTTCTGGCCTTCACACGTGGCGTGGCTTGGCTACTAAGCCTGGCAGAACTGTTTCTACAGACAAGAGAAGGTCCAAAAGAGGTTTACTGCCACCATAAAAGCAGCAAATTCAGGCATACGGGGCTCATCAGCCAGGGTTCGCAGCTCATCTTGGAGTATGAAAAGTCTGAAGTCAAATCTCCACTGCCCTGTGGCTATACTCACTCACGGGGATGGCATTGGGAGTAAACTGAAAGATCCAGAACTGAAGTCCCTATGTTGAGTTCCACACTGACTGGCAACTCCTGTGATGTTCCTGGTGTCAAACGTTATTGGTCTCTGCCATTTCGTTGGATTCATCAGCTTTGTGGAGAGGGAGAGCCTGATACATGGACAACAGCTTGCTCTCTATGTCCTACAGCTCTGGCATGGGTACTGGTTTACATATCATATAGACAGTTACGATGTACTAGCCATGGTTGACCCTGATCAATGGAAGGCCTCAATGGAATTTTGATCACTAGATTCCAAAGTGTTCCCCCTGCACACACATCTGTCACCTGTCCTGTTTTGTTTTCCAAGAGTCTGCTCTGCTGTTTCATTGTTTTCCTCTTCGTCCCATTCCCCTGCCTTCTCCCTATATCCCTACATGCCTGGACTAATCAAGAATCTATCAAACTCTGCCTTAAATATATCCAATGGCATGTCCTCCATAGCTGCTTATGGCAACAAATTCCGCAGATTCACCACTCTCTGGCTAAAAGAAATTCCTCCTCATCTCCTTTCTAAATGGACATCCCTCTACTCTGACCCTGTGTCCTCTGGTCTTAGACTCCCCCACCATTGGAAACATCTTCCACAAACACTCTATCAAAGCCTTTCAACATTTGATAGGTTTTAATGAGATCTCCCATCATTAGTGTTGGGCAAGTGGCCAAGTGGTTAAGAAGTTCGTCTAGTGATCTGAAGGTTGCTAGTTTGAGCCTCAGCTGTGGCAGCGTGTTTGAGTCCTTGAGCAAGGCACTTAACCACACATTGCTCTAGTGTCTGTGCGAGGAGTGGCGCCCCACACAGACTTCCAATCTGCGCCTTGTAAGGCATGAAAATGCCCGACGCAGGCCTCTCATGGTCTGAGTCAACGTTCGCTCCCTCCCACTCCCATCATTCTATGAATTCCTGCGAGTACAGGCCCAGAGCCAACAAATGCTCCACATATTCTTTCAATGACAGAATAATTTCCGTGAACCTCCTTTGAACCTTCTCCAGTGCCAGCACATCCTTAGATAAGCAGCCCAAAACTGCTCACAATACTCCGAATGTGGCCTCCCCTGTGCTTTTTAAAGCCTTAACATTACATCCTTGATTTTATATTCTAGTCTTCTCAAAATGACTGCTAATAAAGCATTTGCCTTCCTCATCACTGACTCATCCTCCAAATTAACCTTTAAGGAATCCTGCAAGAGGACTCCCAAATCTGTTTGCACTTCAGTTTTCTTTTAAATTTTCTCTCCATTTTGAAAATAGTCTGTGCTTTTATTTCTTCCACCAAAGTGCATATCCATACACATCCCAACATTGTATTCCATCTGCCACTTCCTTGCCCATTCTCCTCATCTGTCTAAAAACTTCTGTAGCCTCTCTGCTTCCTCAAAACTACCTATCACTCCACCTATCTTCATATCATTCACAATCTAGGCCACAAAGACATCAAATCCATCAAATCCATCACGCAAATTATTGACATTTAACGTAAAAAGAATCAGTCCCAACACAGACCCCTGTGGAACACCACTAGTCACCAGCAGACAACCAGAAAAGGCTCGAATTATTTCCACTCTTTGCCTCCTGTCAACCAATCAATGCACTATCCATGCTAGTATGTTTCCTGTACCTGTAATGCCATGAGCTCCTAACTTGTTAAACAGGCTCATGTGTGGCACCTTGTTAAAGGCCTTCTGAATATCCAAGTATACAAAATTCACTGATTCTCCTTTGTCTAATCTGCTTGTTATTTCCTCAAAGAATTTCAACAGATTTGTCAGGGAAGGTTTTTCCATAAGGAAACAATGCTGACTACAGCCTATTTTATCATACTCATCCAAGCACCCTGAAACCACATCCTTAATAATCAACTCCAACATCTTCCCAGCCACTGAGGTTAAATAAACTGCCCTATAGTTTCTTCTTCTTCCGCTCTCACTTCTTGAGAGGTGGCGTGAAATATGCAATTTTCCATTCCCCTGGAACCATGCCAGAATTCATTGATTGTTGAAAGATCATTTCTCTTGCCTTCAGATTCTCTTCAGGTACCTCTTTAATAGCCCTGAGGTGTAGACTATCTGGTCCAGGTGACTTATCTATCTTGAGATCTTCCAGTTTCCCAAGCACCTTCTCCTCAGTAATGGCATCTTCACTCACTCCAGTCCCAGACACACTTGAACTTCCAACATACTGCTAATATCTTCCACAGTGAAGGCTGATGCAAAATACTTATTCAGGTCACCCACCATTTCTATGTCCTCAGTACAACTTCTTCAGCATAATTTTCCATGGCCCGATATCTACTCTCGCCCCTCTTTTACACTTCACTTATCTGAAGAAACGTTTTCTATTATCTTTAATATTATTGGCTATCTAACCTTCCTATTCCATCTTTTGCTTCTTTATAACCTCTGTTGGTTTTAGAAAGCTCCACACTCCTCTAATTTCCCACTAACTTTTGCTCTATTATAACCCCTCTCTTTGGCTTTTATGTTGGCTTTGAATTCTCTTGTCCACCACAGTTATGTCATCCAACCTTTTGAATACTTCTTCTTTGGGATAGATCTATCCAGCACTTTCCAAATTGCTCCGGAAAATTCTAGCCATTGTTGCTCTGCTGCTAGTGCCCTTTTCCTATCAGTAGTGGCCAGTTCATCTCTCATGCGACAAACAAGAGAAACCTACAGATGCTGGAAATCAGAGCAACACACACAAAATACTGGAGGAACTCAGTAGGCCAGGCAGCATCTAGAAAAGAGTACAGTCGATGATTCGGGCCGAAAGCCTTTGGCAGAACTGGAGAAAAAAAAGCTGAGGAGTAGATTTAAAAGGTGGGGGGAAGGTGAGAGAAACACCAGGTGACAGGTGAAATCTGAGGGGTGAGAGGATGAAGCAAAGAGCTGGGAAGTAAATTTCTAAAAGAGACGAAAGGCCACAGAAGAAAGAAAAGAGGGAAGGAGCAGCAGAGGGAGGTGTTGGGCGGGCAGGGAGATGTCGCTGTAATTCACCTTGAGACCTCCGTTGTAATGCTCATGTCTAACTGCAGCTTCTGTTCTTCAAATTGCAGGGTGAATTCTCTCATATTATGATCACTGTACCCTAAGGTCTCCTTTACTTTAAGCTCCCTAATCAATTCTGGTTCATTGCGCAATAACCACTTCTGAGTAGCTGAACTTATAGTGAGCTCAGCCACAATCATCATCATCATCATCAGGTGCTGTGCCCAGTTTCAGCTTTGACTGCCATGGCCCACACACTCCTGTTTCAGGTAAAGTGGATCAACTCATTCGTATTCATTTCCAGTTCTCTAGCTGCTGTCTCCATCATCATTTGTCTTTGTCTTCCTCTTGCTTTCTTCCCTTCAATCTATCCTATAATTACCATGCATTCTAACTCCTCTTTCCTAATAACATGTCCAATGAAGTTACGTTGCCTTTTCATGATCTCATACATTATTTCGCTTTTTGTGCTTGCTCTGTTCATGACATCCTTGTTAGATATTCGTCTCATCCATGATATTCTTTCTATCCTCCTCAAAAACCACATCTTTGCTGCTTCAATTCATTTCCTCATGTTACTAGATATTGTCCAACATTCTGAGCCATATAACATAACTGGATAAACGTAACATTTCAGTACTCTGAGGTGGGTTGTCATGCCTAGTTTAGTATTGGTCAGTATACTCTTCATTCTCGTAAAGGTTTCTTTTGCCATCCCTATTCTTCTTTTGATGTCCATGTCACACCTGCCATCTGATGTCACCCAGCTTCCTAAGTAGCAAAAGTTCTGTACTTGTTTTATGTCTTCCCCATTTATTCTCAGCCTGCAGATAGGATTCTCCTTCTTTTTGGATATCACCGTACATTCTATATTTTTGCAATTGACAGATAGACCCAATTTTGCACTTTCTTCAACAATTATATCAATTAAGTTTTGTAGTTCTTCCTCCGTACTTGCAATTAATAAGCTGCTCTAAAAAGCCATCCTGTAGGCATTCTAGAAATTCCCCCCTTGAAATCCAGCACCAACCTGATTTTCTCAATCTACCTGCATATTGAAATTTCCCATGACTATCATAACATTGCCCTTTTGACATGCATTTTCTATCTTCATTGTAATTTGTAGATCCAGCTCTTGGCCGACCAGCCTGTCCTTTCGATACAATGTGTAATCTTCTCTCAGCCACATTTCAGTGACGTGTTCAGTGTCATACATACCAACCTGTAACTATGCTAAAAGTTCATTTACATTATATTCCAGTCATGTATTCAACACCCTTTTTGATTTTGTCCCCATTTTCATTGCAGCTCATCCCATTGGTGGCAATGTTGCCCTGAAATCAGCCTCTCCTTGCTAGCCACCTCACTACACATTGGCTCTGAAAGCTCCTGGGCCCTCAGAGGCTCCATCTTCCTCTCACCCTAACCCTCCCCTCTCCACTGAAAAACCCCCAGCCTCTCCCCTCCCTCCTCTGATCCCAGCTGTCATCCGTGTCGGGTCTTTACCATCCCCTCTGACCTTCAACTGTCTGAGGCAGAATGCTCTGTCCTCAGTAAGTGCCTCACCTTTGCCCCCCTTCGCCCACACCTCAGCGAGTTCCACATTCGCCATGACGCGGAACTGTTCTTCCGCCGACTCCGTCTCCAATCCTACTTCTTCGGCAAGGACTCATCCACCCCCACCGATGACCCCTTCTCCTGTCTCGACCCTCCTCCGCTTCATGGACACCCCGCTCTCGTCTTCTGCCTGCTCTGGATCTCTTTATTGCTAACTGCCGAAGGGATATCAACCGTCTCGACTTCACCACACCTTGTTCCCATTTCCAACCTCACTCCTTCTGAATGCTCTGCTCTCCACTCCTTTCGCACTAATCCTAGTCTTACTATAAAACTTGCCGATAAGGGGGGTGCTGTTGTAGACTGGCGTACTGACCTCTACCTTGCCGAGGCACAGCGACAACTCACGGATACCTCCTCTTATTTACCCCTCGATCATGACACCACTAAGGAGCACCAGGCCATTGTCTCCCACACCATCACCGACTTTATCTGCTCAGGGGATCTCCCATCCACTGCTACCAACAGTATAGTTCCCACACCCCGCACTTCCCGTTTCTACCTCCTACCCAAGATCCACAAACCTGCCTGTCCCGGCAGACCTATTGTCTCAGCTTGCTCCTGCCCCACCGAACTCGTTTCTGCATACCTCGACACGGTTTTATCCCCCCTTGTTCAATCCCTTCCTACCTATGTTCGTGACACTTCTCACACTCTTAAACTTTTCGATGACTTTAAGTTCCCTGGCCCCCACCGCTTTATTTTCACCATGGATGTCCAGTCCCTATATACTTCCATCCCCCATCAGGAAGGTCTCAAAGCTATCCGCTTCTTTTTGGATTCCAGACCTAACCATTTCCCCTCCACCACCACTCTGCTCCGTCTAGCAGAATTAGTCCTTACTCTTAATAATTTCTCCTTTGGCTCCTCCCACTTCCTCCAAACTAAAGGTGTAGCTATGGGCACCCATATGGGTCCTAGCTATGCCTGCCTTTTTGTTGGCTTTGTGGAACAATCTATGTTCCAAACCTATTCTGGTATCTGTCCCCCACTGTTCCTTCGCTACATCGAAGACTGCATTGGCACTGCTTCCTGCACGCATGCTGAGCTCGTTGACTTCATTAACTTTGCCTCCAACTTTCACCCTGCCCTCAAGTTTACCTGGTCCATTTCCAACACCTCCCTCTCCTTTCTAGATCTTTCTGTCTCTGTCTCTGGAGACAGCTTATCTACTGATGTCTACTATAAGCCTACTGACTCTCACAGCTATCTGGACTATTCCTTTTCTCACCCTGTCTCTTGCAAAAATGCCAATTCCTCCGTCTCCGCCGCATCTGCTCTCAGGATGAGGCTTTTCATTCCAGGACGAGGGAGATGTCCTCCTTTTTTTTAAAGAAAGGGGCTTCTCTTCCTCCACCATCAACTCTGCTCTCAAACGCATCTCCCCCATTTCACGCACATCAGCTCTCACTCCATCCTCCCGCCACCCCACTAGGAATAGGGTTCTCCTGGTCCTCACCTACCACCCCACCAGCCTCCGGGTCCAACATATTATTCTCCGTAACTTCTGCCACCTCCAATGGGATCCCACAACTAAGCACATCTTTCCTTCCCCCCGTCTCTCTGCTTTCCACGGGGATCGCTCCCTATGCGAATCCCTTGTCCTTCATCCCCCACCCCCCCTCCCCACCGATCTCCCTCCTGGCACTTATCCTCGTAAGCAGAACAAGTGCTACACATGCCCTTACACTTCCTCCCTTACCACCAGACAGTCCTTCCAGGTGAGGCGACACTTCACCTGTGAGTCAGCTGGGGTGATATACTGTGTCCGGTGCTCCCGATGTGGCCTTCTATATATTGGCGACACCCAACGCAGACTGGGAGATCGTTTCGCTGAACACCTATGCTCTGTCCGCCCGAGAAAGCAGGATCTCCCAGTGGTCACATATTTTAATTCCATGTCCCATTCCCATTCTGACACGCCTATCCACGGCCTCCTCTACTGTAGAGATGGGGCCACACTCAGGTTGGAGGAACAACACGTTATATTCCGCCTGGGTAGCCTCCAACCTGATGGCATGAACATCGACTTCTCTAACTTCCGCTAATGTCCCAGCTCCCCCTCGTACCCCATCTGTTGCTTATTTTTATGCACACATTCTTTCTCCCACTCCTTTTTCTCCCTCTGTCCCTCTGAATATACCCCTTGCCCATCCTCTGGGTTTTCCCCCCTCCCCCTTTTCTTTCTCCCTAGGCCTCCTGTCCCACGATCCTCTCATATCCCTTTTGCCAATCACCTTTCCAGCTCTTGGCTCCATCCCTCCCCCTCCTGTCTTCTCCTATCATTTTGGATCTCCCCTTCTCCCTCCCACTTTCAAATCTCTTACTAGCTCTTCCTTCAGTTAGTCCTGATGAAGTGTCTCGGCCTGAAATGTCGACCGTACCTCTTCCGAGAGGTGTTGCCTGGCCTGCTGCGTTCACCAGCAACTTTGATGTGTGTTGCTTGAATTTCCAGCACCTGCAGATTTCCTCGTGTTTGTGTTTTTAAATTCACTACACATTGTCTCTGTTTGTAAACCAGCTACCCCTTCCTCATCCTTACGCAAACAAAATAAAATCTGCAGATGCTGGAAATCAAAGCAATACACGCAGAATGCTGGAGGAATTCAGAAGGGCAGGCAGCATCAGTGGAAAACAGTCATTGGTCAACATTTTGGGCCAAGACCCTTCATCAGGTTATCTTGAGAACCTTCATCAGGTTATTGGGCATACTTAAGGCAGAGGTTGATAGATTCTTGATTAGTTAGGGCATTATGAGTTATGGGGAGAAGGCAGAAGGTCGTGGCTGAGAGGGAAAATGGATCAGCCATGATGAAATTTTTGAGCAGACTCAATGGGCCAAAAGGCTCAACTCTGCTCCTGTTTCTTATGGCTAGAATAAACTTCTGCCTCAGCAAGGACATGGACCCACTGTAATTTGCCTATCCCCACAATAGGTCTAGGTAGACACAATCTCAATGACTCTTCACATGGCCTTAGATCACCTGGACAATACAAACACCTATGTCAGTGTGCTGTTCGTTGGCTATAGCTCAGCATCTCACACCATCATTCCCAGAGCCCTGATGAATAAGCTAGAGAACCTGGGCCTCTGTACCTCCCTCTACAATGGATCCTTGTCCTCCTAAGTGGAAAAACACAATCTGCGTGGATTGGTAATATTTCCTCCTCACTGACGATCATCACTGGCACACCTCAGGGGGTGTGCATAGTCCACTGCTCTACTCTCTCTATACCCATGACTGTGTGGCTAGGCATAGCTCAAATGCCATATATAATTTTGCTGATGATACAACCATTGTTGGCAGAATCTCAGACGGAGATGAGAGGACGTACAAGAGTGAGATATACCAGCTAGTTGAATGGTGTCGCAGCAAAAACCTTGCATTCAGTGTTAATGGAAAGAGCTGATTGTGGACTTCAGGAAGGATAGAACAAGGGGACACGAGCCAATCCTCATAGAGGGATCAGATGTAGAGAGTCTGAGAAATTACAAGGAACAATGTGCTGACATTGGAGAGATTCCAAAGAATTTTCACAAGAATGATTTCATGAATGAAATGGTTTACCTATGAGGAATGTTTGATGGTTCTTGGCCTGTACTTGCTGAAGTTTAAAGCAATGAGGGGGTATCTCATTGAACCTATATAATATTGAAAGGCCTAGACAGACTGGAATTGAAGAGGAGTTTTCATGTAGTCTGTGAGTCTAGTACCAGAGGGCATGGCCTCAGAATGGGCATCCATTTAGAACAGGGATGAGGAGGAAATTATTTAGCCAGAGAATGGTGACTCTGTGGAATTCATTGCCACAGACAGCCGTGGAGGCCAAGTCATTGAGAATATTTGAAATGGAGGTTGATAGGTCCTTGGTTAGTCAGGGTATCACAGATTTTCCACCTCTGGATAAAGAATTCCTCCTTATCTCTGTCCTTAAGGAACTCCTTCTATTCTGAGGCTGTACCTTCTGGTCCTAAACTCTCCCACTAATAGAAACATCCTCTCCATGTCCACCAATCTGGGCCTTTCTATATTCAGTAGATTTCAACGCCATCCCTCTTATTTCACAAAGCTCCACTGATTACTTGCAAAGAGTCATGCAATGCTCCTCATACACTAACACTTTATTTTCCAGGCTCATTCTCATGAACATCCTCTGGAACTTCTCCAATGCGAACACATCCTTTCTTATATATGGAATCCAAAACTGCTCAGAGTACTCTAAAAGCAGTCTGACCAATGCCTTATAAAATCTCAGCATTGCATTCTGGCTTTTATACTCTTAGTCTTCCAGAAATGTCCTCTTGAAATGAAGGCTAACATTGTACTTGCCTTCCTTACTACATGTTCAACCTACAAGTTAACCTTTAGGGAATCCTGCACAAGGACACCCAAGTTCCTTTGCATCACCAATTTCTGAATTCACTTCCTGTTTAGAAAAAGAGCCTACAGTCCAAAGTGCATGACCATACACTTCCCCAGATTGTATTCCATCTGCCTCTGCATTACCCATTCTTCTAATCTGTCCACAACCTTCTGTAGACTCCCCGTTTCCTCAACACTATCTGTCCCTCCACCTATCTTTGTATTGTCCACAAACTTGACCAAAAACCCACCAATTCTATTATAATTGATAAGGAGGTATGTGTTATATCTGGAACTAATAAATGAAAGATACTCCAAAGATTAAGAACTCATGGTGTGAAGGGTACAATTTATCTGGGAGAATTTGTTGAGGGAAATAAAAGATAATAAGGAAAATAGTTCATTTTTACACAGGCCAGGCTGTAACTGATAGATTGTAACTGGGTTTTCTGTTGAGATCTCAACAGTGTATAATCCATATCAATGACATCTATGAGGGATGCAGTATAATCTATCTTCAGTTATTGATGGTATAAATCTAAGTAATAAAGTGAACCATGAAGAATTTGCCATGGGACTCTAGATATTGATAACTGAATTGGGGGCATACTGGTTCTGCCAGCAGAGCTGCTTCCTACTGACTTCAGTCATCTGTGTTCAGTCCTGATGTCTGGTGTCAGTGGGGACTCACACATCTTCCCTGTCACAGCATGGGTTTTTTTCTGGTAATCCGATTCCTCCTGCAACCCAAAGACTGTGTGAGTCGAATAGTTAATTGGCCATGCACTCTATATAGTCTGGGGGTGAGTGATAGAAGATGGTTGGAGATGATATGAATGGGAGGAAAGATTGCTGGTAAAAGTAAAGGGCCATGAGATTTGTCTCTGAGGAAGATTTGATGAGCTGAGTGATCTCCCATGATGTTCAGAATAAAGGAAGGTGACGTGGGATGTATTGTGGGTAAAAATGTGAGATGGCTAAATTTAATTTAAACAGAGTAGAATATTTTGTATGTGAGGGGAATTACAAATAATTATTTTGAGAGAAATTTGGATAATCTTACACTCAAAGCTCAGAAATAGAACATGGAACAGCACAGCACAGGACCAGGTCCTTTGCCCAGTGATGCTCTGCAAACTAATCAAATCAATAATTAAATCAAATGTTGACTGATACACAGTGGAGAGCATTCTGACTAGTTGCATCATGGCCTGGTATGGAGCCTCCAATACACAGGATCACAAGAGACAACACAAGGTTGTAGACTCAGCCAGTTCCATCACAAACAAAACCCTCCTCACCACTGAAGACATCTTCAAGAGGCAGCATCTGTTATTAAAGACCCTCACTACCTGGAACATGGCTTCTTCACCTTCCTACCACTGGGATCTGAAGATCTGATACCAACATATTAAGAACAGCTTCTTCCCCTCAACCATCAAACTTCTGTATGGTCCACAAACCTATGGACACTACCTTATTGATTGTCTTTTGCACTACCATTTATTTTTGTAACTTGTATTAATTTTAGGTCTCGCACTATACTGCTGCCAACAAAACCTCAAATTTCACAACATATAGTATGTCAGTGATTATAAACCTGATTCTGATTCTAATCCCTTCTGCTTATACAGTGTCCTTTTCCTTTCTTTTCCTGTACATCCCTGTGCCTATCTAACCACCTCCATCATATTACAGAAAATAAAACAATGCAGGTTTGTTCAACCTCTCCTCATAATAGGCACCATCCAGGCCAATCTTTTCTGCACCCTCTCCAAAACTTCCACATTCCAAGAAATGAAACTCAGAGGTAGAGCAAGGCAGATAGATGTTGCGGTAAGTAGAAGAGTAAGAAAGTTTTGCCGAACTGCATCAGGCATTGACAAATATGCACTTCAAATACTTTCTGCAGTTTTGTAGTCCACACCAAGTAAAGTATACACTTGACCTATATCAGTTGATATTATGATGCTTACACTAGTGTGGACCGGGTTCTCCAAGGGAATACAAATAGTTCTATATGAAAGGAGTGGCATCATCTGTGTAAATTCCATCAAGCTCCAGACTCCAGCATAAGTAAAAGTCCCAAATGTACTTTTTTTAGATTATGAAGAGATGTAGTCCTCTTTTATTGTCATTTAGTAATGCATGCATTAAGAAATGATACAATATTTCCTCTGGTGTGATATCACAAAACACAGGACAGACCAAGAGTAAAAAAACTGACAAGACCACATAATTATAACATATAGTTACAACAGTGCAACAATACTTAATGAAGAAGTCCATGAGCACAGTAAAGTTCAAAGTCTCTCAAATGTCCCACATCTCACGCTGACGGGAGAAGGAAGAAAAACTCTCCCTGCAATGCTGACCACAATCTGACTCTGAGTCATCCGAAAACTTTGAGCTCTGATCAGCTCTCCGACACCAAGTACTGAGCGCCATCTCTGTTCAAACAATTTGACCTTCTTCTCGGTTGCCAAAAGCAGACAAGGCCGGGGATTTTGAGGCCTACCCTCCGAAAGATTCCCAACTACACAGTAACGACAACAATGAATGAGTGTTTCAGAAATTTCTCCAGATGTTCCTCTGTGCTGTCACGTCCATTCTCCATCAAATCAGAATTGTCCACGGCCCCTATTTAACAGATACGATATCATTTTTCACCGGAGGGCTGCGCACACGCAGGCGCGCCACCATCTTCTCCTCCTGCCTATTTCTCTTTCTTTGAAAGCATTTTCTGGTGCACACAACAATGTTGGACTCCAAATGGATAACACTGGCAAAACATTGCAATACCCCAGCATTTATAATCAGTGATTTCAACTGAAAACTTAAACTGGATTAAATCTGGTTCAGGAATGGTGCTTGCTTCCAGTTGAATGGAGAGGAAGGTAAGCATTAAGAAATTATTTATTTTGAATTTATTAAATGTCATTACTATTTTTAGTTTAACACCTGTTCTTAAATGTTCTGTTTTATTTTTGTTTTCTTTTATTCCTAACAATCAATAATGTTTTCATTATTTATTTTTTTCTATGATCCAAACATATTTTGTTGTCATATTTTACAGGTTTAATGGCAAGTTATCTCACAGGAGATTGTAATTGAGTATCAGGCTTGTTTGTGAGTAAATATTGGGTAATGGTGGTTCCACATTAAGAAAGATCATTCATATTTTCAGGGTCAGCAGCTCATAATAAGTTAGTAAAATTCTGAATATGATTAACTTGATGAAGTAATTCTCAAATGGAAATAAAATTGATAGAATAGACCTAAACTCCCTTAAAATTAAAAATATGAGAAGTGAGTAGTTGAAGCCGGTAAGCTCCTGAGGATGATTGAATGGGGTCAATGCTGGGAAAAGGGCTGAGCAGTCTGGAACAGGAGTTACAGTTTTAGGATAAAAAATTGCCATTTAGAACTGAAGAGACATTTCATTCTTTAATGTGTTTGAATTCATAGAATTTCTCTCCCACAGAAGACTATAAATTGAATATATTAAAGCCTTACTCTGGTGAATTCAAAGGAGATCAAGGCTCATTGGTTAATATTTCACATTGATTGCCTTTCACCAGAACATCTGAAGAAACGTTATCGACCTGAATCAGTATCTTCTGTTTTTCTCTATACAGATGATGCCCAACCAACTAAACATTCAAAATACATTTTTTTTAATCTTAGATTTCCAGCACCGGAAATTTTCTTTTGGCTTTCAAGTAGATGAGGCAGAAAAATAGTCATGTGTTTTCCTATCAGCCATGATCTTACTAAAGGATGGAAAAGGCTGAGGTGTATAAAACCTTTATATCAACGCACCAGTATTATTTGTTTCCAATATATTGTTCTTTTAGCAGCCACTTTCAAATTTATTACACATACAGTAGTCCATCTGTCAAATTTACTAATTTTATTCAATATGGGAGCAGATTAGGTAAATAACATTTGTGTCCTCATAATACACAATTAAATAATATGAAATGTTGATTGCTATGAAAGATAAAGTGTTCATAACATTCCAGATTTTCTTTCATGTTAGGCAAATGTGTTAAAACTTTAGATTGTATTTCACAACAATTAGAGTACAGGGGAATAATCTTATCGATGTTATAATTGAAATATTACATAATTACATAATTGATTAATAAATTTTTATGTTGAATGTATAGAGTTGATGTGTAGAAATCCAACACCAGTGACAATTTTGCATGTTAATTACAACACACTATCAAAGGGAAAGGTTGTGTGGCTCTCCAGGGGGTGGGGGGGGGGGCGGAAGGCGCAGTGGTGTTCAGCACGCCCCAGCATTCCTAGTGGCCAGTGCTATTTATTGTTCTTGTTTTAAATGCTTTTGTGGGATTATACTGGGAAGTTCATTTATTGTTACATTTTTGCCTGGGTTATACAGTTATTCACAAGTTTTTTTGTGGGTCACATTGACTGTAACTGGGGTGAGTAATAATCACCACCCCTGTCTGCGTGTGACAGAATGGGTTCTCTCCCCAGATCATAACACCTGGTCTGTTTTTGTGATTGTCGCAATAAAAGCATCATTTCAGATAAACATGTCTCTCATCTTGGAACAAAAGCTCGCCACGTTGGTGGCAGGAGTGGGATTAGAAATTAATGACGAGATTGAAGAGCTATGATATTAGATGGAGCACCTTAAAACCTGGGGAAGAAGTCGAGGGACTGAGCAGTATGCCTTCACTGCAACCCTGGGCTGGGCTCCCGAAGATGGGACGCCAAACCAGAAGGAGCACCTGGAAACCCAGCATTGTGCCTTCCCAGGGAACCCCAAAGTGGTGAGTGTACCCAGTTTCCCCAATATCACCCACCTCCCTCATGGCCCACACCAGGGAACCCAAGACTCCACAGCCATGGTAGGATGGGCAACATGGCAGGCACCACCAACACCACGGAACAAGAGGAGGACCAACAGGCCTCAGCGATTAACACCACAAGGTCTGCCCTAAGCTCCCCAGATACAATGGTGCCAGACGCCTGGAGCTTTACCTGGCACAAGTCGAACTTGCCGCATGGCACAATAGGTGGAGCCTCTCTGATATGGCAGTGCATCTTGTCCTGGCACTGAAAGGGGGTACTCTGCTGGCTCTCCGCGACCTAACGCTGGCTGAGCTATGTGACTACAGACCCTCCTAATGATGCTGGAGCAGCATTTTGGGGAGAGACATTGGAGGAAGGAATGAGGGAAGGACTGGGCAGGAGGCGGTGCTGTAGGGAGAAGGCCTGGCAGATGTCCCAGTTCCCTCCCATAGCCCAGGAAGAGTTTGTGCTCCGTGCCTTTGTAGAGGCACTGATGCCGGAGTGCCTTCGGCAGGTGTTCACCTGACAAAACCATCACTGCTGGCCAAGGTGGAGAGGGCAGAGACAATTCTAGACCGCCAAGGCATTCCAGCGTCACCCTAAACGCCGCAGGACCAGGCTCATGTCACCTAGGCGGAGGAGGAAACTAACAAGGAGGAGCTTATGAGACAGGTCCGAACAGGACCCAGCCGCCCTCCATGTGCCGTGAATCAGTCTCTGCCTCCGGTGTGGCGAGGCAGGCCTTGTGACCCGGGACTGCCCTGGTACCATGCTATGGCCCAGCGCAGCCATCGTGAAACATGGAGCGGGCAGCACAGCCCGAAACCTCCAGCAGGATCCCTAAACGTTGTCACCTCTCTGGGTGGGCCATCCGGGTGAAGAGCAAGGCTTATACATGGACTGTGTGGTGGAGGGATGCCGTGGGTTGGTGGATACGGGGTCAAACATCACTATCATCCATCCCTGTGTTCTCCCCAACACAGACAAGCCATCCTTGACTGGGTGGACAACGGCGGCAGTCCGGCTAGCTATGGTCACTGGCGACAGAGCAGCGATGCGAGAGAGAAGGAGGCTGCACATCGCAGTGGGGAGAAACACAGTGGAGCACGAGGTGTGGCTAGCCGACATTCAGGACTCCTGCATCATTGGCCTGGACCAGCAATCCCACTTGGGGACCCGTGTCGATGTGCCGGGGGTAACACTGAAGCCCTGGCTTTCCGGCAGGGCGGCTCCAGAAAGTGGACCCAGCAGGGGCAGCAACAACCCTCACCAGTCTCACAGCGGACCGCCGCAGGGCACAGCACCCCTCAGCGGCCCAATGCAACACAGCAGAACCGGGGGCAAGCAGCAGTGGTTGCAGCTAGCGATGAGAGAGACCTCCCCACCATTGACCAGCAGCTGCACAGCAAGCAGGTGAGCGATTCCGGGCTGCCCCGGGTGAGGGGATGGGTAAGTGTGGGACAGTGGCCAGAGTGGGCTGAGGTCTCCCACCTCGATCCAGAGACCAAAGCCATATACTCCCAGTGGGGCACACTGGAGGTGTGCGATAGGCTACTTTTCCGGCGGTGGCAGCTTTCCGATGGCGGTGGTCATCTCCTGCGCTTGGTGGTCCCCTGAGGGGCTCCATGCCACAGTGCTGTGGTTGATGCATGGGCTGGTGGGGGCCGGCCTTTTCGTGTTTGCAAAGACATTGAGCAAGCTGAGTCAATGCTTCTACTGGCCTGGGTACAGGCAGGACATGTTCACGCACTGCTGCAACACTTGTATGTCCCAGAAGGAGCCAAGATACCAGTCCATGGTGCCAATGCAGTAGTACCTGGTGGGGGCTCCAATTTGGGCTACTGTCCCACCCAGACGGCAGCGCGCACGGCCTCTCCGGTGAATGATATCTGTAATCTGTCAGGTAGGGGACTGTGCACAATTCTGATTTGATGGAGACGGACGTGGGAGTATGGAGGAACATCTAGAGAACTTCTGAAATGCCCACTTCGCTGCCGCTGCTACTGTGTGGTGACTGGAATCTCCGGAGCAGAAGGCCCCGAATACTTGGCTTTGCTTGTTTCAGCGGCTGGCGCGAGGTCGAAGGTGCTCAGCAGAGAATAGCACTCGGGAGGCTGTATCAGAGGGACTAGTCGGAGGCTCGAAGTTTTCGGATGGACGGACTCAGTGTCGGCTGTGGTCGGCTGCTTCCAAGGCATCAGCAAGTTGTCAGTGCCTGGAGGTTAATGGCAGGGAGTTTCTCCCTTTTGCCGCCGCTATCGGGGACTCAGGAGTCAATCGACCTGGGGACTTTGAGACTTTTTTTACCGTGCCCATGGTTTGTTCTTCGTCAAGTTATGATATTGCTTTGCACTGCTGTAACTATATGTTATAATTATGTGGTTCTGTCAGCATTAGTCTTTGGTTTGTCCTGTTTTCTGTGCTACCACTCCGGAGAAACATTGTATCATTTCTTTAATGCATGTATGCATTTCTAAATGACAATAAAAGAGGACTGAGTGTTCTCATAATCTAAAAAAAAAGATTAATGGACTATCCCCCAAGCTTGGAAGCTTGAAAGGGGCTGGGGGAGGTGCTTAATTGCATCTCTGATGTGGTATCCTGGGTGCGGTGCAGTTGCCTGAGCAGTGGAAGGCAGTCGTGTTGCACTGCGACCGAATGGCCACTGCCAATGCTGCAAGGCTGAAGAAAGGAACCAGTGAGGTGAAAGGAGGAAGGGTTATCCAGGGTGCCCTGCCTCTTGCCAAACTCAATCAAGGCCTCCACGGGGGGGTGGGGTTAGTTGGCTAGTTGGCTACAGACACCACACATCGCCCCAGGATGCGACGTTGACCACCGCTGGACCTTTGGACTTTGGAATTGGTGAGGACAGCTGACCCCTCAAGTGGGGGCAGTGTGGTGCTCCCACGGGCACCACTGCCAGCCCGCCCCCGCATTCCTAGTGTCCAGCGCTATTTATTGTTCTTGTTTTAAAATGCTTTCATGGGATTATGGTGAGATGTTCAAGTTCATTTATTGTTAAACTTTAGCTTTGGTTGTACGGATATTCATATGTGTGTTTGTGGGTCATCCTGACTGTATTCTGGGGTGCGTAATAATCACTACTGCACCCCCCTCCATCTGTATGTGACTGATTGGGTTCCCCCTCACCCTGGGTTATATCACCCAGTCTATCTTTGTGCCTGTTGCAATAAAGACATCAGTTGAGATAAACAAACTTTTCTCGTCCGTCATCGTGGACCGAATGCTCACCGCAGTAGCAATGAAATTATGTAAAGTATGAAGTGCTGCTGATAATGTCTTTTTAAAGATTCAAATTATGGCAGGAAAATATATTGTTCTATCTGATTAGAGAAAGAACAATAATCTGAGTATGAATTCAGCACTTGCATAAATGGCCACTGAGCAAACACTTGTTTACACCTTCAGAATGTCACTTATGCTACTATATCTTCTGTCTTTCCCATCTTCTCATCTTCCCTTAAGTTTCATGGTCAATAATCAAAGTCCTTTCTCTGCTCCACTATTACTGCCAATGAGAAGTGGATTTCTCCTATAAGAAACGATCAGTAGACTACAAAATAAAAGCAGAGATATTCCAACCCACATATTGAAAGCAGTGTCAACTAACCTTGTGTGAGCCTATAAATGTACAGTTTTCAAGTAGGTTTTGAAAATCAGAAAAAAATAAACAAGGGAAATTCTGCAGATGCTGGAAGCCCAAAGCAACACACACAAAATGCAGGAGGAACTCAACAGGTCAGGCAGCATCTATGGAAAAGAATAAACAATCAACGTTTCAGGCCAAGATCCTTCTTCAGAAACTGGAAGTGGAAACTATAAATAGAAAATTCTGAAAATACTTAGCAGGTCAGACCATGCCTGTGGGAAGAAAATGGAGAGCCTTGAACTGACGAACAATAATCCTCATCCCACAGATGTGGCCTTACCCGCTGAATATCTACAACATTTTCTACTTTTATTTTGCTGGCATCTTTTGTTGGCCTTTTGTTTCCCATACTTGGTGGCATTTACAAGTTTTTCTTAATAGAATGCAGGCAAACAAGAGCTCACACTTGTCCCCCAGCAACAAATGCTTTCTGCAGCAGTGTTCATGCATATGGATGTGTGATCAAGCTGAAGATTACCAGAGGGCCTTATATTTGGCATTAATTAACTGGAGCAATTTGACATATGAAAAAAAAACTTCTTTTACATTAGCACAAGGAGTCCTGCGAATACTAAAATGCAGAGAAGCAAATGCAAAATGTTAGAAGAACTCAGTATCTATCGGAAGCAATAAACAGTCAATGTTTTGGGCCAAGGCCTTTCATCCTGAAAAGTCGACTGTTTATCTGCATTTTTACATGTGATGTTACTACAAAAACATAACTTCTGGCCACTACACTTCTATCAATCTTCCACAGGGCTGAATGTATTCAAAATTTCGCAACATTCATTCTTTGACATTCTCATAAAAGACATACAGCACAGTAGACTAAAGAAAGTTGATCTTCTTTGCTCTGTTGACTAGAACAACTTTCCCATGGAGATGCCCCTTATCTGAATGCAGCAGCCTTTAAAGAACTGATTGCTTGCTGGAAATCCCACTGACATAGTCCGCTCACTGAACTTCTACACTTGGGACCGTGTGTGGAATAGACATACGGCATAGAAATGATCATAACTCACTATCAAAATGCACATCAAGTGTGACCTCCAATCTACACCCAGTGGGTGGTACTAGACTAGGTCTGGAAAATTGGCCTGTAATTTCTGCTGATCCAGTAACTATAGAGATATTTGTGTATTATAATAATCAATTAATGTTGCTAATTTCATTACAGCTGGTATAATTGCAATCACGCAGCACCATTACCTGCTGACTTTAGATGAGTTAATATCTATTAAGTTAAGCTCTTTCATTGGCTCCTGATACTTAAAGAGTGATTTTTCCTTCTGTTGCTTAATTGATTCCTTGCTCAGATAGAATCCTCATTGAAACCATCTAAGTATCAATATGGATGTATTAGTATATCATCTATAATTCTCCTTAAGGTGTTTCATAGTAAAACTATTCTTTTGTGTTTGCAGTTACATTTCTACTACACTGAAGTACGTTTGTATTTTGAATTAAATGACTTTATCCTAGCTCAAATGCTAAATGTGTAGATTACTTAAGCATTACGTAGTTTATTTTATATTTGCAAAAGCTCATCACTTAATGAAAGATCCATTATTTATTATCATCCATAATATAGGAAATTTATGAAAACTTCTTCATAAATAATATAAACTATTACAGTATTACTATTTACTTAATATAGTTAATATGCATTTTTAATGCAATTAGTTGAACAATTCATTTATTATAGCTTTAGTTTAATAATACTGATGTCTTGGTGAAATGATAAAGTGTTATGGTTTCTTTTACAACTGCTGTATCCTCATTTTCTCAAATTGTTGCCATTCAGGTAGTTGGAATGTGTCACTTGGTGGACTGCTTGCTGACATTCCCATACTTGCTAGCATTTACAAGTTTTTCTGACCAGAATGCAAGTAAACAATTAAAGGTACATATCTGCTCATATTCTGATATATCCTAATCAATAATATTCATTTTTGAGCCTTTATCATAGGCTTAGAGCAAGTGAGGGAATGGGCCAAAAGCATGGTTTTCTGCAAAGCCTCAGTGTGAGGCCACACACACTGCAGATTATTACACATTTACTAATTTCACTTAACCAATGACGGATGCTGAGCAGGACTCAGAGTCTCTAATAACTATGAAACACCTTAAGGAGAATTATATATGATATACTAATACATCCATATTGATAGTTAGATGGTGTCAATGAGGATTCTATTTGAGCAAGGAATCAATTAAGCAAACAGAAGGAAAAATCACTTTTTAAGTACCAGGAGCCAATGAAAAAGTTTAAATTTATAGATATTAACTCGTCTAATGTCAGCAGATAATGGTGCTGTGTGATTGCAATTATACCAGCTGTAATGAAATTAGCAACATTAATTGATTGTTATAATACACAAGTATCTCTGTAGTTACTGGATAATAACATTCCAGCATGGGGTAGGCAGTTAGGTCCCAAAAAGCTTTGCCGTGTACAGGGCCTTGACTCTCCTGAGGAGACTGCTCAGGAGCATACTGGTAGAAACATGATGCTCCCAACTGCATGACTTGCCAGCGAACAGAAGATTTGCTTTGTATTTACCAGTCTCAGATAAGGCATTTGCATTTGTACATACTTACATTTTAACACTAAAGAGATGGAAACAGAAATGAAGCAAGAGGTGGGTAGGAAAGGTTTTACAGGTAGTCCTTCTTAATATCTTTACATACATCACTGTTTCATTATCAAATTGCAATCTATTAGTGACTTTTATTATTAAATCATAGTTCACTAGCTGGTCAGGTTCTTTGTCACTTTTCAGAGTTCCAAGTGAAGTATGGGACAGAAACCCTCACAACCTACCTCATTATGGCCCCTGAACCTTGTCATCTTCCTGCAAGACATTTTCTCTGTAATACTTTCACTTTATTCTGCATTCTGCTGATATTTTTCCCTCCTTGATGTACTTATGTCATGAAATAATCTGTATTGACGGCATGCAAATCAATGTCTTGGTATTGGTATTGGTCAATACTGCCATGTGTATCAAGTCAGAGTGAAAAGCTTTTCTTGCATGCTGTTTATGCAGATCAAATCATTAGCCAATGTAGTAAGCTAGAATAACAACACAGAATATAGTGTAAAAGTTACTGGAAATGTAGAGTGCAGGTAAACTATAAATTGCAAGATAACAAAGTTGATTATGAGGCCAGGAGTCCATCTTATCGGACAAGAGCTGTTCAAGAGTCTGATAACAGAAGGATAGAAACTGTCCTGGAGCCTGGTGGTACCTGCTTCCATATTTTTGTATTTTCTACCTGAGCAGAGAATGTCCAGGCTGGGTGGGGTCTTCGATTATGCTGGCTGTTTTACTGAGCCTACAGTAAAACAGAGTTCATAGAGGGAAGGATGATTCCTATGATGTGCTGAACTGTGTCCATGACTCTCTGCAGTTCCTTACAGTCACGTGCAAAGCAGCTGCCATCCAGACAAAGTGCTTTCTGTGTGCCTTGAAAAAAATTGGTAAGGGTCAATGGACCAAATCTTTTTATCTTCCTGAAGAAGTAAGGGGCTTTGGTGAGCTTTCTTGGCCGCGACATCAACATGGTTGGATCACTGTATCTTGATACGTGTGACAATAATTAACAATAAACCAATATATCCATCCTTCATCCCTCCAGTTCTCAGATCTCTGCTGGCCTGCTCCCCAGCCCCAACCACAAGATAATTTTGTCTCAATCTAGAAGAAGAATCCATTTACTATCATTTCACATAATATTGCAGTTTCAAGGAACACAGAGGACTTTCTGTCTATGCCAACTATCATTGTTCTCTTTTAAAAAATTCAGTCAAGTTACAAACTGCTCTCTAGGTTGGAGTGCTGCTTTCTAAAATGTTCTGGAGGCATGGGCAGTGGACACTTTGATGGAGATGTACACATCCCTTGTCCATAAGCCTATATGCTCTGCAATAGACTTCAGGAAAATTTTTTTAAAAATCCACATCAATTTTACACTGACAGTAAGGATAATGAGGAATAATAATCATTAAAATAATGAAGCTGCTGATGATTTATTGTTAAGATGAGCCCAAGAAACTCATGATCAATCATGGCAAGTCTCAGGTTGAAACATAAGCATGGGGAAAGGGAAGATAGACATTACAAGAGAGTTGCAGATATTATGACAGGACTAGAAATTGTGGCAGACAAAGACTGGTTCCATTGGGAAAAGGGAACTATTCCCTCTATACATCAAAAAGAGTTAAAAAAATTTAGGGAAAAACATTTTTGTGCTAGATGTTTATGATGCAAATGCCCAAAAATAGACTTTGTACAAAAACAAAAAGGTAAATTTGTTAGTGGAATATGATCATTATTTATTGGCAAACTTATGCCCCATTGGTACTCAATGTCTTACCAAACAAGGGATTGGGTGGGACTACAACTAGAGGTCATGGGTTAAGTATGAAAGGTGAAAAGTTTAAGGGGAACATGAGGGGAAACTTCTTCACTCAGAGGGTTGTGAGAGTATGGAATGAGCTGCCAGTGCAAGTGGTGTATGCAAGCTCAGTTTCAACATTTAAGAGACGTTTGGATAGGTACAAAGAAAGTAGGGGTATGGAGAGCTATGCTGCAGGTCGATGGGAGTAGGCAGTTTAAATGCCTCAGCACGGTCTAGATGGGTCAATTTTCATGCTGTACCTTTCTATGACTCTAGGACATCATGGAAATCACAGAAGATTTGCAACCCACCTCCCAAAAGCATCAAATTTATTGCAAGTCAGCAGAGAAGGATGGAGACCATGCAGTTACTCTGTAAGATCTGGCATTCCATCAACACATTTCTGAATCATGTGCAGAAGTTAGTTTCTGTGTCGATTAATGGATGAAAGCACTCAGTCCAGATTAAGATTTCATGTTTGAACGGGCATGTGTAGAAATGACCTTTTAAAATGTGAGTGAATGTTAGCCTGCTGATTATATTTGTGACAGAGCTATGACTATGAGTCTCAATCATGCAAATGGTGAACTGCAGGCCTGGCATTTCAGTTGCTGTGGGAATCATTCAGCATAAAAAATTCAGCCAGATATTTTACTTGCAATGGCACTATCTTGAGCATGCAAAGCTAAACAGAGCTCACCTTTGTGGTGACGTCATTAGACTAACTAACCACTGGGTTACAATAATGTTTTCTAGAAATTTCCAGAGGGATAGTCTGTAGCAGTTCTTAAACAAACACACACTTTGGGTTTCTCATGTCTTATTTATAAAAGTCTGCACATTTTGCATTAGATGTGCTGACTGGAAGGTTGATTAGCTATTGTGAACTTATCCCAGTGTAGGTGGGTGGTAAAGTTTTGGGAATTGGTGGGAATGTGATGAGAATGAGTTGCAAGGAAATGTAGTTAAGGAGTGGAATTTCTCAGAGAGCTGTCAAAAGCCTAGTAGGCCAAGAGGGCTTTCAATGTTGTAATAACAATGGATATATATTTTGAGTTTGTGGTTTGTAAATTGGACTGTAGTTCCTGTTTGCTCCTTTTTCTGCTGTTATTTTGGGCGACTTTGAATCAGGGTGGCCTGCAGGTAATGAGCACTGAGCTGAATGAATATGGAATCTTCAATATTGTATTTAGTTTCTGTGCTTTTGCTCATTCTTTCTTATTGCTGTTTGCGCAATTTTTTTTGCACGAGGAGGTAGTTGATGTTCTTGTTGCTTTTGCACGATTCGTTTTTTTGCACTATAGGTGTCAATGTTCCTTTTCATTGAACGGGTGCCATGGTTTACTGCTGTCTGTGTGTGAAGATGAATCTCAGGGTTGTACACTGCTTACATACTTTGATAATAAATTTGAATTCTTTGATGTTGATGTCGAATCAGTAATCAGGTGCCATTATCCAGAAGAAAATTAAAATTGAAGATTTACTTTTCCAAGGTCCCAGTAATATGAGGGTGAATGTACATTAAATCTATTTTACCTAATTGCACCCCCATAGAAAGCATTCTGTATTTTTTTACTATGCTTGGAGCTATTGAAAATTAGCCAAGAACTTATTGTTACCAAGCCCCCTAATTTCGATTCTATTCACCATTTGTGTTTCTTAGTATGCTCACTTTAATTACTTCGTAACTGACCTTCATGCACAGCTCTGAATAAATCATACTCACATATATCATAATAAAAGTACTGAACTATACTTGAATTAAAGTGACACCCAAAATGACATTGTTTTATAATTTAAAATAATTCCTTGTCATTTCTATTCAAAATAATTGGTGCAGGAAGTCATCTGCAAAGATCAGCCCGTCTGTGAACTATTCGTTCACAGACCCATCAGCCCAATTTTTGCTGCTGATTGTAAATGCTTGGGTTCATTTGCACCCAAGGTCCTGCATCATAGTTGATGGAGCGGAGTGGGGGTGTCTTCCAGGTTTAACCCTGTGCTGTCATCCCTCAAAAACTCTCTTCTCCTCCTTCCCCTATTCAGTTTACTCATCTCCAGAAAAGACAGTGCTTTCCACAGACAGATCAGGTAACTGCTTATGCAGTAAACAACTTACTTTATTGCTTATCTATATTAATTAATTGATTAATTAACACTCGATTAATTATCTTCAATCTGAAATTGCCCCAGAGCAGATGGTCATGTGTTGCCTTCTTGAACCACTGCAGTCCCTCTGGTGAAAGTAATCCCAAAGTACTGGTTCTGAGATTTGTACTCAGAAGTGATCATTGACCAGTGATGTTTTTTTCAAGTGAGTACAATGTGTGCCTTAGAAGGGAAAATTCTTCAGGTGGTACTGTACCAATATGCCTCCTATCCAAGTGCTTTGTGGTAGAGAATTTCACACATTTGGAGGGTAACATAGCTGAGTGTTGCATTTTGTAGATGGTAGATATCGCAGCCTATCAGTATTTGTGCAGCAAAAAAATAATACTTAGGAAGAGGTGCCATCTAAGGTGCTGAAATCCTTTGAGTTGTTGGAAATGCACGCGCCCTCTCCGGTGAATGATATCTGTATTTGTCAAGTAGGATGCCGTACGCAAACCTGATTTGATGGAGACAGACGTGAGAAGTACAGAGGAACATCTGGAGAAACTTCTGAAATGCCCGCTTCGCTGTCACTGCTACTGTGCAATCGAGAATCTCCGGAGGGAAAGGCCCTGAATCCTCGGTTTTGCTTGGTGCTTGGCGGCCGGGGCCAGGGTTGAGACGCTCGGCAGAGATGGTGCTCGGTGTCCGGTGTCGGAGGGCTGGTCAGAGGCTTGAAGTTTTCGGACAGACCCAAGAGTCGGCTGTGGTCAGCTGCTTCCAGGGTGCTGCATCGGCAAGTTTGCGGCGCTGAAGGTTCATGGCAGGGAGAGTTTTCTTCCTTCTACCATCTGCGTGTGATGATGGGACTTTTGAAACTTTGAGACTCTTTTTACCATGCCCATGGTCTGTTCCTTATCAAATTACGGTATTAATTTACACTGTTGTAACTATATGTTATAATTATGTGGTTTTGTCAGTTTTTTAGTCTTGGTCTGTCTTGTGTTTCTGTGATATCATACTGGAGGAACATTGTATCATTTTTTAATGCATGCATTACTAAATGACAATAAACAAGGACTGCGTGTCCTCATAATCTAATCTAAATGCATTCATCAGGAAAATGAAGAACATTCATTCACATCCCTATCTTGTGCACAGTGCCTGTTAATTGTGCAAGCTAGATTTTAATCCTATTAAGGTATTTTATGATTATCTTATATTTAATGTAGATACCACAAGTTTTTCTGCCTCTGAATTTTAAGATGTCATGATTCTAAATGTGTGATTTAGAATCAAAGGGAGGATTGTTGGATTAAACTTGATAATTATTATTTACTTTTCAATTTAACTTTCTCATGTCTGCTTGTATTTTATATAATTTCCTCTATACACCTAACTTTTCAGTGTGCCGCCTAGTAGCTGTAGTTCTTTGTATCATTCTGGAAACTTCTTTGGCATTGCATTATTTGAATGGGGGCTATTTGACTGGTTAACTCTTATCTACAAATTTAAATGGAAAGTCTCTTATCTATGATATAAAAAGGGCTGAGCACATTGGCCTGCATCTTTTTCTGTTCTTTGTTCTCAGCTATTATACTTTGTCATTTTCCATTTCCATTTCCTCTGTTCTATGAGCAGTTAGTGAAATGATCATGAAGCAACAAGTTTTTATGACAGTTTCTTGACTCTTGAAAGATCCTTGGGATCAGAATCCAACTGCATGCTAATAATGAAGAGTGATAGAAAATTTCCAAGTCAGCATGGAATGTGATTTGGAGTGGAATTTACATTTTATAGTGTTCCACCATGCCCGCCGCGGGCGTATTCCCTTTGAACTTGCAAAACCTTGTCATCGTATTTTTTGGGAAGGCCATGTCAATCCTTGTCAACATTCAGCAGTGCATTTTGTAGATTACACATATTGTAACCACGGAACACCCTTTCTGAAGGGTCTGAATATTAAGATCATAGTGGGAAGCCTTTCAAGTCAATTGTTTTTCCTGAATACTGTTGAATTTTAAAAATTATCATGGAAACATAGACAGATAGAAAACCTACAGCACATTACAGGCCCTTCGACACATAATGTTGTGCCGAGTATGTAACCTACTCTAAAAGCTGCCTAGAATTTCCCTTCCCTATAGCCCTCTATTTTCCTAAGCTCCATGTACTTATTCAAGAGTCTCTTAAAATATCCAATTGTATCCACATCTACCACTTTCACCACCACTCGCTGTGTTAAACACTTACCTCTAACAGCCCCCTTCTACCTACTTCCAAGCACCTTATAACAATGTCCCCTTGTGTTAGCCATTTCAGCCCTGGAAAAAAGCCTCTGGTTATCCACACGTCAGCTCTCATCCTCCATTGCTCCAAGGAGAAAAGGGAAAGTTCACTCAACCTATTCTCATAAGGCATGCTCTCCAATCCAGGCAACATCCTTGTAAATCTCTTCTACGCTCTCTCTATAACATCCATACCCTTCCTGTAATGAGGCGACCAGAACTGAATACAGTACTCTAAGTGGGGTCTAACTAAAGTCTTATATAGCTGTAACATTACCTCACAGCTCTTGAACTCAATCCCATGATTGAAGGCCAACACACCATACACCTTTTTAACAACACTGTCAAACTGCGCAGCAGCTTTGAGTGTCTTATGGACACAGACTCCAAGATCTCACTGATCCTCCACCAATAGTCTTATCATTAATGTTATATTCTATCTTCAAATTTCACTTACCAAAATGAACCACCTTATGCTTAGCTGGGTTGAACTCCATGTGCCAGCTCTCAGTCCAGTTCTGCATCCTATCAATGTCCCGGTGTAACCTCTGACAACTCTTCAGACTATCCACAATACCACCAACTTTTGTGTCATCTGCAAACTTACTAAACCACCCTTCTACTTCCTCATCCAGGTCATTTATAAAAATCTCAAAGAGGAGAGGTCCCAGAATAGATCCCTGCAGAACACCACTGGTCACTGTCCTCCATGCAGGATCTGAACCATCTACAACTACTCTTTGCCTTCTATGGTCAAGCCAATACTGGATCCACAAAGCAAGGTCTCCTTGGATCCCATCCCTCATTACTTTCTGAATGAGCCTTGCACGGGGAACCTTATCAAATGCCTTACTGAAATCCATATACACTACATCCACTGCTCTTCCTTCATCAATGTGTTTTGTTACATCCTCAAAGAATTCAATCAGATTTGTAAGGCATGACCAACCCTTTACAAAGCCATGCTGACTATCCCTAATCAGATTATACCTCTCCAAATGCTTATAAATCCTGCTTCTCAGAATCTTCTCCATTATCGAAGGATTGCCATATTTTTAGGAGTGAGAATATCCAATAACCCTTCTGATTCATGTCCTGAAGAAGGTAGTTAGCCATTGAGAAGCCAGGTGGTGTGTCATCAGTTACTAAGTATCTAGTTTCCATCTCACCAAAATACAACGTGATGTTCCAGTTAAACTCCTAATCAATGGTGATTCTGGAGGAACTGCTGAGGTTAACATAACTACATTAGAAGTAGAATAATTATGCCAAATTGAGAAGTGTAACACCACAATAATCTTCGTTGCAAAACCATTTCTGTTGATTAGTCGATAGTTGTGGATTGTACAAATGAGCAAGACAAATTATTACATTTCTTGAAGTGAGCTCCATAGATTAATGAAAAATAGGCACAGGTGAGTGGACAGTATGCCAGATCCGAATTTTGTGACAAGTCAGGGCTAGGTGGGTATGAACTCTGAGCAAGATGCAGAAAGTTATTTCTCTGTTATTGGATATATTTTGATTTCATTGAGCAACATTGATTCTTCACTACTGGGAAATAAATGTATAAGGAACTGAATTCTCTCAGTATGATGACCTAAAAATATCTTTGAAGCCAATGGTGTATTCTATAATTCAATGGAACAGAAGAAGAATAAACTATCAAGACTAATTATCAAGAAATGTTTTCTGGACACTGCTGCAGATAGGAGGAGCCTTAAGCTAAGCTCGGTCACACTGTTCAATATGCAGTTAGTCGTACAGCATCTAATGGATGCAGGTAACAAACCACTTCAGTCTTAGATCTGAATGGCTTCAGTTTCATACTTGGATATGAACTTTCTACATTTATCCCTCTGGTGGAAATGTGTCAGAGCTCACATGAGACATGTTATTTGGTTTTGTTCGAATGACTGATACACTTTGTTTGGAGATGCTGAGTATGTTGTCCTCCCGATTCTTATACTTACTTGAATCCAGAATACTCAGTCCCAGCATGGTATGAATAATAAGGAGAAATGAAGTCAGAATTTTGGCCTAGAAGTTCAGACAGCTTGAAGGAAAACTGTATCTTCAAGGGATCCTACAATTTCTCTTCCAGTTCTGTACCCAGTCATTACCCTACCTCCACCCTCTTGGCTCATATTTTATACCACTGATTCTTTGGCAAAATACTGGAGTCCTGTATCTCATGGGATTGCAAGATCCATCTCTACTACTTGAACTGTTATCACTCATTCAGAAAACTACCTTCCCTAAGGCAACTAGGAACAGAGATAAATCTTTCCCATACTATCACTAACAATCATCCAAGAATGGATAACTTAAAAATAGAGCTGTTGGAGCAAGAGTCAGAGTAAATTATGTTTTAAGATTTGGTATATAGTACAATGAATATGAGCTAACATAATAAACAGAAGGAATATGTATCTTAAGACCTGTGGTTCTGAAAAGTTTCCAAAGCTGAGTGTTCCCTGATGTCACATCTAACCAAAGATTTAAAGAATCATGTTGCAGAGAAGGAGACTAGATGGCTATCATGCTTGTGTATGCTGACTGAAAGAGCTATCAAATCAGTTCAGTTATCCTGCTCTTAATCCAACCGGCCATATATAGTCCTTTCAAATGCTTACCCAATTTGCTTTCTAAAGTTGCTACTTAGTTTGCCTCAGCCATCTCTTAGACTAAAAGAGGCCTATATTTTGGAGCTTTTTGATCAGAACTGTAGGAATAATAGCGTTAAACATTGAGCAGTAGTCAATAAATGGCAGCCTAATGTACGTATTAATATTGTCCAAGTGACCCAAGGCCTGGTGAAAAGCCAATAAGATTGCATCTTCCATAGACCTACTGTGGGGATAAGCAGATTGTAGTGGGTCCAGGTCATTGCTTAGGCAGGAGTTGATTCTAGCCATAACTAACTTCTCAAAGCACTTCATCACAGTAGATGCGAGTGTTACTGGACAATAGTCAGTACAGTAACTCACCCTGACGAAAGGTCGGCCTGAAAGGCCGACTGTACCTCTTCCTAGAGATGCTGCTCGGCCTGCTGCGTTCACCAGCAACTTTGATATGTGTTGCTTGAATTTCCAGCATCTGCAGAATTCCTCTTGTTTGCCCTTCTTGGGCACTGATATGATACTTTCCCTTTTTAAATAGGCAGGAACTTCCAACTGTAGCAATGAGAGATTGAAATGTCTTTGAACACCACCACCAGTTAGTTGGCACAGATTTTCAGAGCCCTATGAGGTACACCATTGGTACCTGTTTCCTTGGGAGATTTCATCCCCTTGAAAGACATCTTGACGTTGTCCTCCAAGAAAGAGATGACAGGATCACCAGATGCTACAGGGGTTCCTCATAGCTGTAGTTTTATTCTCCTTTTCAACATGTAAATGAAAAACATTGAGCTCATCTGTGACTGAAGCATCACTACCATTCATGATGTTAGGTTTTGCTTTGTAGGAAGCAATGGCCTGTAAACCCTGCCAGAGTTGACATGCATCCGACTCAGCCTCTAAAGTCAATTGGAATTGTTCCTTTGCTCTTGAGGTAGCCTTCCATATGTTGTACCTGGCCTTCTTGTACAGTGCTGGATCACCAGACTTAAAATTAGCCCTCAGCAGACTACAAATTTCCTGGTTCATCCACGGCTTTTCCTCTGAGTATGTACAGCATGTTCTCGTAAGCACACACTCATCCACACAGGTTTTACTGATGTCAGTGACAACTGTGGCATATTCTTCCAGACTCAAAGTTGAATCCCTGAATACTGTCCAGTCCACTGACTCAGTGCAGTCCTATAAGCATCCCTCCACCTCCCTGGGTGATGGTTCTTTGTACTTTGTCATTTGTATACCACTGTCAAATCTCCCCTTGTTTTTTGATGCCTTAGGGAGTAATGTTCTAAGCTTTTCAACCTCTCCCTATAACTCAGGTCCTCAAGTCTTAGCAACATCCTTGTAAATTTTCTCTGCACTCTTTCAATTTTTTGGACATCTTTCCTGTAGGTAGGTGACCAAAACTGCACACAACAGTCCAAATTAGGCTTCACCAATGTCTTATACAACTTTAATATTACTTTGATTTATAAAGCCCAAAATGCCAGAAGCTTTCTTTACAACCCTATTTACCTGTGATGCCATTTAACAACAAATTATGGATCTGTATTCCCAGATTCTTTTGTTCTACCACAGTCCTCAGTGCTTAATAATCTCTGTGTAAGTCCTACCTTGGTTTGTCCTCCCAAGGTGCAACTTTTACGCCCCTGAAAAACAGAGAGAAATAATCACAACAATGATGGGGTGTTCCCTCATTGAGAGCATTTACTAAAAAATCAGAAATATATACAAAGTACAAAAACATATCTTCACAACAAATTGGCTGTGGCAGAAGACATACCCTCTGTAAATTACAGCACTATACAGTATTTCCCTGAGACATAATTCTCATTTTCTCTACTGTTACTGGTGAATAATAAGTAGCATTAGCTCAGTCAACTCTCATAAAACTTAATAAAGTTACTAAGTAAACAATACACAAACAATTGTGCAAAATACATTTACAGATGTGCACATGTAAACTCACAAAACAGCAAAGCACTCCGCGTGGATACACAAAATGGTGGTGGCTTCACTCACACACACTCTTTAATAAAATCAGCAAACATTATTCTTAACTTAGTCAAGACATTACATAAACACTCTCTTGACTCTTTAAGCATATTAAAAAGTTATCATGACCCCTTTAACAGGGTAAATTACCGACAACATACCTGAAAAACGGGGAGAAATAATCACAACAGTGATGGGGTGTTCCCTCATTGAGAGCATTTACTAAAATGAGGAAAAGACCGTGCTTTCTCCTGGGTATGTGGGTGGAGACCAATCGACTTCAGGCCAGCAGATCAAGGCTACTCTGTAGATCACTTCTAATACGATTAGAGCTTAACCTTTAACAATAGAGAATGAACCAAAGAATGAAATGAATTAAATACTTTTTAGCATTTTAGCCCCTTTTAGCATATGTTTTTACTGTTTTTAAACAATTTTAAAACACCTTATAAATTGTTGCTCATGACCGTATGATCATTTTAACCTTATCATAGCACTGAATTTTCTGCCTTTTTAAATTTAACAGATCTTTAGTGTATTATCCTTTAACTTGTCACAGCATTGAATTTACTGCCTTTTTAAACTTAACAGATCTTTAGTGTATTATCCTTTAACTTGTCACACAATACCTTACACATGCCTGCATTAATTTCCATCTGACATTCTTCAGTCACGTTTTTTCAGCTGGTCCAGATCCTGCTGAAAGATCTTTGATAGTATTCCACGCTGTCTACTAATCCCCCAACCTTGCTGTAATCAGCAAATTCGATGATCCAGTTTACCACATTATCATCCAAATAGTTGATATAGAAGAGAAACAACGACAGACCCAGGACTGATCACTGTGGCAGACCATGAGTCACAAGTCTCCTGTCAGAGAGACAACCATATGCTACAATTCTCTAACTTCTTCCACAAAGCCAATATCTAATGCAATTTACAACCTCATCTTAAATATCAAACAGCTGAACCTTCTTGACCAACTTCTCATGTGAGACATTGTCAAAGACCTTGCCAATGTCCATGTAGATGACATCCGCTGGCTTGTCTTCGTCAATTTTCCTGGTAATTTCCTTGAAAAACTATATAAGCTTGGTTAGACACGACCTACCACAAACAAAGCCATATTCATTATCACTAATCAGTCCCTGTCTATCCCATTTTATATATGTATGTATATATATATATATATATATATATCACTTATATATCCCATTCTTCAGAATACCTTCCAATAACTTACCCATTACTGATATCAGGCTCACCGACCTAAAATTTCATGGCTTATTCTTAGAATCTTTCTTAAACAATGGAACAACATTAGCTAACCTCTAATTATCTATCACCTCACCCATGGATGGCATAAATATACTTTCTAGGGTCTCTGGAATACTTCTACACTAGCCTCTCACAGAGTCTGAGGAAACAGCTTATCAGGGCCTGAGAATTTATCCACCTTAATTTTCCTCAAGACAGCAAACACCTTCTCTGCAATATGTATACAGACGATGACCTCAGAGCTGTTTTGCCTTAATTCCATAGACCCTGTGTCCATCTCCTGAGTAAATACAGATACAAAAAATCCATTTAAGACCACCATTTCTTTCAGCTCCATGCATAGGTGACCAGTTTGAGCTTCAAGAGGAGCAATTTTGTCCCTTGCTATCCTTTTGCTCTCAATTTATCTATAGAAGCTCGAGGGATTCTCATTCACCTTGTCTGATAGAACAACATTGTGCCTTCTTTTAACACTCTTGATTTTCTTCTTAAGAGTTTTCTTACATTTCTTATACTCCTCAAGTACCTCATTTGCTCCTTCTTGCCTACACCTGCTGTGCATCTCCTTTTTTCTCTTAACCAGAGCCTCAATATCTCTTGAAAATGAAGGTTCCTGTACCCTATTACTCTTGCCTTTTATTCTGACAGAAACATACACATCACATACTCTCAAAATTTCACATTTGAAAGTCTCCCACTTATCAAGTGCACCTTAGCAAGAAAGCAGCCTGTCCCAATTGACACTTGCCAGATCCTTTCTGATACCATCAAAATTGACCTTTCTTCAATTTAGAATATCAACCCGAGGACCAGACCTATCCTTCGTCACATTTATCTTGAATCTAATTGCATTATGGTCCCTAGATGCAAAGCGTTCCCCTACACAAACCTCTGTCACCTGCCCTGTCTCATTTCCTAATAGGAGATCAAGTAACACTGAGAAACACTGCTCCTGAGAAATGCTGTCTCATTCTGCCCTGCAGAGCTGATGTATGGTTAGAATGACAATAAAGTTTTTTGATTTGATTTGACTTGAAGTATCACACTCTCTCTAGTTGGAACCTCTATGTACTGATTAAGGAAACTTTCCTGAACACATTTGGCAAGCTCTCCCATCCTGCCTTTTTACAGAATGAATATGTGGAAAATTAAAATCACCCACTATCACAGACTTATGTTTCTTGCAACAGTCTGTGATCTCTCTACAAATTTGCTCCTCTATATCCCATGGACTGTTGTGTGATCCACAATATAATCTCATTAAAATGGTCATCTCTTTCTTATTCCTCACTTCGACCCATATAGCCTAAGTAGTAAACTCTCCAGACTGTCCTTTCTGAGTACTGCCATGCATGTTACCTGACTAATAATGCCACCCCTCCCCCTTTAATCCATACTGCTCTATAACACCTAAAACAATAGAACCCTAGAACAATGAACTACCAATCCCACCCCTCCTGCAAATGAATCTCACTCTGGCTGCAATGTCATAATTCCACGTGCTGATCCTTTCCTACAATACTCCTTGCAACTCAGAACAGTAGTTTCACTATGCTCAACCTTTTGATTCCAGACTTTTTATGTAGGCTATCAACATCTTTCTCTACAACCACTCTACTATCTATTCTGTCACTCTGATTCTTATCCCCTTGTAAATCTAGTTTAACCACTGCCCCCCTCCGCATGCAGCAACAGCAAACTGTCTAACAAGGATATTAGTCCCCCTCCAGTTCAGGTGCAAACCGTCCCTCCAAATATCTGAATTGCTCTCACCTGCCTCACTAGCATATGGCTTGGGTAGCAATCCTGAAATTGCAATCCTTGAGGTCCTTTAACTTAGCATGTAACTCCCTGAACTCACTTTGCAAGACCTCATTACATTTCTTACTCATGTCAATGCTACTGACGCGGATGATGACCTCTGGCTGCTCACCCTCCCGCTTAGAATGCTCTGGACTCGATCCAAGATCTCCCTGACCCTGGCACCTGGAAGACAATATCTCATCCAGGAATCTTATTCTCGTCCACAGAATCACTGACCATAGAATCCCCTATCACTACAGCTTGCCTCTTCTCTCCAATGCTCTTCTGAGCCACAGAGCCAGATTTAGTTATTAGAGACACTGGAGGATGCCCTGCCTTCCTATATCCTACAAGAGGAGCATTCTATTGCTTTCCTGGCATCCCCACTGCTCTAAATGTACAATGAGAAAGAAAGAAAGAAAGAATAATTAAATGAAAAAATCTACCTAAAGCCTTCACCTCTCCTCGCCAAAGCCTCTGTGAGCCAATGCTTGAACTTCCCCCTCTAACACTGGCCCTCTCAGACAATGGCCACTCCCACAATGTTCGCTCTGGTTGAACCTAACTTATTTTTTTCGGCTTTTGCCAAGTGCCTACTTATGCATAATCCAATATCTCTCAGAAACTGTGTTGTACGTAATTACTTGACTGCCCCTGTTCGCTTTGTTTGAAATCACTCTCCTGCTATGCAGTCCAACATCTCCTTGGGAACTGTGGTGTGCAAAACGTCCCAACTGCTCCCACTTGTTTTTTTTTTGAAATCTCTCTCATGCTATGCGATCAAATATCTCCATGGGAACTGTGGTGTGCAGAATGTGCTGACTACCTTACTCCCTTCTTTTGAATCCTTTCTCCTTCTACACAATCCAATGTTTCCTTGGGAACTGTGGAGTGCAAAATGTTTATATTTCAGGATATAAGATAGTTATTCTTTAAATAAGTGTATTGTTCTTGATATTTTTATTATTTAAATAAATGCATTTCAACTCTTCCTATATATCACAGGTCAATAGATTTTGCTTAAATTCTGCTGGCTGCAATTAAGTCATCATTCACAGCCAATTTCAGCTCAGGGAATTGCCATAACGATCATACTGGCAGTAAGTTGTGTTTTAAGAACATAAGACATTGGAGCAGAATGAGGCCACCGAGCACATCAAGTCTGCTCCACCATTCCATCATGGCTGATTTATTATGCCTCTCAACCCCATTCTCCTGCCTTCTCCCCATAACGACTGAAGCCCTGACTAACTAGGAATCTATCAACATCCACTGCACGTATACTCAATGACTTGGCCTCCATAACCATCTGTGGCAATGAATTTCACAGTTTCACCATCCTCTGGTTAAAGAAATTCATTCTCATCTCTGTTCTAAATGGACATCCATCTGTTCTGAGGCTCACTCACAATAAGAAGCATCCTATCCACATCCACTCTATCTAGGCCTTTCAATATTTGGTAGGTTCTAATGAGATCTCCTTTCTCCAGTGAGTACAAGCCCAGAGCCATCAAACTCTCCTCTTAAGATGCTGTGCAAAAGTCTTAGGAATATGTAAAAAAATTGTAAAGTGAAGATGCTTTCAAAAATAATGAAATGAGAAGTTTCTAAATAGCAAAAAAATACTATAAAGAGCAGTAAACAATAAAAAATGAAACTTAATCAGTATTTGGTGTGACCACCCTTTTCCTATAAAACTATATCAATTCTCTTAGTACAAAATCGTGCAGTCTGAAAAGAAAAAAAATCAGCTGGTAGGTTGTTCCAAGCATCTTAGAGAACTTGCTGCAGTTCTTCTGCAGACTTTGGCTGTCTCACTTGCTTCTTTCTCTCCAGGTAATCCCAGACAGCCTCAATGATGTTGAGATCAGGGCTCTGTGGAGACCACACCATCTGTTGCAGAACTCCTTGTTCTTCTTTTCACTGAAGATAGTTCTTTATGACCTTGGCCATGTGCCTGGGGTCATCATCCTGCTGCAGAATGAAGCAGGGACCAATTAGACGTCTCCCTGATGGTATTGCATGATGGATGAGAATCTGCTTGTAGTTCTCAGCATTGAGGACTCCATTAACTCTGACCAGATCACTAACTCCATTTGCAGAAATACAGCTGCAAACCTGCAGAGAACCTCTGCTGTGCCTCACTGTTGGATGCAGACACTCTTTCTTCGAAAATTTTTGAATTTTCTGTGAGTCTGTCTATGATCTGGGTGCAGATTGATGGGACTAGGGCAGTTCAAATGGTTTAGCACAGACTAGATAGGCTAAAGGGCCTGTTTCTGTGGCTGTAGTTTTCTATGACTCTTTGACTCTATGGGCTATATACCTACAAAGTAATCAACTTTTTACAAAGTAATCACATTTGGCATCTGACTCTCCACTGCGTAAGGCCTAGTGATCCAGCAATCGGTGAAATTATGCTTTCCTGGTAGCCCCAAATTCCTTATTAGAACTGTTGGGAGAACCTAATCTTTTGATCATATCTCCTTTAATTTCCTTGATTCTGCTTGGTAGCAGAGACCTCTGCTAGTTCAGAAATGTTTTTCAATTCCCTCCTCATGTCAGACACATACTTCAGATAGATCTTCTGTGGCAAATCTTCCCCACCAATCCCAAAACAAAGGTCAACAAGCAATGTGCTCAAACATCAAATAACTTGGTGAGTATCCAGTAGCTTCACTCTGTGTACAGTTGTAACAGTGGACCAGATGTCCAACACTCTGACTCCATTTGTTCTTCCTGTTGAATCTCCAGGGTTCTGAGCATGTCTAGCAATGTCTGGTTGAACCTCCCAGGCTGGGGGTGATAACGCGTAGTGTTTAACTTCTCAGCTCAGTAACTCATGTATGCGCCTACTCTCAAAATCCCGTCCCCGAACGCTATGTATCCATCTGGGAAAGCCATAATGAATGAAATACTTCACCTGTAGCACTTTGGACACGATGGAAACCTTCTGATCCTTTGTAGGGAAGGCTTGAGCATATCTGGTGCAGCGATCAGTAACAGACAAGACATTCGCCGTGTTGCTGGAATCAGGCTCTGTAGGGAGGGAATCCATACACACCAGATCAAGTGGCCTCGCACTCTGCAAATGGGATAAAGGAGCAGCCCTCATACACAGCATCTTCCTCCGAATACATCGAATGCATAACTTACAGTATTCTTTGACCTTAGGCTTCATTAGGGACCAGTAGAGCCGATCTCAGACCAATCCATCGGTCTTGTCAAACCCCAAATGACAAGAATCATTGTGAAGTGACTTCACACAATCCTTCGATACGTCTCAGGCAAGACCAACTGGGAATACTGAAGCCTGTCTGGAGGAGACGTGACCCCGTATAGAACCTGGTTCCTCAACTCCAGTTTGTTCCATTCTCTCAGCAGTAGAGATACGGCAGGGTGTTTCATACGTCCCCTTCTGCAGCAGCTGACCAAACAGTACCGATGCAAGGGTCATCTCACTGAGCGGCGGTCACTTCCCCTGGACTCCTCAGGCAACTGCTTTGTATTCAGAGTGGTCAAGCTGCAGTAAGCTTGTGAAATGGCACAACCTGAAGCTCCCAAATGGTCCACCACTCGATCCTGCCCTGTCCTCGCCTCTGACTTCCCCATGATGGAAAACTGGCACATTGCTTTAATTCCAGGTGCAGGAATGCTCTTCCACTCTCTGTCCATTTCTAGCTCATCTTGTGCGCGTCATGACAATCCATCTGCATCAATGTTCTGGCTCCCCAGCTGGTACGTCAAGCTGAAATCATAGGCAGACAACGCTGCCAACCAATGATGGCCTGTGGCATCCAATTTCGCCAAGTCAATGGATTATTGTCTGTCTTCACCTCAGACCTGGAGCCATATAGATAATCACTTAACTTATACACCACAGCCCATTTCAGTGCCAGGAACTCCAATTTGTGCGTGGGGTAGTTTTGCTCAGAGGGTGACAGACTCCAGCTCTCAAAAGCGACAGGTGTCAATCCTTCACCCTAATCCTGATATAGAACTAAGCCCTCTTGGCTGGCGTCTGTATGCAGTACATATGGCAATTGGGGATTTGCAAAAGCCAACACAGGCAGTTTCATCAGAAGCTCTTTCAGCAACTGAAAGGCCTCTTCACATTTTGCATCCTACCTTCTTCCAAAAGACTCCGAAGGTCTAAAATAACCTTTACTATCTTCTCCTTTTGTCCTCCTCTCGTTCTTCCCCAGGGGAGGGTAACTGCACAGAAACTGATTGAAAGGGTGACTCACTTAACAATAGTCCTCATGAGCCTTCGATAGTACCCAGAGAATCCAAGGAACGGGTGTAGAGTGCTTACATTCTTGGGCCTTGGCCATGTGGTCACCGCCTCTATCTTAGACAGATCTGTAGCTACTCCACCTGTGAGACTATGTGCCCAACGTAGTTGACAGATGTTTTGCAGAACTGGCACACCCAATGACAGTTTTAACCCTTTGCTTTCAGGTGGCCTAACACCTTCAGTAGTCTCGCCTCATGTTCTTCCAGGGCGGACCTGAAAACTATGAGATCATCCAGGTACAGCAGCACCTCCAGCAAGTTCATATTCCCAATAGTTTTCTCCATGACACGCTGAAATATAGCTGCGGCTTCCGATGTGCTCTGGGGCATGCTTTCAAGCTGAAAGAGTTCAAGTGGACATACGAATGCCATCTTCCCTTTGTCAGCCTCAGTCATGGGCATCTGACAATACCCACCCTTCAGGTCCATTACACTGAACCATTGCACTCCACTCATGCAGGCCAGTGTATATTCAATCCTTGGAACAGTATACTTTTCAGGGACTATGCGTCGGTTCAGTGTTTGATAGTCTACACACATCCGTACCTTCCCATTCTTCTTCCTCACCACCAATATGGGTGACACATAGGGACTCTTGGACTCAGTGATAATCCCAGCTTCCTTCAGCTTCTGCAGATGCTGCCATACATCCTCCACCTCGGCAGGTGCCAGTCGCCAAGACTTTTCCCTGAGAGAGGTGTCCTCTGTCACTCGGATGATGTGGCGAGTGCTCTTGGAACAACCCCCATCAAACTCATTAGTAGAAAGACATCTTCAAACTTGAACATCTTCTCTGTCAGTCTCCTCTTCCAATCTCCAGGTACTGGGGAGTCACCAAAGTTGAATGACCTGGGTGTCAACTTCTCCTTTCCAGGAGATGGTTTCTCTCCTGCTTGTCTCACAGGAAAACTAGACATTACAGTCTCGGGAAAAAGGTGTACTTCACTTGTACCCCAGCAGGTAAACATAACTCCTCTTCATAGTCTTCCAGAGCATCCACTAAGAGGGCCTTGGCATCAGGCATTGGAAATTTGAGGATTCCTGTATCTCTAGCTATTTCCCCTGGCTGTAACATGATGGGTTTGAACTGGGTGTACCACACAGTCCCTTGTTTATGCTCATCATCCAGTCTAGGACAGGCGCACACTTCCTCAAAAGGACCTCTGAACACAGGGTGAATGGATAAGATTTTCAAGATTCAAGGTTCAAAAAACTTCATTGTCATTCTAACCGTTCATCAGCTCTGCAGGACAGAATGAGGCAGCGTTTCTCAGGGGCAGTGCAATCATAACATAACAAACACAACACTAAATAATAAACATAACAATAAATAGTAAAACACAACAGCCACATGTCAGTTAAAATCAAGTTACAAGTGTCCAGTGCAAATTAAAAGTGTCCAAAGCAGAGTCAGATAGAGCAGCTATTTAGCAGTCTGACTGCCTGTGGGAGGAAGCTGTTTAGTAGCCTTGTGGTTTTGGTTTTGATGCTCTGTAACGTTTGCCTGATGGCAGAAGAACAAGCAGTTCATGGGGAGGGTGTGAGGGGTCTTTAATGATGTACCGTGTCTTCTGGTGGGACTCTTCAACTCTCTCCTGGTAGGATCCCGCTAGCCTCCTCACAATTGGAGTATTTGTTCCCACAAGAATTGAAGCTTCACCCTTCTCGACCGGGTCTGGACAAACCAACACTAATGTATGAAGAACCTCAGCTACTCACACATCTGCCTCCAAAAACTCCAACTTCAACTACAAGTAACCATCATACGGGTAGTCATCAGTACAAAGGCACAAGAGCTCTAGGACACTGAGCAGTGTGAATGGTAAATGGTACAGCAGAGTAACCTAAGAACCTGTGTCAAGTGTGGCTCAAGTATAAATACCCTTGATCCATAGGAATACACTGGAGCTTGGCCCCACTATGCCTTCAGGAACAGGATCTTTCACTTTAGTGTTTTCCTTGATACATTGATTGGAATGTGTTCCCCTCAAGATACCAGGCTGTTCCCTCATTGGGTCTCTCTGAAGTTTCCCGACTTCCCCTTCTGTTTAAGTAACCATGGGCTCTCTTTCCAAAGGCTTTCCTGACCTTCAAACTCCCGCCTGAAGTGTCCCTCCGCACCACAGTTGTATCAGACAATACCGGCACTCCCCTTTTCAAGGGACCCCGTTCAATAGCTGCCCTCTGCTTAGAACCTCCCATCAGTAGGTCCGGCTCCCTATTGGCTTTGGCTTGCTTAGTGACAGCACCCACCGATATCAGTTGAGATACCTCAGCTCTAAAACTTTCACAAGCTCCTGTAACACCCTGCCTGTGGGACATCAGAGGTTGTTTCAGGAACAGGGTCTACTACCGAGGACTGTACACTTCTGACAGAGGCCTTCTGCTCCTCCAATGTGTTTTCCTCCTCTCTTACTTCTCTGATCAGCTCAACAAACGAGGGGGGTGGGGGTGCATCTTAAAACAATCATGTCCTGTGACCGTGCGTCCTTATTGGTTCACCTCAGCTAGTTGAATGACTCCTTTATGCCACAAGCAAAGCAGTTGGCTCTACAGCTGAAAATTGTTGGTTGAAAGTTTCTCTCCTTTCTCTTGGAACATGCTCCTAATCCCCATCATGAGATCCACTGGGATTCTCATTGTGCCAAAAATGCTTTCCAGCCCTTGTATGCAGTCTGTGAAAGTAGCTAAGGCGTTCTCTGCCTTGTTGAACCTCACTACCTCAGCAGTTGGACATTTTAGACTCTCTCCCATTTGCTGCTTTTTCACATTATCAGAGCACTGCCACTCACCCAGCACCTGAGAGGTCTGCTCCACCCAAGTTTCATATTCTTCCTCCTGCTCAGAGGTGGCCTTCACTCCTGAGAACATTCTCAGCCTACGATAACTTTGACTCTATGCCAGTGCACTTTGCCATTTATCCGCCAGGAATGTAAGGGCTGATACCAACTCAGAATTTTCACCCTTCCAATGGAGCACTCATTAGACCTTCCACATAAGACCACTCCTTCCCCTCACTCCACAGAGACTTGTCTTTAAAGCTACGGGAAACTCAGCTTCAAATTCAGCATGCCCAATAACACTCCCCTCTTCTCTGGAAGTATGGGTGGCCCATAGCCCCGCCTCTCCAGTAACTCCACTGGTACCAGGCAGATCCACTCCCATTATGCCAACACTAGACTGAATTAACACACCTTTCCCGTCCATTTACTCATGTTGCCACTCCATGATTGTAACTTTCCCTAATGCTCTAACAGTACTTAAAACCCTAACCAACAATCCATCTGGGCAACACACATCAAAGCTGCTGGTGAACGCAGCAGGACAGGCAGCATCTCTAGGAAGAGGTACAGTCGACATTTCGGGCCAAGACCCTTTGTCAGGACTAACTGAAGGAAGAGCTAGTAAGAGATTTGAAAGTAGGAGGGGGAGGGGGAGATCCAAAATGATAGGAGGAGACAGGAAGAGGAGGGATGGAGCCAAGAGCAGTTAGTCCTGACGAAGGGTCTCGGCCCGAAACGTCGACTGTACCTCTTCCTAGAGATGCTGCCTGGCCTGCTGCGTTCACCAGCAACTTTGATGAGTGTTGCTTGAATTTCCAGCATCTGCAGAATTCCTCATGTTTACGTTTTTACATCCATCCGGGTTGCAGGTATCCACCCCACTCAGAACACAAGCATTAGTTGTGGGCAATCTCTTTGAATCACACCAACGTTTAATCACTGTGGCATCCATAATCATGTATCTTAATCACTTTCCCAGACAATAGTTTAACACAGGCTTAAACTCAAGCCATTTAATCATTCTTAGGGCAATCACATAGCGTCTAAGGTGTATACGACTTTGATCCCGCCAAATCCATAAGTTTGGGATGTTTCACCCACCGAAACCCTGATTTGTGTGAATGCTGTGTGATTCATTGCACCTGGCAATCACCCGTTGGCAAGAAATAATAGATTGTGCACCGCATACAATGATAAAGAAATATATTTAAGGAAATTAACTTAAGCAAACAGTTATTAAAGAAAAAAAAGAAAAAAAATATGATTATGAAGACACGTAGTCCTCTTTTATTGTCATTTAGTAATGCATGCATTAAGAAATGATACATTATTTCCTCCGGTGTGATATCACAAAACACAGGACAAACCAAGACTGAAAAAACTGACAAAACAGAGTTAATTATAACATATAGTTACAAATAGTGTAACAATACCATAACTTGATGAAGAAGTCCGCGAGCATGGTAAAGTTCAAAGTTACTCAAATGTCCCACATCTCATGCAGATGGGAGAAGGAAGAAAAACTCTCCCTGCCATGCCGACCACAATCTGACTCTGAGTCGTCCGAAAACTTCGAGCTCTGATCAGCTCTCCAACACCGAGTACTGAGAGCCATCTCTGTCCGAACGATTCGACCTCCTTCTCGGTCGCCAAAAGCAGGCAAGGCCGGGGATTTTGAGGCCTACCCTCCGAAAGATTCCCGACCACACAGTAACGACAGCAGCGAACGGGCGTTTCAGAAATTTCTCCGGATGTTCGTCTGTGCTTTCACGTCCATTCTCCATCAAATCAGAATTGTCCACAGCCCCTATTTAACAGACACGATATCATTCTTCATTGGAGGGCTGCGCATGCGTGGCGTGCGGCCATCTTCTCCTCCCGCTGTGGAGAATAAGGGACCATTATACTTAAACAGTCGCATGTGCACAGTGGCTCCTGTTCACCCCTTCCCAATAAAAGTTTCTGTCTTGGGCTCCACTGGATCGCATGTTCCTGCTGGATCGAATTCTATGGCCAGTCCTCTCAAGCTCCTTCTCTGTCCATCTCCTGCCAAAAAAGAGACCTCAACCCTCCTTAGCACTTGTCACAAAAACTGCTCCCCCAGAGTTCTCTAGAACCGTCTCCCAGTTCCACTCTCCTGATTGGATGACACACATTCCTAAGCATCCCTTAACATTAACTGCAATCCAACCACTGCCAGCAGAACACACTGCTTATACAGAAAGAGCATCACATGAAATGCCGTACAACATTAGCAGTAAAACTTTTATCAGGGTGTTATGCACAAGTTCCCTCTCTTGGAATCCAGCGCCAATGAGATTTTCCCAATCTACTTTCATATTGAAATCCCCCATGACTATCATAACATTGCCCTTTTTAGATGCCTTTTCTATCTCCTGTTGTAATTTGTAACCCACATCCAAGCTAGTGTTTGGAGACCTGTTTTTAACTCCCATCAGGGTCTTTTTACCCTTGCAGTTTCTTAACACTATCCACAAGGATTCTACATCATCTGAAAAGGGCCACTTTTCAGCATAATTGTATAAGGGCTAAGAGAGTTGTAAAAGAGCGCCTGAAGGCTTTGTGTGTCAATGCAAGGAGCATTCGTAATAAGGTGGATGAACTGAAAGTGCAGATTGTTATTAATGATTATGATATAGTTGGGATCACAGAGACATGGCTCCAGGGTGACCAGGGATGGGAGCTCAACGTTCAGGGATATTCAATATTCAGGAGGGATAGACATGAAGGAAGGGGAGGCGGGGTGGCGTTGCTAGTCAAAGAAGAGATTAACACAATAGAAAGGAAGGACATAAGCCGGGAAGATGTGGAATCGATATGGGTAGAGCTGCGTAACACTAAGGGGCAGAAGACGCTGGTGGGAGTTGTGTACAGGCCACCTAACAGTAGTAGTGAGGTCGGAGATGGTATTAAACAGGAAATTAGAAATGTGTGCAATAAAGGAACAGCAGTTATAATGGGTGACTTCAATCTACACGTAGATTGGGTGAACCAAATTGGTAAAGGTGCTGAGGAAGAGGATTTCTTGGAATGTATGCGGGATGGTTTTTTGAACCAACATGTCGAGGAACCGACTAGAGAGCAGGCTATTCTGGACTGGGTTTTGAGCAATGAGGAAGGGTTAATTAGCAATCTTGTCGTGAGAGGCCCCTTGGGTAAGAGTGACCATAATATGGTGGAATTCTTCATTAAGATGGAGAGTGACATAGTTAATTCAGAAACAAAGGTTCTGAACTTAAAGAGGGGTAACTTTGAAGGTATGAGACGTGAATTAGCTAAGATAGACTGGCAAATGACACTTAAAGGATTGATGGTGGATATGCAATGGCAGGCATTTAAAGGTTGCATGGATGAACTGCAACAAATGTTCATCCCAGTTTGGCAAAAGAATAAATCAAGGAAGGTAGTGCACCCGTGGCTGACAAGAGAAATTAGGGATAGTATCAATTCCAAAGAAGAAGCATACAAATTAGCCAGAGAAAGTGGCTCACCTGAGGACTGGGAGAAATTCAGAGTTCAGCAGAGGAGGACAAAGGGTTTAATTAGGAAGGGGAAAAAAGATTATGAGAGAAAACTGGGAGGCAACATTAAAACGGACTGTAAAAGCTTTTATAGATATGTAAAAAGGAAAAGACTGGTAAAAACAAATGTAGGTCCCCTGCAGACAGAAACAGGTGAATTTATTATGGGGAGCAAGGACATGGCAGACCAATTGAATAATTACTTTGGTTCTGTCTTCACTAAGGAGGACATAAATAATCTTCCAGAAATAGTAGGGGACAGAGGGTCCAGTGAGATGGAGGAACTGAGCAAAATACATGTTAGTAGGGAAGTGGTGTTAGGTAAATTGAAGGGATTGAAGGCAGATAAATCCCCAGGGGCAGATGGTCTGCATCCCAGGGTGCTTAAGGAAGTAGCCCAAGAAATAGTGGATGCATTAGTGATAATTTTTCAAAACTCGTTAGATTCTGGACTAGTTCCTGAGGATTGGAGGGTGGCTAATGTAACTCCACTTTTTAAAAAAGGAGGGAGAGAGAAACCAGGGAATTATAGACCGGTTAGCCTAACGTCGGTGGTGGGGAAACTGCTGGAGTCAGTTATCAAGGATGTGATAACAGCACATTTGGAAAGCGGTGAAATGATCGGACAAAGTCAGCATGGATTTGTGAAAGGAAAATCATGTCTGACGAATCTCATAGAATTTTTTGAGGATGTAACTAGTAGAGTGGATAGGGGAGAACCAGTGGATGTGGTATATTTGGATTTTCAGAAGGCTTTTGACAAGGTCCCACACAGGAGATTAGTGTGCAAACTTAAAGCACACGGTATTGGGGGTAAGGTATTGGTGTGGGTGGAGAGTTGGTTAGCAGACAGGAAGCAAAGAGTGGGAATAAACGGGACCTTTTCAGAATGGCAGGCAGTGACTAGTGGGGTACCGCAAGGCTCAGTGCTAGGGCCCCAGTTGTTTACAATATATATTAATGACTTGGATGAGGGAATTAAATGCAGCATCTCCAAGTTTGCGGATGACACGAAGCTGGGTGGCAGTGTTAGCTGTGAGCAGGATGCTAAGAGGATGCAGGGTGACTTGGATAGGTTGGGTGAGTGGGCAAATTCATGGCAGATGCAATTTAATGTGGATAAATGTGAAGTTATCCACTTTGGTGGCAAAAATAGGAAAACAGATTATTATCTGAATGGTGGCCGATTAGGAAAAGGGGAGGTGCAACGAGACCTGGGTGCCATTATACACCAGTCATTGAAAGTGTGCATGCAGGTACAGCAGGCGATGAAAAAGGCGAATGGTATGCTGGCATTTATAGCGAGAGGATTTGAGTACAGGAGCAGGGAGGTACTACTGCAGTTGTACAAGGCCTTGGTGAGACCACACCTGGAGTATTGTGTGCAGTTTTGGTCCCCTAATCTGAGGAAAGACATCCTTGCCATAGAGGGAGTACAGAGAAGGTTCACCAGATTGATTCCTGGGATGGCAGGACTTTCATATGAAGAAAGACTGGATGAACTGGGCTTGTACTCGTTGGAATTTAGAAGATTGAGGGGGGATCTGATTGAAATGTATAAGATCCTAAAGGGATTGGACAGGCTAGATGCAGGAAGATTGTTCTCGATGTTGGGGAAGACCAGAACGAGGGGTCACAGTTTGAGGATAGAGGGGAAGTCTTTTAGGACCGAGATTAGGAAAAACTTCTTCACACAGAGAGTGGTGAATCTGTGGAATTCTCTGCCACAGGAAACAGTTGTGGCCAGTTCATTGGCTATATTTAAGAGGGAGTTAGATATGGCCCTTGTGGCTACGGGGGTTAGGGGGTATGGAGGGAAGGCTGGGACGGGGTTCTGAGTTGGATGATCAGCCATGATCATAATAAATGGCGGTGCAGGCTCGAAGGACCGAATGGCCTACTCCTGCACCTATTTTCTATGTTTCTATGTTTCTATGAATGAATGTCACCTCTTTCAAAGATTTTATTTCTTTTTTTTTTACCAACAGAGCCATCCCAACCCCTCTATTTACCTGCATATCCTTTTGATACAAGGTGTATCCTTGGATGTTAAGCTCCCAGCTATGATCTTCTTTCAGCCACAACTCAGTGATGCCCTCAACATCATATCTACCAATCTCTAAATGCGCTACATCCACCTTATTCCGTATACTGTGTGCATTTCAAGTATAACACCTTCGGTTCTGTATTCAACACTCTTTTCGATTTTACCCCATGTTGCCCCTTAACCCATCCCACTGACTGCAAATTTTTTCCTATCATCTGCCTGTCCTTCCTCACAGTCTCACTACATACTGCATTGACTTGTAGCAGGAAAAGCTGACTGCAACAAGGGGCAACCAATTAGGTGAACACAAGGCAATCAATATGAAGAATTCCTACACCAGAACTCCAGGGGCACAGTCATAATTTATATATAAAATTGAATGCCAAGCTGTAATCTCAGGCCAATATCCTGTACACTGAAAACTCAAGTGGAAGAGCAGCTCAGTTGGAATGGGAAGCAGGAAAAATTGACAGATAGTGATTAGACTACATACATTGAAGTATTATTCCAGGTCAAGAAGATGATCTGCTTCTGTGGGGATTATCATGGAACAGAAGATGGTGTGTAATATCTGCTGCCCACATCTCATGACTCCTATGCTCAATTGGATGGGAAAAGAAATCCTTAGAAAATTGCTTGTGCTCAGCTTGATGTCGTTGAAGAGAGTCAAAGCTATTTGACAAATAGTACCACAAGGGATTATGCTCATATTTCAAACTCCAATACAGGACAACGCTATCACCTATGGTATTCCAAACAACATTGGGTAAGATATAAACCACAAACATGCAGAAATCTGCGGATGCTGGAAATCCAAAGCAATACACAGAAACTGTTGGAGGAACTCAGCAGGTCAGGCAATATCTATGGAATAGATGTGGAAAGGGATCCAGTAGAGTTTGCCAAAACAAAAGTTTTGTGTGGCTGTGGTGCAATCAGGGAGTAATGCTGGTGGAGAGCTGGACTGAGCACAATTAGGTCAGCATTCGAAAGCTGCAGCCAGAGTATACTCTCCAATGTGGAGTTCCAAATAGCGTGCGGATTATGATATAACAAATTAAAGTTGCATTGCTTATTAAATAAATCTCCAGAGGTGTGATGTCAACTCAAATCATCTTAATTTGCTTTATATTTGAAGGCTTTGTTTTCCTCTGTCAAGCCAGGATGACCATGAATCGAAATCTCTGCATTGTTGTCCATGAAGAACTGTTCAGCAGGATAACCAATTACTCACACATAACTAACCAAATAAACATTCACAGCATTGGCAAGGCTTATCACTAACTTCTTTGATCCACCAATGTAGATTAAAGTCTTCAGACACATGGAAAACTGTATGCTAAGGTTTATATAAGACCTGAGGGAAATTCATATCTAGGGATATAATATAAAGGAAACGGATTTGTCAGAAAAAGAGAATATTTGGAGTGAAATCAAGACTGAATATGATATACATAAGGCTGATCTTAAAACTCTTCCAACTATTTATAGAAATTATTTGGACAAGGGCAGTGTAAGTTTCCAAATGATATTAAATAATTGAATCACAATTTGGCTGCAGCATCCGAAGAGTCCATTCAGCCCATAGAATGCATATGAACATAGAAATCTACAGCATATTACAGGCCCTTTGGCCCACAATGTTGTGCCAACCATGTAACCTACTCTAGAAGCTGCCTTGAATTCCCCGAGCGCATAGCCCTCTATTTTTCTAAGCTCCATGTGCCTATCTAAGAGGTTCTTAGAAGACCCTATTGTATCTGCTTCCACCACCGCCACCGGCAGTGCACCCATGCACCCACCACTCTCTGTGTGGAAGTCCAAGGAATACGGAGTCTAAGAAAGAACAATCTAGTAGCTCGCAATTTTCTTGCCCTCACAAATTCTTTTCTTTCAGACATTTATAGAAACATAGAAACATAGAAAATAGGTGCAGGAGTAGGCCATTCGGCCCTTCGAGCCTGCACTGCCATTCAGTATGATCATGGCTGATCATCCAACTCAGAACCCTGTACCAGCCTTCCCTCCATACCCCCTGATCCCTTTAACCACAAGGCCCATATCTAACTCCCTCTTAAATATAGCCAATGAACTGGCCTCAACTGTTTCCTGTGGCAGAGAATTCCACAGATTCACCACTCTCTATGTGAAGAAGTTTTTCCTAATCTCGATCCTAAAAGGCTTCCCCTTTATCCTCAAACTGTGACCCCTCGTTCTGGACTTCCCCAACATCGGGAACAATCTTCCTGCATCTAGCCTGTCCAATCCCTTTAGGATTTTATATGTTTCAATCAGATCCCCCTTCAATCTTCTAAATTCCAACGAGTATAAGCCTAGTTCATCCAGCCTTTCATCATATGAAAGTCCTGCCATCCCAGGAATCAATCTGGTGAACCTTCTTTGTACTCCCTCTATGGCAAGGATGTCTTTCCTCAGATTAGGGGACGAAAACTGCACACAATACTCCAGGTGTGGTCTCACCAAGGCCTTGTACAACTGCAGTAGTACCTCCCTGCTCCTGTACTCGAATCCTCTTGCTATAAATACTAGCATACCATTCGCCTTTTTCACCGCCTGCTGTACCTGCATGCCCACTTTCAATGACTGGTGTATAATGACACCCAGGTCTCGTTGCACCTCCCCTTTTCCTAATTGGCCACCATTCAGATAATAATCTGTTTTCCTGTTCTTGCCACCAAAGTGGATAACTTCACATTTATCCACATTAAATTGCATCTGCCATGAATTTGCCCACTCACCTAACCTACCCAAGTCACCCTGCATCCTCTTAGCATCCTCCTCATAGCTAACACTGCCGCCCAGCTTCGTGTCATCCGCAAACTTGGAGATGCTGCATTTAATTCCCTCATCCAAGTCATTAATATATATTGTAAACAACTGGGGTCCCAGCACTGAGCCTTGCGGTACCCCACTAGTCACTGCCTGCCATTCTGAAAAGGTCCGGTTTATTCCCACTCTTTGCTTCCTGTCTGCCAACCAATTCTCTATCCACATCAGTACCTTACCCCCAATACCGTGTGCTTTAAGTTTGCACACTAATCTCCTGTGTGGGACCTTGTCAAAAGCCTTATGAAAATCCAAATATACCACATCCACTGATTCTCCCCTATCCACTCTACTAGTTACATCCTCAAAAAATTCTGTGAGATTCGTCAGACATGATTTTCCCTTCACAAATCCATGCTGACTTTGTCCGATGATTTCACCACTTTCCAAATGTGCTGTTATCACATCTTTGATAACTGACTCCAGCAGTTTCCCCACCACCGATGTTAGGCTAACTGGTCTATAATTCCCTGGTTTCTCTCTCCCTCCTTTTTTAAAAAGTGGGGTTACATTAGCCACCCTCCAATCCTCAGGAACTAGTCCTGAATCTAAGGAGTTTTGAAAAATTATCACTAATGCATCCACTATTTCTTGGGCTACTTCCTTAAGCACTCTGGGATGCAGACCATCTGGCCCTGGGGATTTATCCACCTTTAATCCCTTCAATTTACCTAATACCACTTCCCTACTAACATGTATTTCCCTCAGTTCCTCCATCTCACTGGACCCTCTGTCCCCTACTATTTCCGGAAGATTATTTATGTCCTCCTTAGTGAAGACAGAACCAAAGTAATTATTCAATTAGTCTGCCATGTCCTTGCTCCCCATAATCAATTCACCTGTTTCTGTCTGTAGGGGACCTACATTTGTCTTAACCAATCTTTTTCTTTTCACGTATCTATAAAAGCTTTTACAGTCAGTTTTTATGTTCCCTGCCAGTTTTCTCTCATAATTTTTTTCCCCTTCCTAATTAAGCCCTTTGTCCTCGTCTGCTGAACTCTGAATTTCTCCCAGCCCTCAGGTGAGCCACTTCTTCTGGCTAATTTGTAATATCTTGAAGTCTTTTGAATATTACAATTGTCGCTGTCTGCACCATCATTGCAGGCAATGCATTACAATCCAGAGACAACTCACATTGGAAAGAGTTTCCTTGTGTCTGCTGAGGCTTTATATGGCATTGGTCAGACTGCATGTGCAGTTTTGGTCCCCTTCTCTAAGAAAGGATGTGCTGGCATTGGAGAGGGTCCAGGGTGAGTTTACAGGAATGATTCTGGGGATGAAAGAGTTAACCCAGGATGTGTGTTTGATGGATCTGGGACTGTACTCGCTGGAGTTCAGAAGAAAGAGGAGGGATATCATTGAAAGATATTGAATATTGAATGGCTTAGATGGAGTGGACATAATGTTTCTTATTGAGGGGGAGCCTAAGAACTGACGGTACAGCCGCAGAGTACAAGGACATCCCTTTAGAACAGAGATGTGGTGGAATTTCTTTAGCCAACTGGTGGTGAATCTGTGGAATTCATTGTCACAGATGGCCTTGGAGTCCAAGTCATTGGGTATATTTAAAGCAAACGATGATAGGTTAGAAACCTAGAAAACCTACTGCACAATACAGGCCCTTCAGCCCACGATACTGTGCCAAATATGTCCCTACCTTAGAACTACCTAGGCTTTACCCATAGCCCTCTATTTTTCTAGGCTCTATGTAGTCATCCAGTAGTGTCTTAAAAAAACCCGATCGTTTCCGCCTCCACTGCCACTGGCAGCCCATTCCACGCTCTCACCACTCTCTGCGTAAAAAACTTACCCCTGACATCTCCTCTGTACCTGCTTCCAAGCACGTTAAAACTATGCCCTCTCATGCTAGCCATTTCAACCCTAAGGAAAATCCTCTGACTATCCACACCATCAATACCTCTCATTATCTTGGACATCTCTATCAGATCACTTCTCATCTTCCATCACTCCAAGGAGAAAAGGCTGAGTTCATTCAACCTATTCTCATAAGACATGCTCCCCAATCCAGACAACATCCTTGTAAATCTCCTCTGCACCCTTTCTATGGTTTCCACATCCTTCCTATAGTGAGGCGACCAGAATTGAGCACAGTACTCCAAGTGGGGTCTGACCAGGGATCTACATAGCTGTAACATTACCTCTCAGCTCTTAAACTCAATGCCACAGTTGATGAAGGCCAATACACCATATGCCTTCTTAACCACAGAGTCAACCTGCACAGTGACTTTGAGTGTCCTATGAACTCGAACCCCAGGCTCCACCTGATCTTCCACACTGCCAAGAGTCTTACCATTAATACTATATTCTGCCATTATATTTGACCTACCAAAATGTACTACCTCACACGTATCTGAGTTGAGCTCCATCTGCCAATTTTCAGCCCAGTTTTGCATCCTATTGATATTCCACTGTAACCTCTGACAGATCTCCACACTATCCACAATACCCCCAACCTTTGTATCATCATAAAATGTACTAACCCATCCGTCCACTTCCTCATCCAGGTCATTTATAAAAATCACGAAAAGTAGAGGTCCCAGAACAGATCCCTGAGGCACACCACTGGTCACTGACCTCCATGCAGAATATGACCCATCTACAACCACTCCTTGCCTTCTGTGAGCAAGCCAATTCTGGATCCACAATACAATGTCCCTTGGATCACATGCCTCCTTACTTTCTCAATAAGCCTTGCATGGGGTACCTTATCAAATACCTTGCTGAAATCCATATACACTACATCTACTGCTCTTCCTTCATCAATGTGTTTAGTCACATCCTCAAAAAATTCAATCAGACTTATAAGGTAAAACCTGTCTTTGACAAAGCCATGCTGACTATTCCTAATCATATTATACCTCTCCAAATGTTCATAAATCCTGCCTCTCAGGACTTCTTCCATCAACTTACCAACCACTGAAGTAAGACTCGCTGGTCTATAATTTCCTGGGTTACCTCTACTTCCTTTTTTGAATAAGGGAACAACATCAGCAACCCTCCAATCCTCCAGAACCTCTCCCGTCCCCATTGATGATGCAAAGTTCATTGTCAAAGGCTCAGCAATCTCCTCCCTTGCCTCCCACAGTAACCTTGGGTACATCTCATCCGGTCCTGGAGACTTATCTAACTTGATGCTTTCCAAAAGCTCCAGCACATCCTCTTTCAGAATGGATGAGAGGTGACCTGATAGATGTGTATAAGATGATGTGAAGCAATGGTCGTGTGGATAGTCAGAGGCTCTTTCCCAGGCCTGAAATGGCTAACCACACAGGTCACAGTTTTAAGGTGCTTGGAACTGGGTACAGAGGAGATGTCAGGGGTACATTTTTTACACAGAGGGTGGTTAGTGCATGGAATGGGCTGCCAGCAATGGTGGTGGAGGCAGATACGATAGAGTCTTTTAAGAGACTCCTGGATAAGTACATGGAAGTTAGAAAAATAGAGGGCTATGGGTAACCCTAGGTAATTTCTAAAGTAAGTATATGTTTGGCACAGCATTGTGGGCCGAAGGGCCTGTATTGTACTGTAGGTTTTCTGTGTTTCTATGTTTCTAAATTTGTTGATGATACAACCATTGTTGGTAGAATCTCAGGTGGTGACAAGAGGGCGTATAGGAGTGAGATATGCCAACTAGTGGAGTGGTGCCACAGCAACAACCTGGCACTCGGTGTCAGTAAGACGAAAAAGCTGATTGTGGACTTCAGGAAGGTTAAGACGAAGGAACACATACCAATCCTCATAGAGGGATCAGAAGTAGAGAGTGTGAGCAGTTTCAAGTTCCTGGGTGTCAAGATCTCTGAGGATCTAACCTGATCCCAACATATTGATGTAGGTATAAAGAAGGCAAGACAGCAGCTATACTTTATTTGGAGTTTGAAGAGATTTGACATGTCAACAAATACACTCTAAAACCTCTATATCTGTACCAGGGAGAGCATTCTGACAGGCTGCATCACCATTTAGTATGGAGGGGCTACTGCACAGGACCGAAAGAAGCTGCAGAGGTTTGTCAATCTAGTCAACTCTATCTTGTGTACAATCCTAGAAAATACCCAGGCCATCTTTTTGCAGCAGTGTCTCAGAAAGACAGCATTCATTATTAAGGACCTCCAGCACCCAGGGCATGCCCTTTTCTCACTGTTACCATCAGGTAGAAGGTACAGAAGCCTGAAGGCACACACTCAGCGATTCAGGAACAGCTTCTTCCCCTCTGCCATCCGATTCCTAAATGGACTTTGAAGCTTTGGGCACTACCTCACTTTTTTAAATATACAGTATTTCTGTTTTTTGCATGTTTTTAAAAATCTATTCAATATACATATGCTATAATTGATTTTACTTGTTTATTTATTAATTTTTTAAATTTTATTTATTATTATTATTTTTTTCTCTGCTTTATTATGTATTGCATTGAACTGCTGCTGCTAAGTTAGCAAATTTCATGTCACATGCTGGTGATAATAAACCTGATTCTGATTCTGAAATGGCCTAATTCTGCTCCTATATGTTATGGTCTTATGTGTCACTGTCACTCCTTTAGCCTTTTTTAACATTTGCTTTCTTTTTTTGATTTTCTTAACCCGCTCTGCTGTCTTTAAACAATATCCAGCAATACTGTCCTGGGAATTGTGTTCTCTGGTTTATATTTTCTCAACTCATTCTTCCTACAGAAATGTAACACTTCATATTTCACAGTATTAAATTTCATCTGCTCATTGCTTTACTTTGCTTGTATATCCTCGAAGTGTTTTACCATCCGCCCCATGGTTCATTACATCTCAGATCTTTGTGTCATCCACAAATATGTGAATTGTGCCCCAAAGCTGAATCCAAATCATTGCTAGATATTAAGAAAAGTATCAGCCCTACTATTGACCATTGGCAAATCCACTCTGGATTGTCAAGTAGCTTTTCCAATCCGCAATTTGGAAAGGTTAGGTACGGGCTGGAACATAACGGCGGGGTCCAGACCCAGAGGGTATTGAAGTGACAGACCCTGGTCCTAGAACGAGGAATGACCCAATGTTTGGATGATTTAAATGCCAGGCGAGATTGAAAAGGCAGGATGTCATGACCAGAGGCGGGGATCGGGCTGGTTCTGCTCCTGATCTGTGACGTTTGCTCAGTTCTGCGCAGAACTGAGTCTGGGGCTTGCTCTGGCTGAAGTGATGCCTGGCTTCATGTCTGTGGACTTACTTTCATTCTGAGTGCTATTTTCTCACTTTGATTGATAGCAATATTTGTCTTTATTCTCTCTAAACATTGGGTGTTAGATGGTCTTTTTTATGGGTTCTTTTGGGGTGAGTTTCTTTGTTTTGTTGCTGCCTGTAAGGAGACAAATCTCAAGGTTTTGTAATGTATACATACTTTGATAATAAATGTACTTTGAACTTCCAGCAACCCTATCAATATAGTTAGTCACAACTTGCCTTTAGAAAATGCATTCTGCCTTTTTGTAATCAATCCATACTTACTCATGTAACTACTAATTCTGCCTTTAGCTATTGGTTTTACAATGTTCTGCATCACCAAAATGACAGAAGAATTACCATTGTTATTGGAGTTTTAGCTGAGCAATTTTAATGAAAGTGCCTTCTGGAAGTGAGGCAGCAAAGATTCTTTTTGTGAGTTTATGGTCAGGACAGTTGTCAGGTGCAGAGAAAAATTACTTTTTTGGCATCCAAGCAGGAAATGTTTGATGTTGACGTACCCTATAAGTTTTCAGAGAGGACTTAAGATAAGATCAAACCATCTCAACTAATATACTCAAAGACTTCTAAAAAGAAAAGATTTGGTGCACTAGTCTGAAATAGATTCAAATCAATATTAAAAACATAAAATACTATTGTACTCAGCCCAGGACAACAATGTCACTCAACACCTCTACTTCAAGGTTACAGCACGGTGAGATGCATGTTCAATAGTGTGATGTGCCCCAGGATGTTAGAATATAAACTTAAATCTTGAATTCCTGAAAAGATGCAGTCCTTATCTGAGTGTTACTGTGCTATAAGGTTCCAGTGAAAGATCTAACTAATTCCTCACAGCAAGGGATAAGGACAAATCCAATGAAGAAACACTCTTATCTCCTTTACCTTTCCTTATTGGTTGATAATAGAACAGCTTTGGAATAGGTTTATTTATTTATCCTGTGATGATGTGCAGATCTTAAAAGGCCAAATGAGAGGCCAAGAATAAATACAAAATATCAGATATAAAATTACTTTTGTATGAATATTGCCAGTTATGAATTGTCTTTAGAAGTAGACACAGATTTTACTTGTTACCTCTGTGATATTATTCAAAAATAACATGTTCTTCATATTTAAACATTCAAAAGTTCAAAGGTCAAAGCAAAATTTATTATCAGAGTTCGTACATGTCACCACATACAGCCCTGAGATTCTTTTACCTGTGAGCGTACTCAGCAAATCTACAGATCAGTAACTGTAAACAGGATCAGTGAAAGATTAGAGTTAGAAGACAACAAACTGTGCCAATGCAAGTATAAATAAATAGCAATAAATAACGAGAGCATGAAATAACAAAATAAAGGGTCCTTATAGTGAGATTGTTGGTTGTGGAAACATCTCCATAGATGAGTGTAGTTATCTTTTGTTCAAGAGCCTGATGATTGAGGGGTAGTAACTGTTCTTGAACCTGGTAGTGCAAGTTCTGAGGCTCTTGTGCCTTCTATCTGATGATAGCAGGGAGAAAAGAGCATAGCCTGGGTACAAGTGATTCAAAATGTTTCATCAAAGAGTGGAACAAGGTTGAGTTCCCATCCACAGGATGAAATGCATAATAACTCATAGAATAGAAGGGGAATGGTTAAAGTGAGTCTTTAGACATTAAAAATTTCTCAGCTTGAGTTTGGGAGGCACGCCACTGAGGTACAAACTTTGTATTTGTGGAAAGAGAGTCCTGTTCAGTTTTCTTGGTATTTTCAATAAGGTAATGAATAGATGGGTAAATTTAACAAAAACATATTGTATCTACAAGGGAATTCATTTCTTCAAGTGAAAAGGAAAAATATATCCATGAAAACATAATAAATAAGAGATCCAGATCAAATATAATCAGTTTTGCATTACTTTCCTTGGAATATATAAATTTACTGGAATTTATAATCAAATGTTTAAATTTGCAATCTGTTTCATTACTCTAAGCCTCAATTTTTAAAGTGACTTTTTTTTAAAAGAATATCAGTCCTGATAAAATCAATTGTAATTCCCAAGGCTGCAAAAGTGTTAAACTTGAATGATCATATTACCATGGAATAATTACTTTGGAGATGACATCAATTATGTACACCAAGAAAATATGACTCAAATACATTACCCTTCAGCAACTCAAATCACGATTGCTTTTCTGTATGCTTGAAAATTTTCAATTACCTGATGTATTATATTTCCAATTTCATTGTTCAGCCTCCTAGATGCTATATTTTTGAGCTTTCCCTTCTATCTCAATAATACATGCAGTGGGCTGACACACAGGAATGACTGACTATAGGAATGTATTCTTTTGTATCTCCTGGTACTCATTTGGAAAAACTAATAGACCTGTTATCAGCCACTTCCTGTTACTCTTGTCATTGGCTTCTCCATTTTACAAGATCTTTGAGAATAGACATGATTCTATTTGAATATTGTCGTAAACATCTGAAAAGCATCTTGCAGTGTATTTGCATGAATAAAATTAGAATAGAAGGTGCACCACTCATAGACATAAAACATATTTTTGACATAGAAAGTATTATTTTCTAGTCTTATCAGATCAAAAATAGGTAAGGTCAGAGAGTCTCAAGAAACGACAGCTGTATTCTTCAATTCATTTACAGTTATGCCAACTTACCATTGTGCTGTTATGTTTGTTCGTCATCTTCTATAATAAGTATATTGAGTTCTGAAATCACTGAGTATTCTCAAAATCAAATTATTGAACTAATGAAGACTGCAATGAAAAATTGTGGCTTTTAATATTTGGTGATTGCCTGAGAATGAACGGCTTGGCCTCATTCAGTGTCCATGCATTTTTGATGGGAAAATTAATTGAAATTTTTGCCTTTCAGCATCTTTTGATCAGTTCTCTGGACCTTTATTTCTTTTTCTCCTTTCTTTTCTTCACCTAAAGGCTGTGGTACATTGCAGCAGAACTCAAAGCATTCATAAAGTCTAGCCAGAAGATTAATTTTTCATGTTCAATAAAACAAAGTAGAGTTTGGAGCTGAATAGATAACTTGGTTATAAACTTTCTATATTTATCCCTCTGGAGGAAATGTGGGGGAGGCACATCAGACTGGCTGAAATGTCTATACATTGCAGTAACTATGATACCTCTCTGTCTACCATAAACCATATAACCATATAACAACTACAGCACAGAAACAGGCCATCTTGGCCCTTCTAGTCCGTGCTGAATGCTTACTCTCACCTAGCCCCACTGACCTGCACTCAGCCTATAACCCTCCATTCCTTTTCTGTCCATATAGCTATCCAATTTTACTTTAAATGACAATATCAAACCTGCCTCTACCACTTCTACTGGAAGCTCATTCCACACAGCTACCACTCTCTGAGTAAAGAAGTTCCCCCTCTTGTTACTCCTAAACTTTTGCCCCTTAACTCTCAACTCACGTCCTCTTGTTTGAATCTCCCCTACTCTCAATGGAACAAGCCTATCCACATCAACTCTATCTATCCCCCTCATAATTTTAAATACCTCAATCAAGTCCCCCCTCAACTTTCCACGGTCCAAAGAATAAAGACCCAACTTGTTCAACCTTTCTCTGTAACTTAGGTGCTGAAACCCAGGTAACATTCTAGTAAATCTTCTCTGTACTCCCTCTATTTTGTTGACATCTTTCCTATAATTCAGTACAGTAATTCCTATAATTCCTATAACACTGAATAAACTCAAAGCAGTCGGGGTTAAACACCAAGGAACACACGATCAGAAAATTCCCTGGTCTCAGCTTGCAATATGTTTGAGTGTACTAAGAGAAATGTGTCACCCACCCTCAATATCTGCAGAAGTGTAAGATTCCTGGCAGCCTTGTCCTAAGGAGGTATTTTGGTTCTTAAGGAATCCTCCATAATTTCTTTGGGTCCTTAGAAATATAAAAGTTACTCATTGATATCAGATGAAAATATGTCTTTGGAGACATTAAAGCCTGCAGATGCTGTAATCTAGAGCACAGAAACAAACTGCAAGAAGAACTCAACAGGTCAGGCAGCAGCTGTGGAGACAAATAGATGGTCAATGTTTTAGACTGAGAGTGTAAAAGAAAAATAGCCAGCGTAAAGAGGTGAGAGGGAGGGGTGAGACAAAGACTGGCAGAGGTGGAACCAGGTGAGTTGTGGCATCAGTATGGGGCACCACAGTAATGTAGCAGTTTGCCCAACGCTATTACAGCTTGCCTCGATGGAAATGGATTACCTGAAATTGGAAAAGTTAATGATTATACCATTGGTTGTGGACTCTGAAATGTGAGGTTGGATTTAGTTTGCGATGGGGAAGCCTGAGGATAGACAGGCTGATGTGGGAACAGACATGCAACGAGAAGCTCACGATGACTGTGTCAGACAGAAGGCTTTGTCCTCTATTGCCTTTGTATTTACACAGTTCAGCAATGGAGTTCTTGACAATCATGGCCACTATACTTATTACAGTCAGTATATTGTCTGATTGGCATTAGGTCAGAAACAGAAGGCACAGATGGGAGGTAATTTGCAAAAATCCAAAGGAAATGAGCTGAATTGTTTGATTTATGCAGTGAATAGTTAAGATCCATAATAAGAGAGTAAGGGGAACTTCCAATAGAACTGCTACCACCCAGCATCAGTGACTTGGTTCAGTCCTGCCCTTTAGGACTCTCTGTGGGGATTTTGCACTGTGGGTTTCATGTGCTTCTATTACCTCCTACTATTCCAAAGACATGTGGCTTGCTCGGTTAATCAGCAACTGCAAATTGACTACTATACATTACTGGGCAGATGAGTGGTAGATTGTTGGGGGAGTTGAAGGTAACATGGAGAGAATGAATTGGGCTGGAGTTGCACTTGTGTGAAAGTGGGTGTCTGTTGACCGGTATATTCTCCAGTGGAACAAACTATCTGTTTCCAGTCTAAGAGATGGCTGAGGCAAACTAAGTAGCAACTTTAGAAAGCAAATTGGGTAAGCATTAGAAAGGACTATATGTGGCCGGTTGGATTAAGAGCAGGATAATTGGACTGATTTGATAGCTCTTTCAATGAGCCTACACAAGCATGATAGCCAGCTGGTCTCCTTCTCTGCAACATGATTCTTTAAATCTTTGGTTAGATGTGACATCAGGGAACACACAGTGTTGGAAACTTTTCAGAACCACAGGTCTTAAGATATCTATTTCTTCTGTTTGTTATGTTAGCTCATATGCATTGTACTATATATCAAATCCTAAAACGTAATTTACTCTGCCTCTTGCTCCAACAGCTTTATTTTTAAGTTATTCATTCTTGGATGATTGTTAGTGATAGTATGGGAAAGATTTATCTCTGTTCCTAGTTGCCTTAGGGAAGGTAGCTTTCTGGATGAGTGATAACAGTTCAAGTAGTAGAGATGGTTCTTGCAATGCCATGAGATACAGGACTCCAGTATTTTGACAAAGAATCAGTGGTATAAAATATGAGCCAGGAGGGTAGGGGTAGGGAAATGACTGGGTACAGAACTGGAAGAGAAATTGTAGGATCCCTTGAAGATACAGTTTTCCTTCAAGCTGTCTGAATTTCTAGGCCAAAATTCTGACTTCATTTCTCCTTATTATTGGTACCATGCTGGGTTTGAGTATTCTGGATTCAAATGGGTATAAGAATCAAGAGGACAATATGAACCACATACTCAGTATCTCCAAAAAACTGTATCAGTCACTCAAACAAAAGCAAATAACTGTCATGGTCCGGTCCATCGACCCTTGCTCCAGGTTTTCCTGTCTACCCTGTTTCTGTTCTTGTTGAGCTCTAATTGAGGCAGCTGATGCTCGTTGGGCCTGGCTGCATAAATACCTTCAGAGACCAGGGCGTGGTGGCTGGATTGTTCTTTTCCTTACTCCTTGTATCCCTTCCTCTGCCTTCTGTTTCCTCGCCTGAAGCCTTGCCGGTAACTCCCGCCTCGCCTGAAGTTCTCGTTTCGCCTTGCAATGCCTGAACCCCTGCCTTGTCTTCCCGGTAAACCTCGCCTCGCCTGAAGTTCTGTCTTGTCTTGCATTGCCTGAAGCCTTGCCTTGTCTTGCTGTCTTGTCCTGGAGCCACCCCAAACTTAGCTCCCTTCCTGTCCCTTGCCTCCATCGGGTAAGCCAGGCCGTCTTACCATTACCTGCGGTTAGTTCTGTCCCTTCCTGTCCCTTGCCTCCGTCGGGTGGAGATCCCCACCCTGCCCAGGAATACCGTGCCCTGCCCAGGAGGAGCTTCCAGTCTCAAGTCTCCAGCCTCCTGCCAAGCCTCGCCTTAAGTCTCAAGTCTCCAGCCTCCTGCCATGCCTCACCTCAAGTCTCAAGTCTCCAGCCTCCTGCCAAGCCTCACCTCAAGTCTCCAGCCTCCTGCCAAGCCTCGCCTCAAGCCTCCAGCCTCCCACCAAGCCTCGCCTCAAGTCTCAAGTCTCCAGCCTCCTGCCAAACTTCGCCTCAAGTCTCTAGCCTCTAGCCTCAAGCCTGAAGACTCCAGCCTCCTGCCTAGCCTCAAACCTGAAGACCCCAGCCTTCTACCTCCTGCCAAGCCTAGCCTCTAGCCTCAAGCTTGAAGACTCCAGCCTTGTCCTGCCTGCCTGCCAAGCCTCGTCCTTGCCTAATTCTGGGGGTCGGAGCCAGAGGCAAGACCCAGGTACTGGGTCCTTGTCCAGTCTCTGGCTCAGAGTCCAAGCCCGGGCTCCTAGCTCTCTTGTCCAGTCCTGTTCCGGGTTCCTGTTTTCGTATCCATGTCCTTGCTCTCACCCTGAATCCTAGTCCTGTCCCTAGTCCTTCAATGTCTGTGTCTTGCACTTGGGTGCATTCCTAGCCACCTGCTTATGACAATAACATGTGTCATGTGAGCTCTGACACATTTCCACCAGTGGGATAAATGTAGAAAGTTCATATCCAAGTATGAACCTGAAGCCATTCAGATCTAAGACTGAAGTGGTTTGTTACCTGCATCCATGATGACTAACTGCATATTGAACAGTGTGATTGAGAGCTTAGCTTAAGGCTCTTCCTACCTGCAGCAGCGTCCAGAACACATTTCTTCATAATTATTCTTGATAGTTTCTTCTCCTTCTGTTCCATTCAACTATAGAATATACCATTGGCTTCAAAGATATTTTAAGGTCATCATACTGAGAGAAACCAGTTCCTTATACATTTATTTCCTGAAATGAAAAATCATTTTTGCCCAAAGAAATCAAAGTGCATCCAATATCAAAGAAGCAACTTTCTGCATCCTACTCAGAGTTCATACCCACCTAGCCGTGACTCATCACAAAATTTGAATCTATTATACTGTCCAATTACCTGTACCTATTTTTCATTAATGTATTGACCTCATTTCAAGAAATGCAATAACTTGTCTTGCTCATTCGTACAATCTACAACTAACTACTGAACAACGGATGCAGTTTTGCATGACATTCTCATTTGGAGTGAAGATTATTGTAGTGCTACACTTCTCAGTTTGGCGTAATTCTTCTGCTTCTAATGTAGTTAAGTTAACCTCACCAGTTCGTCTAGAATCAACACCTCAGTGGTCACCATTAATCAGAAGTTTAACTGGAGCATCACATTGTATTTAGTGAGATAGGAACTAGATATCTTGTGGCAAGAGGCACAGATACTGGCTTCTTAATGTGTAACTGCCTTGTTCAAGACATGAATCAGATGTGTTACTGAGTATTCTCACTCTTAAATAAGTGATAGTCCATCGATAATTTAAAAAACTTAACACTATCCAGAAAAAACAATTGACTTGAAAGGCATCCCACTGTTACCTTAATATTCAGACCCTTCAACAACGGTGTACCATGGCTACAATGTGTATAATCTACAAAATGCACTGCTGAATGTTGACAAGGATTGACATGACCTTCCCAAAAAATGTGATGACAGGTTTTTGTAATTTCAAAGGGCACACGCCCACAGCAGGCATGGTGGAACATTATAAAATGCAAGTACCCCTCGAAATCACACTCCACGCTGACTTGGAAATTTTCAGTAATTCTTCATTATCAGCGTGTTGTTGGATTCTGATTCAAGGATCTTCTGGGAGTCAAGAAATTGGTGTAAAGTTTGTTGCTTCATGATTGTTTCACTAAGTGCTAGGAGAACAGAGGAACTGGAAATGAAAAATAATGAAAGTATAATAGTTAAGAGCAAAGAACAGAAAAAGATGCAGGCCAATGTGCTCAGCTCTTCTTATATAATAGATAAGAGACAGCCCCTATTCAAATAATGTGATACCAAAGAAGCTTCCAGAATAATACAAAGAAATGTAACCACTAGGACATACACTGAATAGTTATCTGTATATAGGTAATTATATAAAATATAAGCAGGCATGAGAAGATTAAACTGCAAAAAATATGAATTATGCAGTCTAATCCAACATTCCCCCTTTTGATCCTAAATTACACGTTTAGAATTATTACATCTGAAAATCCAGAGGCAGAAAAACCTGTGCTAACTACATTAAGTATAAATTAATCAATAAACTACATGGTTATGGAAATATCAAAAGGTATTCATAGGATTATGTCATTGTTAGACAGATTAGTAGAAAAACTTGCATGAGTTTTTCACTACTCTATTTATGCTCGCCCTTATACAATTAAAAATGGAAAATATGAAAAGGTATATCTGGACAAATATTATAACTCATAGTGCTGAGCAATCTCAGCTTCTGAACGTAAATGAATCCAATCAAAGAAATACCATCTACCAGGTTGATGTATTTTAGCTGATTCTTTGTGATCAGCCAAATCAGTTATGTCTTCAGACTCATTGTGTATGTAAGTACAACACTATGCCTATAACTGTGCACGTTTCCCCCTTAACTCCCATGAGAGGATCTGATGCTATACGATTTTGTAGAACAATTTTACACCTGGAGACTGTTCCTGTTGTTACTTTTCCCAAGGCATCAGCAGTGCCATTGCTCACTCTTTCTAAAGCTGCAGCAATATTTTTAATCTCTCCTATATTCCCTGAAACACCATAAAATGGGAAGAAAATTGATGCAAAATGATCTCCTTCTAAAATGTCTCTGGACTCAGGAGGTAAAGGTGAAGTGTTTGTATGTCAGATAGCAGGAGAAACTTACACTAAATAACAAGATCCTAACCAGTTACATGGGAAGGAGGTATAAGACCCATTTCCACACACAGTATATGTATTGTTCTATGATCTTAGACAATTTCTTATTACTCAACAGGAATCTTGTTGAACTTTAATATTTATCTGATGGATATTGTCAATGAAGATTCCAGAGTCATTACCCTTTTTAAGACAATGTAAAGTATAATTGCATAAAATATTCCCTATGAAAATGGTACCTTCTGATCTCAACCTAAAGGTAGCATTTATAGTGAAAAGGTTTTATATCTTTGTCATTAATATTAGATGCAGATATAGAGGTATCCCAGATAAGACAGGAATGGGATCAGGTTTGATATGATTCCCTAAATCACACTGATTATATTTACATAAATGATCCAGTTCAAGATAGTGTGTGGGGGTGGGGGCATGATCATTGTATATTTAAGTCTCCCTTGAGAATGATGATCATGGGCATAATATCAATATTGCCATTACTAGGTGAACTTTGCTTGAGAAAGAGGGCGTATGTTTCTTTTGGATCTGCAGAAAAGCCTAGCATTGGTGAATATTTGGAAGTGTGTGGTATACATTGACACACCCAACAGTCAGAGACATAAACACACAAGTAATATTGCAATAAACTTCATGATGTCCAATAGTTGTCAACTCTTTTTGAAGTCTTCTGGCTGGTTAGTGATTTGCCCACTGTAACCCAGCAATGGAGGTACCGAATCAGAGGTTACTTGCAGTGCTTTTTTTCCCTCATCAGGCTCCACTTTAGCTTGCTTGCCGTCATATTGAGTGGCTCTATGTACTTTTACTTTCTACCTTCACCACCAAGTTAGCAATTAACAACACCTGATATGGACCTTCCCATCCAGCTCCCAGTGTTTCCTTAAGTAGTTTCTTAACCAGGATCTACTCACCAGGAATCCGGGTGCGCCCTCCCACTACTGGATCATTCCAAGTGGCAGAAAACTGTTGAGAAGTAGACTAGACAGCTTGGGTTAATTTCACACTATAGTTAACTGACTCTCTGCCATAATGTGTATAACAGCCTCTCTGAGATCAAGAGCTTCTGGCAGTGACATAGGATTGTTATTACCTCAATGACCTGTTATTACCTCAAATGGAGTAAGTTTAGTTTTTTTTTGTTTGGGGTTGCTCTGATGCTACATAAGACCAGAGGAAGATCCATAGGCCATGCCATGGTACGCCTTCCTCGTGATACTTAGTCAGTTGTTGTTGGATGGTTCCACTCATTCGTTTGACTTGATGACTCTGGGTGATGTGGACGATAGAAAGACCATTCAATGTTCATCAGTCGACATCATTCCGGACAAACTTTCCAAGTTAGGTGTGTTCCTTGGTCAGAGTTGATGTCACATGGCAACCCCCATCTCGGAATATAGTCCTTGCCAAGAGTTCTTGCAGTGTGTGTGGCTGTTGCTATCCTCGCTGGAATAGCCTTCATCCATCTTGGCAAAGTAACGTAGTCCACTTGTAAGTGTAAAAATGGACCTGGTAAGGCATGAGCACTTAATTGGGGTAGCTTTTCCACAAATCCAAGATTTGTTTCCATAATTTCAGTGACTGGGCTCACAGCACATGTTCTTTGTACCATACTTCTTTTAATTCTTTGAACTTTAACACTCCTGTGACTTCTTTTATTATTTTTACACCTTCCCATGCTGCTTTTTCCACAATTTTATCTATGAATAAATTTCCATGACTTTCCATTGTAGTCTTTTTGATTATTCTTTACATTTTAATATAACAACCTCTGGCGGCAATTGTATGGCATTTGTGAGTTCTTGCACTAGTTGGCCATTCTTGATTGGATCTCCCACAGTTGTAAGAAATCCCCTTCATCTTCACAAATTTTCAAAATCATGAACAACTCCAAAAGCATATTGTGTATCGGTGTAGATATTAGCTGATTTTCCCTCTGCCATCTTATATGCTTCAATCAGAGCTCTCAGAGGGACCAGGACCCATGCTTCCTGATGTTTCTGAAACTTTGGCTCGTCCAGCCATTTGAATTCCTATCTCAATGGCTGAGTAATAACCAAATGGATGCTGTCTGTTTTCACGTTCCTGAGTTAAGACTGCCATCATGTGTTTTTCGTTGACATACAGCGTAAATAGTTTACCTGTATTAAGGACTCCAAATTCAGCTGTAACTTTAAAGTTTGAAACACTCTCAGTTGTTCTTCATTAAGAGTCACAGAGTCATCTGACTGCTTACTGCCTTTCAGCAGATTTTTGAGTGGCTGGGCAATTTCAGTTTATGAATCATCCCATGCTCTGTTGTAGTTACAGAAATGATCGAAGTTGATGGACTGTTGAAGTAGGTTTTACTAACTTAATGGCTTTTGCAGGATCCTCAATGATTTCCTGCTTACCTTGGGAAATTTTCTGTCCCAAGTAAATTACTCCTTGCTGCAATTGTGCCTTGACTAGATTTGCTTTGTAACCCTTGGGGGATAAATAATCAAGCAAATTAATCACATCATGTTCATGCTGGTTCACAGCTTCAGATGAATTAAGAACATCATCCACATATTGTATGATAGCCCGATCAGTGGCTGGTAAGTCGCTCAGGTGTTGTCACAAAGCCATGTCGTAGACAGCAGGACAGTGCCGGAGCCCTTGTGGTAGCCCCATCCACTGGCCTTGTTGACCATCAACTGTGAAAGCCAACCATAGTTGACATTCAGACACTAGTGGTTTGCATCAGAATCCATTGGACATGTCAATAACTGTAAACCACTGTGATGTAAATTGTGCAATGGCTTCAGGGCATTGAAAACAGTTGATGGATCTGCCACCAGAAGGGTTAGCTTGTCAATACGTTGATTAGCAGCCTGGTAGCCCACTGTGAGTTTCCTTGCATAGGTTCTTTCTTCAGTCCGATGTGTCTTCCCTTCTTTGGTTTTTATTGGAGCAAGCTGTGACATATCTGCCAATCCTATTGCTTCAGCACTTGAGTCACGAGAGGCCATTGTGGACTTCTTGTCATATGCATCCTGTAATTCCCCAGAGTTCAGATGGCGGCACTGTCTTGGAGAACTGGTTGACGTAGGGAGTATTTTCCAAGGAGAAGTGTCACTGACAGGACCGCCCACTTCTTGACCTTTCTCATATTGTTTCAGTTGGTCTTGAAGCTCCATGCAACGCACTTCAGTTCGATTACAATTATTATGTTTTTTCAATTGTTCAGTTTGTGCAGAAATTTGCTCTTTAGACCATTTACTGTCTCTATCATACTGTTTATGTAGTTTATCACACATTTCAACTTTCTATCTCAATCGATTATAATTCCTTCATTTGCCCCATTATGTTTTTTTCACTTGTTCACACGTTCAATCAAGCTGACCACACGTTTGTATCTCTAACTCATATATTCCAGTTTTTTTCCATCCCTTCAGGCTTTCTCTGGATCTTTTTTTTTACTTATTCATTTACAGAATGTGGGCATCTCCAGCTCAGCCAGCATTTATTGCCCTTCCCTAGTTGCCCTTGAGAAGGTGGTGACGAGCTGCTTTCTTGAACCGCTGCAGTCCCTTATCACATGCCTTCTTAATAAATTGATGGTATTTTTCATATGTTTTTTTCATTAATCTTATCAAACTTAAATGCTTACTTCAAGTAAGATCTCAGTTTCATGATCTTGGCCATTGCCTTTATCCAATCTTGTGCAACACTTCATGTGTACATACTTTTTATTACTTTGACTGCAGTCTGAAATTCCACTAGACTGCAACTGACGTTTAAATAGATTGCCGTGCAACCAAAGTTACAATAGATTTCAACTGACAGATCTGTTTTTCAAAATAGCAATGTATAGTAGTTTTCTCACTTCTGCATTTCCACCAGATGGTGTATTGAAGCAGAACGTATCAATTCTCTCAGACAATTTGAAATCTGAGGAAGCTCTTACCTCCTTTTCACTTCACCTGAATTCCTTCTGTGTCCTTAAATCTTCACAACCATTCTTGCTGACTATGCCAGATTGTTGGACTCTGATATCTTTGATCAAAGGTTCTTTTGGAAGTCAAGAAAGAGACCTAAAATGTTTTTTTTTTCCAATTATTTTATGAAGTGCTAAGTGGTCAAAGGAATTGGGAATGGAAAATAGCAAAAGTCTAGTGGCTAAGAACAAAGAACAGAAAATGATGGTGACCCAATGTGCTCAGCTCTTCTTAAATCATAGATAAGAGATATTCCATTCAAATTTGTAAATAAGAGATGACTATTTAGATAGCCCCTATTCAAATAATGTGATATCAATAATGCTTTCAGATTGATACAAAGAAGTGTATACACTAGAGAACGCACAGAACAATTACATGTATTTAGGTAGTTACATAAAATACAAGCAGACATGAAGAAGTTAACTGCAACAACTAAATATTATATAGTCCAATCCAACAATATCAAATCCTTTACAGGTATCTTCACGGGGGCAGAATACAATGCTAAATGTGAGCATTAGCACCTTTACAATTGAGTATCATCCTCGCCGTGTTCCAATGGGACCAAAGGTTTGATTCTCTGAGATACTCCAACTGATCAGACTCCTGCCCAGAGTTTTCCATTTAATTTTCTATCACTTTGTTCAATTTTATGAAGGAATGCTCATCATATTTAATAAGATACATCTAGACAGTTATTTCCTCAAATTACTGGATAAGGAACAAAGCTATGAAACCTTAAAATTAAAGACAAACGCTTATAGTGGATCAGGAAGCCCATTTCAGTATGAATGGCAGAAATATGGAATTCAATCCCTTAGGATTGATGCTATGCAAACCAGAATTGTTTCTGACTTAGATGGACCATCAGAATTTTTACTCTGTATTGATATCAAAGGATATGGAACAAAATCACATAACGGGTGTTGATTATAATTACCCAAGATCTTATTGAATGGATCAGCATTGAGGGGCTGAATAGTTCATTTCTGTCCCTCTATTTATGTTCCAATGCCACCAATAGATTATGATGAATACTGCATAACTTTATAAAGATCACTGATTTTTTAAAAATGTCATAAACCCTTGCATGTTGTCCAAGATCACTGCACCACAACTGCAGAATGTTACCTTGGCTTGGATATGAAGTGTCAACGTTGTTGACTTACTGCATCCTGGAGTCCAATGGTGTGACCAGAGCTTCTAGAGGCTCTGCTGCTGTGAAACTCTTGACCTCCAAGACAAAGACGACAAAGCAAGCTGGTGCATGGGAGCATCACCACTGCAAGTTCTTCTACTATTTGTGCACCATTATTACTTGGAAATACGTATCCGTTCTTTCATCATAATTGGATCTAATTCCTCAAACTCTCTACACAACGCCACTGTGGAAACAGAAGGGCTCAGTAGTCCGAGATGGTAATTCAATGTCAGCTGCTCAGGGGCAATTAGGGGTAGGCAGTAAATACTGGCCTCAGCAGCCCAAATGTAATGATAAACAACATGTGAGGTTGTTCTGCCCCCAAAACACTATTTGCAGGTTTTCACAGTCAGCAAAGCACAATCCCAACTGTGTTAAGTGTCAAGCAACACACATCAAAGTTGCTGGTGAACGCAGCAGGCCAGGCAGCATCTCTAGGAAGAGGTACAGTCGATGTTTCAGGTCGAGACCCTTCGTCAGGACTAACTGAAGGAAGAGCTAGTAAGAGATTTGAAAGTGGGAGGGGGAGGGGGAGATCCAAAATGATAGGAGAAGACAGGAGGGGGAGGGATGGAGCCAAGAGCTGGACAGGTGATTGGCAAAAGGAGATACGAGAGGATCATGGGACAGGAGGCCCAGGGAGAAGCTCTTCCTTCAATTAGTCCTGATGAAGAGTCTCGGCCCAAAACGTCGACTGTACCTCTTCATAGAGATGCTGCCTGGCCTGCTGCATTCACCAGCAACTTTAATGTGTGTTGCTTGAATTTTCAGCATCTGCAGAATTCTTCGTGTTTATGTGTTAAATGTCAAACCTCAGGGCTCTTAATCGTCCTTCAGATCACCTGAAAACTGTTACAATTAAAATATAAATTAAGACAAAAATCATCAAACATTTTCAAACTAAAATAAAAATAAAAAGTTGCCTAAAAGCACCTGAAATGCATAAAAAATGAAAATCACCAGAGCAATTAAGTAAATTAAATCTGAAACTGTGACACTAAATTCTCCATCTAAATCAATGGGCTATCATATCTTGTTTCAGATCTGTCCTGGCATTGGATTCTGGTGGTAATTGCCAAATATAATGCTCATGGGTCCAGGACTTACTGCTGTTTAAATGGTTGAACACCAGTGGTTAGCAGCTTTGGTATTCCTTTCACTGACAAAGATATAATTAGCATTGCAAACATTCAGCTTCAAGTGGGGCATTGCAGAGCAAAGTGAACTCTTAGCTTAGCAACAGAAAGTGCCATGAAGCTAGCAACCAATGTAGCAATGTGAAACTAACAGTGAAAGAGGGCAAGGCATTTCATGACTATTGTAGAAAAATCACATTTTTTCACGCAATGTTTTGGAAACTATTTATATGTCAAATCACAGGACCATTATTTGGTCTATAAACAAAACAAAGAATATTTAACAGGTTCCAACAGCAGAATATTTTCAAAATGTTTTAACAAATGAAAATTGTTACAGCAATTACTTGCCTATAGATTCATATAAAGTATAAAGAACCCTGTCACCATTTAGAACCCTGAGATTCACTTTCTTGCAGGCATGCTCAGTATATTTAAGAAACATAATAAAATCAATGAGAGACCGCTTCCAATAGCACGGACAGACCACCAGTGGGCAAAAGACAACAGGCTGTGCAAATACAAAAAAAGACATAATAATAATAAATAAACAATAGATATCAAAAACAATAGAATCAATGAAGGACTGCACCAATCAGTGTGCAAAGGACAACAAACTATGCAAATACCAAAAGAAAGAAGAAAAAAAGAAATAGTAATAATAAGTGAACAATAAATATAAAGAACATGAGAGAAGAGCCCCTGAAAGTGAGTCCATAGGTTGTGGGATCAGTTCAGCGATGGAGCAAGTGAAGCTGAGCGAAGTTGAGAGCAGTTTGGCCTGCGTGTTTAGGGTCTCTGACAATGGCTGCTGCTTTCCTGTGACAATGCTCTGTGTAGGGGGGTCTTCACCTATGACGGTTGACAAACTCATTTAGCTTAGCTTTTTGTGAACCAGGCGCTAAGACCCAGGGAAAGAACCCACTTAATCACAGTCAGGGTGACCCACAAACACACGAGCGAATAACTATCTAACCTAAGCTAAAGTGTAACAATAAATGAACTGAAACATCCCACTGTTATCCCACAAATGCATTTTAACCCAAGGACAATAAGTAGCGCTGTCCTCCAGGAATGCTGGGGAACGCTGTCGCCCTCACCCCCACCCAGAGCTCTACATTGCCCCCACCTGAGGGGTCAGCCGTCCCCAGCAACCCCAGAGTCCACAACAAGGTCCAAGACTCCTAATGGCAGTCGACACTGCTACCTGGGCACTGGGTGGTGTCTAGGCACCTCCAGGGGAGGCACTGTTTGATGAGGCAAGAAGCAGGGCACCCGAAGTGTTATTACCTTCCTTCAGCCTCACTCAGTCAGTAGTGGCAAAGGGTCGGCACGGTGCCAGCTGGTCCCGGTGAAGCACAAATGCCTTCCACTGCTCAAGCAACTGCACGCAATGTACTGTATCAGAGATACAGTCGAGCACTTCTTCCGGCTCCTTTCAAGGGCTTCCCAGCTTGAGGGATAGTCTCTTCTTCCTGGTAGGACAGTAGATGCATACTGGGGCCCGCACCAGGCACTGCCGCAATGGCGCCCCAGACTGGCAGGCCCGGCCCCATCTGGGACATGCAAGCATCGCAGCAGTGCATGAACAGCTCCATGTCCTGCCTGTACACAGGCCGGTAGAAGCGTTCGTGCAGCTTGCCCAGTGTCTTTGCGACCCCAAAATGGCTGGCCCCCACCAGCCTGCACACTGACCTCAGCCCCACCTGTAAGAGATGTCTGTCACCATCGGACAGCGGCCACCACCGGAAAAGCAACCCGTCGCGCACCTCCAGCGTGTCTCACTGAGAGTATAGGCCTTTGATTGCTGGATCCAGGGCGGAGACCTCCGCCCATTTCAGCCGCCATTCCATGCTAACCTATCCCCTCACTAGGGTTGCCAACTGTCCCGTATTAGCTGGGACATCCCGTATTTCGGGCTAAATTGGTTTGTCCCATACGGGACCGCCCTTGTCCCATGTTTCCCCCGCTAAAGTAGAGCGTTCCTATGAAATCTTTCGTGCCAAAATGGCGTAAAGCGCAGAAGCAATTACCATTAATTTATATGGGAAAAATTTTTGAGCATTCCCAGACCCAAAAAATAATCTACCAAATTATACCAAATAACACATAAAACCTAAAATAACACTAACATATAGTAAAAGCAGGAATGATATAAATACACAACCTATATACAGTAGAAATAATGTATGTACGATATACTTTCACTGAACAGAATCACCAAAACCGATCTGTAGAAAAAAAATTAGCACATACACGCATGCACATGTCATGTATGCGCTCATCACGCATGCGCACACGGGTGCCCAAGCAAAGCTCCATGGTCATCATAGTCTTTCTCGGGGTAAACACAAGTGTCCCGTATTTGACTGCTACTTTTGAACCTTACTTGGGAGTGAGAAAGTTGGCAACCCATCCCCTCACCCAAGCTCACTTGCTCACTGTGCAGCTGCTGGTCTAGGGTGGGGAGGTCTATCTCGCGGCCGGCTGCCATCTGAAGTGCCACCACCAATGCTTGCCCTGGGTCTTGCTGTGGGGTGTGCTGCACTGCCGTAGGCCACTATGGGATCGGCGGTAGTTGTTGCTGTGCCTGCCTGGTCTGCCTTCTGGAGCTGCCCTGCTGGAGAGCCACGGCACATCCATGCGGGTCCCGAGTGGGACAGCAGATCCAGGCGAATGATGCAGGAGTCCCAGATGTCGGCTAGCCACACCTCATGCTCCACTGTGCTTCTCCCCACAGAGATACGCAGCCAGCTCTTCCCTCTCATCACCATGCAGTCGCCAGTGACCGTAGCCAGCTGGACCACTGTCGTGGTCCACCCAGGCGGGGATGGCTGGTCCGTGTTGGGGAGGACACCCGGACGGATAATGGTGATGGTTGACCCCGTGTCCTCCAACGCACGGCACCCGATGCCATCCACCACACAGTCCATGTATAAGCTTTGCTCTTCACCCCAGCAGCCCACCCGGAGAGGCGACAACGGAGGGATTCTGCTGCATGTCTTGGGTGCCACCGGTCATTCGGTGTATCACGATGGCTGCGCTGGGCTGTGGTGTGGTGCTGGTGTGGGGTATGTCTGGGTTGCATGACCTGCCTTGCCACACCACGAGCAGAGCTCGCTTAGCGGCTCGTGTCAGGGCTGGTCGGACCTGTCTACCAGCCTCTTCCTCGTTAGTTTCCTCTTCTGCCTCACTGACACAAGCCCAGGCTCGCGGTGTGCAGGGAGACACTGGAATGCCTTGGCAGTCTAAAATTGCTTCTGCTCTCTCCGCCTCTGCCGGCACCTCGACCGGCGATGATGGTGATGTCAGGTGAACATTCTGCCGAAGGCGCTCTGACGTCAGTGCCTTTACAAACACGAGGAGGGCAAGCTCTTCCTGGGCTGTGGGAAGGAACTTGGGGTAGCCATACCTAGCACAGTGATGGAGATCTGCCACGAGCACCCCCAGGCTTTCTCCCACACGGTGCTGCCTGCTGCCTAGCTCTTCCCTTATTGCTTCCTCTGATAGGCTCTGCTCAAAACACCGTTCCAGCACTGCTGCGAGGGCCCTGTAGTCACACTGCTCAGCTGGCTAGGTCAAGGAGGTCCACAGGCGATCCCCCTCCGCTGTCTCGGTGAGGCTCCACCCATGGTGCCATGTGGCAAGCTTGACTTGTGCCAGATAAGGCTGGTACCATTGCATCTGGGTCGCTTCAGGGTGGAGCTTGTGGCGCCAATTGTTGAGGCCCGTTGGTCCTCCTCTTGCAGTGTTGGTGTCAGTGGTGCCTGTCCTCCCACGGCTTCGGTGTCTTGTGTTTCCCAGAGCAGGCCACAAGGGAGGCTGGTGATACACTCCGCGATGTCCCCCTGGGTACACTCGCCTCATCAGGGTTCTTTGGAAAGGCATGATGCTGTGTAACCCTCTCACTGGGGTTTGTATGCAAACTTGACTCGATAGCTAGCCCTTCTAACAGCCGTGTGACTCTGTGGTAAGGAGGCCACCTTTTAAACAATATACGTCCAGGATCGGTATGATTTTGGTTCAACCAAACCGTAAAGTTGAGATGTTCCAATTAATGAAACCTTCATGGAGCAAATGCTGTATAAATACTGCCCACACACATTTTTCGGTCAGCAAGAAATAACAGATCATACACCACATAAAATTATAAAGAAAATACATTTACTAATTTCTGCTTTATCAAATAGTTGAGCAAGAAAAGACAAAAAAGAGAAAACAATAAAAAGTCCCTTTACCGTCAAACCAATCTAACTGTGCACATGACTGTTGGAACTCATCTCTTCCAAAAGCTGGGTATAACTGTTATTCACGGCATTGAATTCTCATCACCAATCACCAGTAGAGCTTCCCAATTTGGACTTCTTCATCTCACTAAGCACTCCTTGCAATTGTATTTTCCTGTAGGATCCAATCCATGGGTGTTTCTCCTAATCTCCCACCAAAGGGCTACAAACCTGTCACAAATCTCTCTTCGCTCATCTTTCTCTGGAACCTTCTCACGGTTCCACCATCCTGATTAGGTGACACCACACTCCTAAGTTGAACAACTTGCTTCCTTATTTTTAGCCAGAAACCAAAACATTCTACCAGCAGGACACATAAAAGTTGCTGGTGAACACAGCAGGCCAGGCAGCATCTCTAGGTAGAGGTACAGTCGACGTGTTGGACCGAGACCCTTCATCAGGACTAACTGGAAGAAGAGCCAGTAAGAGATTTGAAAGTGGGCCTCCCACAAGCACACATGCACGTAACTGTATAACCCAAGCTAAAATGTAACGATTAATGAACTGGAACATCCCACTATAATCCCACGAACATATTTTAACACAAGAACAATAGGTAGCGCAGACCATCAGGAATACTGGGATGAGTTGTCAACTATGCCCCTGGCCAGAATACCACACAATTATTTCATTAGTTTCTTACCTCTCTCTTTTTGTTGAACTCTTTCTACGTCGGATATCTGTCAGTGACCAGCGCTGATCAGCATGATGTTACATTTCTATCTTGTATCAGATAATATAAAATAGATCACTTCAAATGGCCCAGGCATCAATGGACCACCTGGGGGCCTCTTTAATGAACATCCTGACTTTTGCTGAAATGACTACCTTCATATTTCCGATGTGATTGCTTATGAAGTGCTGAGCCTGACAACAGGTGCTTTCTTTCGGTCAGGAATTGTAGAGGAGGCTTACCGCAAGAGCAGAACAGCGGACATGATTTAGCAATAAATGATATCTTACTAATAAACTGCAAAATATTAAGCCATGAGGGGCCACAAAACAAGAGAGGGCAGATACTAAACACAACAAGCATTAAGGCAACTGAAGACTAGCAGCAGCTGGTTGGTTTGATGGTTGGGCAAGGACTGTGGATGAGAGCTGGGTTCAAATAGGCTGCAGATGATGAGTTAGAAATGAGTGGCAGGTGACTCCTGCTAGCTGGGTAGAGGCTGGGAGGTGCCAGCCTGTGCAGGCCTGGCAATATTCCCCCCACCTCAGCTAGGACCAGCATCCGATGGTCCAGGATGATCCAGGTGGATCCAGTGGAACCCTTCATTGAGCTATGGATCCAAGATGAAACTGGACAGTACCCAGCAGCCCTGGCTCTGGAGTGGTCCATGGATAATGGGCTTGAGGTAGGACACGTGGAAGCTTGTGTGATCCAGGGGAATGGTGACAGCTGGAGATGTTAAGTGACCGGATTGATACAATGAGTATTCTTAAAGGGAACAGCGAACTGGGGCAAAAGATTGCGAGGGTCGGTGTGCAGGGGCAGGTCATGGGTGGACAGTCAGTCATGGTCCCCAGGCCAGAATAATCCGGCTGGGCACTGCCGGTGGTTAGCCCTGATGGCAGTAGATGTGGTTAGCAGCTGGGATCACCCTCCGTGCCCTCTTCCAAGCTTTCATACTTCAGTGAACCAAGACTCTGGCAGACAGGACCTTCACCATTGGCTCCTCCATGGGAAACCACAGGGATTGGTTGCCATGAAGTATTTCAAAGGGTGATGGACCTGTGACAAAGGAGGTATGTAGATTGTAGGACAGCTTTGCCCAGAGCAAACACTTCTTCTGTGTGCATGGCAGAACTTCTTCACTTTCTGACTAGCTCTTTCTGTTTGACAAATGGTCTGCAGACATTAGCCAAAGGACAGACTCACTGAGGTATGGAGGAGAAAGCAGAAGGCCAGCCAGAAGCGGGAGACAAATGGTGGGCCCTGGTCTGACCCCATGCCATGAGGGAAACTGTGGAGGCAAACTACATTGCTAGAAAACCAGTTCCATTGTCTCAGCAGCTGACAGAAGTCTGGGAAGGGCAATGAAGGGGACCACCTTGAAGAACTGGTCCACCACTGACATAATCACAGTGGCCCCATTGGAAGGCTGTAAACTTGTGATGAAATCCTTTGTGATGTGAGACCACAGGTGTCAAAAGACCGGTAGGGGCCGCAGGAGCCCAGAAGGCCACTGATTGGAAGAATCAGACTGGGCACATTGAGGGTGGGCAGCGTCGAACTGGCATACATCAGCAATCATGGCAGGCCACCAGAACAGACACCAGAGAAAATGCAGAATCCATTGTGTGCCTGGGTAACTGGAGAGTGGTGACGGTTGAGCTCACTAGAATGCCTGAGAAGGCATGGCTGCCGGCAGGTACATACAGTTGTTAGGAGTGTTGGCCAGAGTAGGCTCATGCAGACCGTGTTCTCAAGATCCCAGATGATCAGGACAAGGATCTGAGTGGATAGAATGATGGGCTGAGGGTCAATCTCCTTTTCAGCTGGTTCGAACTATAGAGACAGGATGTCTGCCTTTGCGTTCTTGGAGCTAGTTTGTTAGGAGATGGTGCAGCTGAGTTGTTTGAAATAGTAGGCCCAGTGAGGAGATATAGATTGAGTTGGTAGGTATGCTGAATGAAGATGAGGTTCTGATGGTCAGTGTGGATCAGGAAGGGCTTGGGGTTTCCCATCATCCAATGTCTCCAAGGCCTATTTAACAGCTCCCTGTCTCCTACTCCATAATGGTGATATGTAGAGTTGAACTCGCTCAAGAAGTCACAAGGGTGTACCATCCTATCTGGCACACATTGGAAAAGAATAGCTCCAGTACCGACTTCAGATGCGTCTACCTCGAGCACAAAAGGTCCAGAGGGTTCAGATGGCAGAGGATGGGAGCATTGAGCTCCTTGAAAGCATGATCTGTGGCAAAACCGGGTTATTTATGAGGTAAGAGTTTTGGTGAAGGAGGTGAGAGGAATGGCAAATTGGCTAGTTCCTGATGGAACAATGTTAGAAGTTGGAAAAGCCTAAGAAGCGCTGAGCTGTTTGAGGGAGTGTAGTCAGGGCCATTCAGCAATAATGTACACTTTCTCTGGGTCCATAGTTAAGCCTTGGGGTAAAAGGACATAACCCAGGAAGGAAATAACTGGGGAGTGAAACTGGCATTTCTCTAATTTGCAGTACAGCTTGTTCTTGGGGAGACACTGAAGGACTGTACGGATGTAATAGGGTTAATATTGGGGGTCCTTGGAGAAGATGAGGATGTTGTCGAGGCAAACGAACATACCGGCGTAGCACATCTCAATGGATCTCATGATAGATTTACAAAACGGTGAGACTGTTGGAAAGCCAAAAAGACGTCACCAAGTATTCTTTAGTGGCCAGTGGGTATTATGAATACCATCTTTGACTCATTCACCTGGCAGATGCAAATCAGGCTGTATGTATTCCGTAGATACAGTTTGGTGAGGATCTAGGCCTCATTGAGTATCTCGAATGCATTGTCCATCAAGGAGGAGAGGGCAGCAGTTCTTGATGGTGATTTTGTTGAGTCCATGGTTGTCAATGCAAAGACAAAGAACCTCATCTTCTGTGATGACGAAAAAGAATTTTGTACCAGCTGGGGACTGGGATGGTAGAATGAAGCTGTGATGTAGTCATTCATGACTTGGGTCTCAGAAGGGGAGAGGCAAACTAATGACCTTGAGGAGGGTCAATATGAGGTCAATTGTGGAACAGGATGCTAGCTTCCTTTTTACTGAAGCCAATGGCTAAGTCATGATATTCCTGTGAGTGTTTGGTGAGGTCAAGAGTTTCTTCCAACTCCACAGGTTTACAGGGTGAAGTCAGCTGTGGTTGAAAGCTGATGAGTCCCCAATCCAGCAATGAACTGGATGACCAGGCAGTGTGGGTCATGAGTGAGGAGCCAGGGGTAACTCACGATGAGGGAAGTGTTGGGTGAGTCAACTGGGAGAAATTGGATGGACCTGGAGTGCTTCCTGATGCTCCTGTGCACAGGCTGTGTGCACACTCTGACCATCCGAGACACTAAGGGATGTCCATCAATGGCCTTGATGTAGAAGTGGTGAGAGTTCAACTTGGTCGGGAGATTAAGCTGTGCACACACAATCTGGTCTGGAAATCCACCTGACCCTTCTGTGTGTGTAGACCCTTTGGCTTGTGGAGGAACACAGAGAGTGAGTACGGCTATGGGGCTGGAACAAGAGCCGGCGCGGGGGCTTGCCAGATCCAGCCTTTAATAAAGCCTTTAATTCAAAAACCTTAAAATCTTGGCCGATCTTGCCTCTTAAGGAAAGATAGACTTAAATTTACCTTGCAGTCACTTGTGCTGGTGATGGAGAATGGAAGGAGGAAGGGTTGTGTCCCACTCCGTGAAGTATATTTGGAATACATTCATGGTTGTCATATTGGGAATACACCAGAAAATTCTGCGCATAACAAGCTTTCACAAATGGAAAATTAATAATAACTGGATAAGCTCTTTCGGTGATGTTGTTTAAGAGAAGAAGAATTGGCCAGGACAACAAGGAAAACAGGAGCAGAAATAGAAGTTACAGGACAAACTCAGTGGGTCAGACAGCATCTGTGGAGGGAACTAGGCAGCCGAACAATGGAGGTAGGATCTTGAGCTGAATCGTTAACTGTCAATTCCTCCAGAGATACTGTCTCACCCCACTGAGTACACCTACACATCAACTAGCTTGTCCTTTGCTCCACATTCCAGCATCTGCAGTTTCTTATGTCCCCATCAAGGATAAATAACATCTGTACTCTTCAAAATAATCTCATGCGGTGTTTTACTCCCATCTGAATGAGAAAACATGGTTCTGTCATCTGAGGCAGTGTGACACTCCCTCAACATTGCACTGGATATTCCGGCAAGAGTTTTGAAAAGTTGCTGGGGTGGGAATTAAAGACCCATCTTCTGAGTCAGAGGTGAACATATGACCAATTGGGCAATGACTGTCAGTGCTAAGATTAAAAGCAATTACCAAGAAGAACTATTCTAGGAAACACATATAAAAGCACAGAAACTGCATTTAATTGCTTTGGCTCTTTATTCACCGATTTGTCCCTTCATTATTCAAATGCTTCTCTCTTCCTTTCAACTGTAAAACACATGTGGCACACAGTTTTATTCTTGAATGTAGAGAAATTAAGTGCTTAGCAAAAATGCATTAATGTAAGGCAAATGCATAATTGAGGCAAGATGAGTGATTACATTACATTACATTACTTGTTAAACTGCAGACTTTGCGAGTCATTACCTTTGTACAATATATTATAGCAGACGTAAAGACAATTTATACAGTTGACAGGGTGATTTACAGCACGTAGAAGTTTCTGCATTATTATGCTGAGAGAGTGTGATGTGCTCTGTAGCACAGCTGTATGTCCTTCACGTCCAGCTGCAGTACTGTGGAAGAGTTTTATGTGAGAAGTTGTGACTGTCAGGGGGTGCCCTATGGAGGCATGAGGGCAAAGTGATCAACGCTATGCTTCAGATAGCAAAATGTGCTGCAGCATAATTGTTACGTGGGGGTTACTTGTCGGTTGAAAGCCACTTCCATCATCGATTGGGTGATCGGTTGATCGATTGGCCTCGTTGAAGTATGCAGCAGCTCTTTCCAGTGGTTGCCTTGTGTGCCACAGCACCAGTGTCCAGCTTCAGATATCTCAGGGGTATTATAATAGCACATGCAGAAGGCTTGTCCTCTCTTCTTTTGTTCCCAGGGCGCGCTTCACACTGAGGTCATGACCAGTGCTGAAGAACCATTGGGAAAGTATGCTCCAGACTTGGGGGAGTCCACGTGCACTCTTAGCTGAGTATTGTCTGTTCAGTATTTAGTTATGTAGTCCCTGTAACTTGAGGATTTAGATATTTGGTCAGATCTTTTACTGTTTGCAAATAAGTGATTAATATGCTTATTTGTAATCAGTACCTGCATCCACGTTACAATAATAAGTGGTTCCAAGCTCCCTGTAGGGAATTGTGCTCACAGAACATGGACCTGAGGTCAGGCCATAAATGCTGCAACCTCAATTATTCCACCGGCACTTACCAATGCACCTGTCTTATATTCAGAATAAAGGATGAATGTTATTAATTTGTTGTACTTTTATGGGTAATGCAAAGTGATTTAACCTAATAGTCACTGCTTTATTAGAAAGATATTCCTTATACAATAAGATCATAAGACATAGGAGCAGATAAGCCATTGGGCTCATCTAGTCTGCTCCACCATTCCACCATGGATGATTTATTATTCCTCTCAACCTCATTCTCCTGCCTTCTCTTTGATGCCCTGACTAGTCAAGAAACTAACAACTGCTGCTTTAAATACACTCAATAACATACCTCCATAACCATCCTTGGCAACGAATTCTACAGATTCACCACACTGTGGTTAAAGAAATTCCTTCTCATCTCTGTTTGAAATAGATGTCTCTCTATTCTGAGGCTGTGCCCTCTGGTCCTAGACTCACACACAATAGGAAACATCCTTTCCACATCCACTTTGTCTTGGCCTTTCAATATTTGATAGCTTTCAACGAGATCCCCCCTCATTCTTCTAAGCAGCAGCAGTACAGGCCCAGAGCCATCAAACACTCCCTATGCTTTAACCCTTTCATTCCCAGAATCATTCTTGTGAACCACCTCTTGTTCCCCTCCAATGGCAGCACATATTTTCTTAAATAAGGGGGCTAAAGCTGCTCACAATACCCTGTCTTCTCTGATCAATGTCTTTTAAAACCTCAGCATCACATCCTTGTACTTACATTCTAGTCCTGCATTTGTCTTCCTTACCACTGACTCAACCTACAAGTTAACCTTTAGAAAATCCTCTACAAGGACTCCCAAGTCATTTGCTCTGCTGAGTTTTCAATTTCCTCCTCATTTAGATAATAGCCTATGCCTTTATTCCTTCTATTAAAGTGCACGACATTGTACAGTACTATGCAAAAGTCTTTGGTGTATATAGTATATATATATATGTATGTATAGTGCCTAAGACTTATGCATTGTATTGTGTTTGTCAACATGGAATGGAGAGCGAGTTTGTAAATCTGGCGAGAATAAAGGATGTGGGGAATGGCGAGGGTGGACCACTGTGAGAGGGGTATGGGACAGGTGGCAGAGGAGCAGTGCCATGGGCGGGTGGGGGATGGGATAGGTGCAGACACACCCAGCAGCAGAAACCAGGCAAGGTCACTTGATTCCAAATGATTGGTTTATTGATCAATAGCAGAATGTCTCTCTGGTGTTTCACACTCCCTCTCTTTTGCACAGTATTGTACTTCTTTACACTATATTCCATCTTCCACTTCCTTCCCATTCTCCCAATATGTCCAAGCCCTTCTGCAGACCCCCTGTTTGCTCAACACTACCTGCCATTCCACTTATCTTTATATTATGTACACATTTGGCCACAAAACAATCGATTCTGTCATCCAAATGTTGATGTATGAAATGAAATGAAGGCATCCCAATACCGTCCCCAGCAGAACACCACTTATCACTGGTCGCCAACCAGAATAGGCTGCCTGCATCCTGATTGTTTGCCTCCTGCCAATCACCCAATCTTCTATCCATTCAATCCACAGTATCTTCCCTGTAATACCATGGGCACTTATCTTGTTAAGCAGCCTCCTGTGCACCACCTTGTCAAAAGCTTTCTGAAATTCGAAGTAAACAACATCCACTGACTCTCCTTTGTCCATCCTGCCCATTATTTCCTCAAAGAATTCCAACTAGTTTGTCAGGCAAGTTTTCCCCTTCAGGAAGCCATGCTGAATTTGGTCTATTTTATCGTATCCCTCCAAGTACCTCAAAACCTCATCCTTAATAATGGATTCTGTCTTCCCAACCACTGAAGTTGGGATAACTAGCTTATAATTTCCTTTCTTCTGCCTCCCTTCCTTCTTAAATAGTGGAGTGACACTTGCAATTTTCCATTGCTCTGGAACTATTCCAGAATCTTGTGATTCTTGAAAGATCATTACTAATGTCTCTTAATTACTTTGACTGCATCTTTCAGAACACTGAGGTGTAGGCAAATCTGGTCCAGATGACTTATTTACCTTCAGATCTTTCAACTTTCCTTCTTCTTGGTAATAGCAACTACACTCCCTTCTACCTCCTGACACTCTTGAGTTTCTGGCATACCACTGCTGTGTTCTGAAATCATGGCTGATGCAAAATACTTATTAAGTTCATCTGTCATGTCTTAGTACAGTTACTATAGTTTCATTTTCCATTAGTCCAACATCCACTCTTGCCTCTCTTTTACTCTCTATACATCCGAAAAAACATTTGGTATCCTCTTTGATATTTTTGGCTAGTTTACCTTGATCTATCATCTATTCTCTCCTTATGTTTTTTAGCTGCTTTCCATTGGTTTTTAAAAGCTTCCTACTTCTCTAATTTCCTAATAATGTATGCTACATTATATGCCCTCTCTTTAGCTTTTTTGCAGTCTTTGACTTTCTTTGTCATCCACAGTTGCTTCATTCTCCCTTTAGAATACTTTTTTCATCTTTGAGATATACAGTATCAATCCTGTGCATTCTGAATTTTCCTCTTTGCTGTTCTGCTGTCATTTTTGCTAGTGTCCCCTTCCATTTAACTTTGGCCAGCTCCTTTCTCATGCCTCTGTAATTCCTTTTACTCACTTAAATACTGATACCTCTGACTTTATCTTCTCCCTCTCAAAATGCAGGTTGAATCCTATCATATTATGATCACTGCTTCTCAAGGGTTCCTTTACCTTAAGTTCCCTAATCAATTCTGTTTCACTACACAACACCAAATCCAGAAAACAACAGGAATTCTGCAGATGCTGGAAATTCAAGCAACACACATCAAAGTTGCTGGTGAACGCAGCAGGCCAGGCAGCATCTGTAGGAAGAGGTGCAGTCGACGTTTCAGGCCGGGACCAGAATCGTCTTTCCCCTAATGGCCTCAACCACAAGCTGCTTGGAAGAAAGTAATCTTGTAGACATTCTACAAATTATCTCTGTTGGGATCCAGCACTAACTGATTTTCCCAATCTACCTACATATTGAAATCCCCCATGACTATTGCCCTTATTAATATAATCATCGCTTTTTATATCTTAATGATATAAGTGCTGATACCACCTTCTCTGAATTGATCCAAGATGAAAAAGGTCCCATTAGTTTCAATGGAATTTTTGAAAGGAAAAAAAATGTATCTCTCTCATGCTTATGACTTCAGGAAGGGTAAGATAAGGGAACACACACCAATCATAGAAACCATAGAAACTACAGCACAGAAACAGGCCTTTTGGCCCTTCTTGGCTGTGCCGAACCATTTTCTGCCTAGTCCCACTGACCTGCACACGGAGCATATCCCTCCATACACCTCCCATCCATGTATCTGTCCAATTTATTCTTAAATGTTAAAAAAGAACCTGAATTTACCACCTTGTCTGGCAGCTCATTCCATACTCCCACCACTCTCTGTGTGAAGAAGCCCCCCCAATGTTCCCTTTAAACTTTTCCCCCCTCACCCTTAACCCATGTCCTCTGGTTTTTTTCTCCCTTTGCCTCAGTGGAAAAAGCCTGCTTGCATTCACTCTATCTATACCCATCATAATTTTATATACCTCTATCAAATCTCCCCTTATTCTTCTACGCTCCAGGGAATAAAGTCCTAACCTATTCAACCTTTCTCTGTAACTGAGTTTCTCAAGTCCCGGCAACATCCTTGTAAACCTTCTCTGCACTCTTTCAACCTTATTTATATCCTTCCTGTAATTTGGTGACCAAAACTGAACACAATACTCCAGATTCGGCCTCACCAATGCCTTATACAACCTCATCATAACATTCCAGCTCTTATACTCAATACTTTGATTACTAAAGGCCAATGTACCAAAAGCTCTCTTTACGACCCTATCTACATGTGACACCACTTTTAGGGAATTTTGTATCTGTATTCCCAGATCCCTCTGTTCCACTGCACTCCTCAGTGCCTTACCATTAACCCTGTATGTTCTACCTTGGTTTGTCCTTCCAACGTGCAATACCTCACACTTGTCAGTATTAATCTCCATCTGTCATTTTTCAGCCCATTTTTCCAGCTGGTCCAAGTCCCTCTGCAGGCTCTGAAAACCTTCCTCACTATCTACTACACCTCCAATCTTTGTATCGTCAGCAAATTTGCTGATCCAATTTACCGCATTATCATCCAGATCATTGATATAGATGACAAATAACAATGGACCCAGCACTGATCCCTGTGGCACACCACTAGTCACAGGCCTCCACTCGGAGAAGCAATTCTCTACTACCACTCTTTGGCTTCTTCCATTGAGCCAATATCTAATCCAATTTACCACTTCTCCATGTATACCTAGCGACTGAATTTTCCTAACTAACCTCCCATGCGGGACCTTGTCAAAGGCTTTACTGAAGTCCATGTATGCAATATCCTCTACCTTCCCTTCATCCACTTTCCTGGTAACCTCCTCGAAAAACTCCAACAGATTGGTCAAACATGACCTACCACGCACAAAGCCATGTTGACTCTCCCTAATAAGTCTCTGTCTATCCAAATGCTTGTAGATTCTGTCCCTTAGTACTCCCTCCAATAACTTACCTACTACTGACGTTAAATTTATTGGCCTATAATTTCCCGGATTACTTTTCGATCCTTTTTTAAAAATGGAACAACATGAGCCACTCTCCAATCCTCCGGCACCTCACCTGTAGACAGCGATATTTTAAATATTTCTGCCAGGGCCCCTGCAATTTCAACACTAGTCTCCTTCAAGGTCCGAGGGAACACCATGTCAGGTCCTGGGGATTTATCCAATTTAATTTTCCTTAAGACAGCAAGGACCTCCTCCTTTTCGATCTGTACAGTTTCCATGATCTCATTACTAGTTTCCCTTAATTCCATAGACTTCATGCCAGTTTCCTTAGTAAATACAGATGCAAAAATCCTATTTAAGATCTCCCCCATTTCCTTTGGTTCCGCACATAGCCGACCACTCTGATCTTCAAGAGGACCAATTTTATCCCTTACAATCCTTTTGCTCTTAATATACCTGTAAAAGCTCTTTGGATTATCCTTCACTTTGACTGCCAAGGCAACCTCATGTCTTCTTTTAGCCCTCCTGATTTCTTTCTTAAGTATTTTCTTGCACTTCTTTTACTCCTCAAGCATCTTATTTACTCCCTGCTTCCTATACATGTCATACAACTCCCTCTTCTTCTTTATCAGAGTTGCAATATCCCTTGAGAACCAAGGTTCCATATTCCTATTCACTTTGCCTTTAATCCTGACAGAAACATACAAACTCAGCACTCTCAAAATTTCTCCTTTGAAGGCTTCCCACCTACCGATCACATCTTTGCCAGAGAACAACCTGTCCCAATCCACGTTTTTAAGATCCCTTCTTATTTCTTCAAATTTGGCCTTCTTCCAGTTCAGAACCTCAACCCTAGGACCAGATCTATCCTCGTCCATGATCAAGTTGAAACTAATGGTGTTATGATCACTGGAACCAAAGTGCTTCCCTGCACAGACTTCCGTCACTTGTCCTAACTCGTTTCCTAACAGGAGATCCAATATAGCATCCCCTCTAGTTGGTTCCTCTATATATTGATTTAGAAACTTTCCTGAACACATTTTACAAACTCTAAACCATCTAGACCCCTAACAGTATGGGAGTCCCAATCAATATATGGAAAATTAAAATTCCCTACCACCACAACTTTATGTTTCCTGTAGTTGCCCGCTATTTCTCTGCAGATTTGCTCTTCCAATTCTCGTTGACTATTGGGTGGTTTGTAATACAATCTCACTAATGTGACCATACCTTTCCTGTTTCTCAGCTCCACCCATAAGGACTCAGTAGACAAGCCCTCTAATCTGTCCTGCCTGAGCACTGCTGTAATATTTTCCCTAACAAGCAATGCTACTCCCCCACCTTTCGTTCCTCTGCCTCGATCACATCTGAAACATCGGAACCCTGGAATATTAAGCTGCCAGTCCTGCCCCTCCTGTAGCCAAGTTTCACTAATTGCTATAATGTCATAATTCCACGTGTTAATCCACGCCCTCAACTCATCCACCTTCCCCGCAATACTCCTAGCATTGAAATATATACACCTCAGAAGATTTTTACCACCACTCACAACCTTTCTATTAGCGGATTTGCTTGAACTTTTAATATCAGTTATTTTCACCCCAGCCACACTGTCAGCTCTGGCACTCTGGTCCCCATCCCCCTGCAAATCTAGTTTAAAGCCTCCCCAATAGCACTAACAAGCCTCCCTGAAAGGATATTGGTCCTCCTGTAGTTCAAGTGTAACCCGTCTCTCTCGTACAGGTCCTGCCTGCCCCAGAAGAGGTCCCAATGATCCTGAAATCTGAAACCCTGCCCCCTACACCAGTTCCTCAGCCACTTGTTCATCCTCCAGACCATCCTATTCCTACCCTCACTGGCACCTAGCACAGGTAGCAATCCTGAGATTACCACCCTTGAGGTCCTGCTTTTCAACTTCCTACCAAGCTCTCTATACTCACTCTCCAGGACCTCCTCACTCTTCCTTGCTATGTCATTGGTACCGATGTGCACCACGACATCTGGCTGATCACCCTCCCACTTCAGAATGTCATGCAAGCGATCAGAGACATCCTTGACCCTGGCACCCGGGAGGCAACAAACCATCCTGGATTCTCTGTCACGACCACAGAACCTCCTATCTGCACCTCTAACTATCGAGTCCCCTATCACTACCGCTCTCCTCTTTTTCCACTCTCTCTTCTGCATTGCAGAGCCAGTCTCAGTGCCAGAGATCCGGCTACTGCAGCTTGTCCCAGGTAAGTCATCCCCCCCAACAGTATCCAATGCGGTATGCTTGTTGTTGAGGGGAATGGCCACAGGGAAACCCTGCTCTGCCTGCCCTTTCCTCTTCCCTCACCTGACAGTGACCCAATTTCCTGTCCTCTGCTCCTTTGGTGTAACTACCTCCCTGTAGCTACGATCTATAATCTCCTCATTCTCCCGAATGATCTGCAGGTCATCCAGCTCCTGCTCCAGTTCCCTAACGCGGTTTGTTAGGAGCTGCTGCTGGATGTACTTCTTGCAGGAGTCATTGTCAGGGATACCGGAGGGCTCCCTGACTTCCCACATCCTGCAAGAGGAGCATTCCAATATCCTGCCTGGCATTCTCTCTACTCTAAATAATCTGAACAAAAAACTTACCGGAAGTGGTACCGGAATCCTCATAGAGGGATCAGAAGTGGAGAGAGTGAGCAGTTTCAAGTTCCTGGGTGTCAAGATCTCTGAGGACCTAACCTGGTCCCAACATATCAATGCAGTTATAAAGAAGGCAAGACAGTGACTAAAAACACAGACACGAGGAAATCTGCAGATGCTGGAAATTCAAGAAACACACAAAAAATGCTGGTGACTGCAGCAGGCCAGGCAGCATCTATAGGAAAAGGTACAGTCGACATTTCGGACTGGGACCTTTCGTCATGACAGCGACTATACTTCATTTGGAGTTTGAAGAGATTTGCTATGTCAACAAATACACTTAAAAACTTCAGTAAGTGCATTCTCACAGGCTGCATCACTGACTGGTACGGGGGGATGGTACTGCACAGGACTGAAAGAAGCTGCAGAGGGTTGTAAGTTTGTAAATTTAGTCACCACCATCTTGGATAATAGCCTACAAAGTACTCAGGACATCTTCAAGGACCAATGTCTCAGAAAGGCAGCATCCATTATTCAGGACCTCCAGCACACAGGGCATGTCATTTCTCACTGTTGCCATCAGGTAGCATGTACAGAAGCCTGAAGACACACACTGAGTGATTCACGAACAGCTTCTTCCCCTCTGCCATCCGATTCCTAAATGGACATTGAACCCTTGGACACTACCTCACTTTTTCAATACATATTATTTCTGTTTTTGTATGATTTTTAAATCTATTCAATATACATATACTGTAATTTATTTATTTATTATTATTTCATTATTTTCTTCTTCTTCTATATTATGTATTGCACCAAACTGCTGCTGCTAAGTGAACAAATTTCACGACATATGTAGGTGATAATAAACCTGATTCTGATTCTGATATCCTCAGAATGTCCAAATGGCCTTATGTTTTAATGGTTGCTTTGAGCAGACAAATAGGGGTATTTGATCAACAGTCTAACATTCAGTAATACACTGAAGTACTAACATACAGTACATAATGTAGTTTGGTCCTTGCGAAAGAAATTGAACTCACTACTTTTGAATGTGGGTGAACCTCCATCTATCGTCCACCACCATGAATGTGACTTGAAAGTGTCTGAGTTGAATCAATTAGCTGAAGTTCACAAGCAGTACAATTCAATTTTTTTTAATAGTTATGTGCACTACAAGGGGAACAAATGTAATAAAGGCTATTGTACTTAACGCCCCATTTTTTCACTTCAAGCTCTATTTTCCCGTTCTGTTCTGTTGCATTCCCTTTGATTTCAACCACCAGTCACTGTGGTGAATACTCAGATGATCCATTTGCACTTGCACAAGTGAGCAAACTATCTGCTGTACTCATTCCCATTGCCAACACTTGTCAATAAATACTGCATTTTTGTAATGCACAATAAAACATACCATGCAAATTAATTTACCCCAATTATAATCGTACTGTTTTAAACTTTTCTGTTTCTTTATAGATCCATGAAGTTTCAAGAGGCAGTTGGAAGAAATCCAAACTCAGCGGAACCATAAATTATACCACTCATATTGTTTTCAAGATCTTGTTGGTAATCTGACCACAGGAGTACATTGTAGTCAGTTTTTACTAATGCATATTGCATAGCCATTTCCTTGTTTAGTAAGGTTGGTCCATTATATATCCTTGTGTGAATAATTGCTGATTTATGAGTCTCCTTAGTTCTTTACGGCATCTGGGATATGAAGCTTTGGCAATTTTTCTGTGTGAAGATCACAAAGCTGCTTTTATGGTTCAGCTTCTCAACTACATCAATGGTGATCTACTTTCAGTTTAATATGTTCTTGCTGCAGAGCAGGTGACACTCTCCAATTTAGCACCAACTACACTATGACAGAGCTAGCCTGGCAAAGGTAGAACCTTAGAGCTTTCCAAACAGGTACAAAAGATTTTTGAATCAGAATCAGGTTTTATATCACTGGCATATATCATGAAATTTGTTAACTTTGCAGCTGCAGTACAATGCAATACATAATATTAGAAACAAAATGTGAATTGCAATAAGTATACATATTGAATAGCTAAATTAAAGAAGTAGTGCAAAAACTAGAAATAAAAAAGTAGTGAGGTAGTGTTCATGGATTCAACATCTATTCAGAAACTGGATGGCATAGAGAAAGAAGCTGTTTCTGAATCATTGAGTATGTGCCTTCCGGCTTCTGTACCTCCTTTGTGATGGTGGCAATGAGAAGAGGGCATGTCCTGGGTGACAGGGGCCCTTAATAATGGATACAATCCTTTTGAGGTCACTCTTCTTAAAGATGTCCTGAATGCTGGGGAGGCTGGTGTCCGTGATGGAACTGACTAAGTTTACAACTCTCTGCAGTTTACTTCGATCTTGTGCAGTATCACCTCCCCCACCATACCAGATGGTGGTGTGGCCAGTTAGAATGCTCTCCACAGCACAACTGTAGAAATTTAAGTGTCTTTGGTGACATACTAAATCTCCTCAAACACCTAATGAACTATACCCACTGTTATGTCTTCTTTGTAGCTGCATCAATATGTTGGGCCCAGCTTACATCCTCAGAGATATTGACACCCAGGAACTTGAAATTGCTCTCCTTCCACTTCTGACCCCTCTGTGAGAACTGGTAGATATAAACATGGAAACATAGAAAACCTACAGCACAATACAGGCCCTTCGGCCCACAAAGCTGTGACGAATATGTCCTTACCTCAGAACTACCTAGGCTTACCCATAGCCCTCTATTTTTCTAAGCTCCATGTTTCCATCCAGGAGCATCTTAAAAGACCCTATCGTTTCCACCTCCACCACCGCCGCTGGCAGCTCATTCCACACACTCAACACTCTCTGCGTAAAAATTACCCCTGACATCTCCTCTGTACCTACTTCCAAGCACCTTAAAACTATGCCCTCTTGTGCTAGTCATTTCAGCCCTGGGAAAAAGCCTCTGACTATCCACACAATCAATGCCTCTCATTATCTTGTATACCTAATTTTACCCTCATTTTACCCTTTCTGAAGTCCATAATCAGCTCTTTGGTCTTACTACAATTCTGAAGTTTACAAAGAAATATAGAAACATAAAGGAACCTACAGCACAATACAGGCCCCTCGGCCCACAATGCTATGCCAAACATGTACTTATTTTATAAATTACCTAAGGTTACTCATAGCCTTCTATTTTTCTAAGCTCCATGTACCTATCCAGGAATCTCTTAAAAGATCCTATTGTATCCGCCTCCACCACCGTTGCCAGCAGCCCATTCCATGCACTCACCACCCTCTGTGTAAAAAACTTACCCCTGACATCTCCTCTCTACCTTCTTCCAAGACTCCTTTTCCACTCTTTTCTGTCATCTATGACAGAACAAATTTTGCATCTGATGGATCGACTCACTGTGAATCACCTGTGACTCAATCTTCTGGACTAGTCTGCCACAAAGGACCTTGTCAAATGCTTTTCAAAAAGAGGTAATTGATTATCAATTCCAGCAACAGTGAAGCTCATTTGCAATGATAAAAAAAACACAGATGTAATTAAATATTAACTCTTGTGACTAATCCATGAAACGTGCACTTCATGATCAATCCCCTTGTTCTTTTGGATGAGTGGCAAATTTAAAAATACTCTGTATCTGGCACTGCAATTTATTAAGTAAAGTCACAAGCAGGATTACGAGGGCACATTAGATTTTGGAATAGTGATGCAATAATTTGCTGTGTAGAATGATTGTAACAAATATATACCATCTTTCAGTATGCTTTCACCATATGCTTGAAAACCATTGATTAACTCCATTCCTCCTGTCTTGGTGTGAAAAATATAGGAAAATATACAGCAATCCTTCCTTCAAGTAGGAATCAACTGCAAGAAAAGCATTGTGTAACTTTTGGAAAATTCACAAAATTCATTGATCTTCTGCACTGCTATACCATAGAGCACACCTACATGAAACACTGCTGCAGGAAAGCATCATCCATCATCAGGGACCCCCACCACCCAGGTCATACTTTCTACTCACTGTTGTCATCAGGAAAACGTACAGGAGCCTCAAAACTCACAGCATCAGGTTCGGGAACGGTTATAACCCCTCAACCATCAATTTCTTGAACCAAAGGGGATAATTACACTCAACATCACTTGCCCAATGTTCCCGCCACCAATGGATTTATTTCCAAGGACTCTTCCTCTCATGTTGTTGATATTTATTGCTTATTTATTTATTATTATTATCTCTTCTTTTTCTATTTGCACAGTTTGTTGTTTTCAGCACTCTGGATGAGTGCCCTAGTTGGGTTGTCTTTCATTCATTCTATTATGGTTATTATTCTATAGATTTATTGAGTATATCCACAAGAAAATGAATCTCAGGGTTGTATATGGTGGCATATACTGTATGTACTTTGATAATAAAATTTACTTTGAACTTTGGACACTCTACTGGATATTACAATGGTTCCATTTAATGGTTTAATTTTAGTGACCAAACAGAAAACCAATTTGACTAATTTGGATTTTTATTCTTCTTTCGGCTTGTTAAAATTTCCCAAACACTTTGCAAGAGTATCATATACAGTATTTAACTAAGCTAAATAAGGTGGTAGATTACTTGAGTAAGTATTGTGTAGAGTCTTGGGAGAATGTGATAAGCAGGGTGGAAGCTATGAATGATTAGATTAGATTAGATTATGAGGACACAGTCCTCTTTTATTGTCATTTAGTAATGCATGCATTAAGAAATGGTACAATATTCCTCCGGTGTGATATCACAGAAACACAGGACAGACCAAGACTGAAAAACTAACAAAAACCACATAATTATAACATATAGTTACAACAGTGCAACAATACCACAACTTGATGAAGAACAGGCCATGGCACAGTAAAAAAGTTCAAAGTCTCTCGAAAGTCCCACATCTCACGCAGACGGGAGAAGGAAGAAAACTCTCCCTGCCATGCCCGACCACAGTCCGACTCTGAGTTGTCCGAAAACTTTGAGCTCTGATCAGCCCTCCGACACCGAGTACCGAGCACCATCTCTGCCAATGCCTCGGTCGCCAGCAACAGGCAAAGCCAGGGATTTTGTGGCCTTCCCTCCAGAGATTCTCGATCACACAGTAGCAGCGGCAGCGAACCGGGCGTTTCAGAAATTTCTCCAGATGTTCCTCTGCTTCTCACGTCTGTCTCCATCAAATCAGAATTGTGCACGGTGTCCTACTTGCAAATACGATATCATTTCACCGGAGAGCTGTGCACGCTGTGTCGCGCTGCCATCTTCTCCTCCCGCTTATTAAGCGAAGTATTCCATAGCTGTATGCCTATACAGCTATATATGACGCCATCAGTGAGGAATCTATGCTTCTGATGGGTTGGCAGTCACTTTATGTTAATGATTCCGTGGTGAATTATTTCACTTTGTGAGGAAATGTTCATTTTTTTGTAACATATTAATTAGGCCTTGAGAAGACATCAGGCCCATTCATACTTTGGCCATATGACAAGCAGCAGGAGGATCATTTCCCTTTCCATGGTGTGCAATGGGTTCCAGACATGTTTATTAGATGTGGTACAGGAAGAAGCTATCCAGCTCTCTTGTTGCGTTGATGGCAGTTAGCTCCTTTTGGTAACAGGGATTTGATTGTTTGCAGCGCCATTCACTTTTGAAAATCAGAAAATATTAGAAATGTTCAAGAGGTCAGGCAGCAGCAAAGAAAATAGAAACAGAATTAACACTTCAGGTTAAACACTCTCTATGAGATCACATTTTTGCGTGAATCTAGAGCCACATTGCCACTTCTAGCCACTTAAAATTAACATCAAAGATTCCTTGGAGACGATTTTTTAAGGCTTATCTATTGCACTCTCTAGTCAGAGTGCTTTTGGCTGATGCAAATGTATAGCAAGTATCTTTTCATTTGTAGCCTTAAAATGTAAATGAGGTCCTCTGTGATTTATGACCTCCTGCTTCAATCATCCTTATCCAGACTCCAATTAATTAGTAACCAGATTATTGCTGGATTGCTCCTGCAGCACTTTGACCAGTGAAGCAAGTTAAACACGTTCAACCATACCAACTTTTGATGAGGTGACCGAAAAAGTTGATGAGGGAAGTAGAGTAGATGTAGTTTATATGGAATTCAGTAATGCTTTTGAACAAGTTCTGTATGGTAGGTTCTTTGGAAGGTTCAGTCACATGGAATCCAGGAAAAGCTGACTAATTAGATAGGCTGACAACAGGAATTCTGTAGATACTGGAAATTCAAGCAACACACATCAAAGTTGCTGGTGAACGCAGCAGGCCAGCAGCATCTCTAGGAAGAGGTACAGTCAACGTTTCAGGCCGAGACCCTTCGTCAGGACTAACTGAAGGAAGAGTTAGTAAGAGATTTGAAAGTGGGAGAAAGAATGTGTGTATAAAGATAAATAACAGATGGGGTATAAGGGGGAGGTGGGGCATTAGCGGAAGTTAGAGAAGTCAATGTTCATGCCATCAGGTTGGAGGCTACCCAGACGGAATATAAGGTGTTCTTCCTCCAACCTGAGTGTGGCTTCATCTTTACAGTAGAGGAGGCCGTGGATAGACATGTCAGAATGGGAATGGGATGTGGAATTAAAATGTGTGGCCACTGGGAGATCCTGCTTTCTCTGGCGGACAGAGCGTAAATGTTCAGTAAAGCGGTCTCCCAGTCTGCGTCGGGTCTCGCCAATATATAGAAGGCCACATCGAGAGCACTGGACGCAGTATATCACCCCGGCCGACTCACAGGTGAAGTGTCGCCTCACATGGAAGGACTGTTTGGGGCCCTGAATGGTGGTAAGGGAGGAAGTGTAAGGGCATGTGTAGCACTTGTTCTGCTTACACGGATAAGGCCCAGGAGGGAGATCAGCAGGGAGGGATGGGGGAGACGAATGGACAAGGGAGTCACGTAGGGAGTGATCCCTGCGGAGAGCAGGGGGGGGGGAGTGAAAGATGTGCTTAGTGGTGGGATCCCGTTGGAGGTGGCGGCAGTTACGCAGAATAATATGTTGGACCCGGAGGGTGGTGGGGTGGTAGGTGAGGACAAGGGGAACCCTATTCCTAGTGGGGTGGCGGGAGGATGGAGTGAGAGCAGATGTACGTGAAATGGGGGAGATGCGTTTGAGAGCAGAGTTGATAGTGGAGGAAGGGAAGCCCCTTTCTTTAAAAAAGAAGGACATCTCCCTCGTCCTGGAATGAAAAACCTCATCCTGAGAGCAGATGCAGCAGAGACGGAGGAATTGCGAGAAGGGGATGGCATTTTTGCAAGAGACAGGGTGAGAAGAGGAATAGTCCAGATAGCTGTGAGAGTCAGTAGGCTTATAGTAGACATCAGTGGATAAGCTGTCTCCAGAGACAGAGACAGAAAAATCTAGAAAGGGGAGGGAGGTGTCAGAAATGGACCAGGTAAACTTGAGGGCAGGGTGAAAGTTGGAGGCAAAGTTAATAAAGTCAACGAGTTCTGCATGAAACCTAGTGACAAAATGAAACCTAGTTCTGCAAGCAATCCATACAGACCATTATAAAACCTGAGTATAGTCAGGTAGTACAAGGAAAAACAATAACAGAGTTCAGTATGTATTGTTACAGTTACCACAAAAATGTGGACAACAAGAAGCAATAGTCAAATAATGTTGGTTAGGAGCTCAAGTGTTCATCTTGAATGTTCAGAAACTCCATTCAACAGTCTTATATCAGCAGCACAGAAGCTTTCCTTGAACCAGGTGGTGTGTACTTTCAAGCTTTTGTATCTTCTGACTTTTGGAAGGAGAAAGAATGAATGTGAGTGCTTCTCTGAGACAGCAGGAAGTATAGACAAGTTACAATAGTAATCCTCTGGGCTAGGTTAATGACAATCGTTGGCTCATTAAGGACCCTCATCACCCAGGTCATGCCTTGTTCTTATTGCTACCATCAGGAAGGAGGTACAGAAGCCTGAATGCATGCACTCAACAATTCAAGGACAGTTTCTTCCCGTCTGCCATCAGATTTCTGAATGGACATTGAACCCATGAACACTACCTCACTTCTGCCATCAATAAAATAAATTTCATGACATATGCCGGTGATATTAAACCTGATTCTGATCCCTACTCACCAAATTTTCAATTACTTTCTCAAGCCTTTCCTTACAAGTATAGGTTACGTACCCTTTATCTGAAATGCTTGGGGCCAGAAAAGTTTCAGATTTTGGAATATATTATGAGATAGCTTGGGATCACCATAATTTCTGATTCTGCATTTATGTGATACTAGTGAGCAATCTTTGTCTTACACTTGTTCACAACACATATTTACTTAAGAATAAAAAATATTACGTACCATTAGTATGATGAAAATGTAGTGTGTGCAGGATAACAAATGCAGCACAGCAGCATTGGGAGAATACCTGAATCAGCTGTTGAAGAAATTCAAACAACTGCAAGCTTTCATTCTCCACTTTCAATGCTGTGTTTTGATTAAAAGGTTACTGTTTTTGTATTTTATGTACTTCCTTTTTAGGTTTTTTCTTAGGTATAAAAAGAATCAGCATCATAGACTTGTTCTGGTGTTACTTTTTATCAGTGACGATCTTCGCAAATTTATCAGTGCTACATGATCAGCATACACTTTATAACCACAAATTTTGAATATGTTAATGGTGTTGTAGAGTAATGTAATTGGTGGAAACATATCCATAATTCACAACCACCAACACTGAGCTGGGGTTCACTTTAAGAGGCTGTTCTGACATAATGACATGATTATCTCAGGTTCTATCATGCTTTAGGTTCTGTGTTTGGAGGACAATAAAGAAGCTGTTATGGTTTTGCAATGAGAGTCTTTGACGAGGATGGTTTGGACGCAGATGCTGGAGTATCTGAGGCAAGGATTGAGACATGGTTTCAAACTGGATCTTGAATCTGAGCACAAAGCAAACACTAGACAAAGTCAAGAGTAGACTTACAATTGAGCACCAATTCTCAGTTCAGGTGCTCCTTAGATGCTCATTCCTTAACGCCCAAAACATGATTGGCAATTAGTGGGACTGTCCTGAATCTTTAAAAGGGCTGCATCTGCTATCCATACTCTTGGGAGTTAGAGCATCTAAACCTTGGAAGCTGGCGCAAGTGGGTAAGTGCCGTAACAAGTTTCCCTTAAACTTAAAACATCTCTGCCATTTTATTTATGAAAACCTATCCTGGTGACCCCAATGCTCTAGGATGATTGCAGAGTTATTCAATGCGTCGGCCAACACAGTCACTTTGAGACTGCTGGAGTTTCGGAGCAAAATGCCATCACTTGGTTTACACAAGCTGAGGCCCAATTCGTGCTGGGAGAAGCCTTCATCGGTGACAGCAGGTATTACTATGTAGCAATGTCAGTCAGTAGGTCCACAGCAGCAAGAATGGTGAATCTGCTTGAACTTCCACTTGAACAAGATAAATATCGATCACTGTAAACTAACCTTTTACAGACTTTTAGACTATCGGAGTCTGAGCACACCAAACAGTCACAATCCTTGCCTGGCCTGGAGGATGCTAGGCCTTCAGAGCTAAAGGACCATATGCTATCTCTCCTGGGAAATCACCATCCTTGTTTTACTTTTAAAGAACTCTTTATGCAGCAAATGCCTGATCAAGTTTACATAACCCTCACTAATACACCTGTGAACTTGTTAAAATTGAGGATAGTCTACACTCAGCCAGGTAGAGATGCATCATTTCTCCTCCTTTCTCTGGCTCAATAAACCCAGTCAGCAAGGCCCCAAACATAAGGACACCCATGGCCGTGAATTGCTGGGATGTCCAAACTGCCTTGCAGCTTCGACAGTGCTGGTACATCGGGAGATCAGAGGTCTGTGAGCACCGTGGGTTCCCATGCCAGGGTCTTCTACTGTTCATAATAGACCCCCTTTCTGGGTGACATTTCCAGAGTGACACGGGAGCTCAAGTGAGTGTGCTGTTCTCATCACCTTTTGATGAGAAGGCAAAGAGCAACAAAACTGCAAGCCGCTAAAAGCAGCAGGATTCGGACTTATGGGACACGACGGGTGACGCTCTGCTTCAGTGGATAACATTACACATGGGACTTCATCCTGGCTGAAGTGGTAACTTCTGCTCAGTGCAGATCTCCTGTGTGCCCAAGGACTGTTAGTTGATCTTAAAAACTGCCGGCTTGTGAACATCAAGGACTTTGGGTCATTAGCTTGTTGCCCTAGTAAGTTCTCCACAACAACTCTGACGAGCACATGCACCACCGCATGCGAGTTTATTCAGATGCTGGGCAAATTCCCAAACCACACCAAGCCCGCATTCTCCACTGCAGTCACAAAACATGGGGTCAAGCACCACGTTTCCAGAACTGGCACATCGGTCCATGTCCTTGTGCATAGACTAGACCCAGAAAAGCTGGCAACCATGAAGGATGAGTTTGCCAATATGAAAAGGCTTGTCATTTTACACAGGTTGAATAGCCGCTGGGCATCCCCCCTCCATATCTCTCTAAATCCAATGATGGTTGCCACCCGTATGATGGTTACCGATGCCTTAACAAGGCTACCAGCCCTGATCATTATCCAGTCCCACACATCCAAGAGTTTTCAGCATGTTTAGCCAGAAAAGTTAATCTTCTTCTAAAGTTGACTTAGTTTTGGGCTACAATCAGGTGTCTGTGTGCATGGACAACATTCCAAAAACTGCTGTGTAAACCCCATTTGGGCTTTTTGAGTTTTTGTGGATGTCGCGTGGGCTGAAAAATGTTGAACAGACTTTCCAATGGCGGATGGACTCTGAATTAAAATACTTAGATTTTCTTTTTGTTTACCTGGATGACATACTTGTCTCCAGTGCATCCAAATGTGAACACGGACCTCATCTCAGCACACTTTCTGAGCATTAAGCCAACACTGGCTGATTATTAATCCTGCTAAATGCCAGTTTGCGTTGTCAGCCATTGACTTTCTCAGTGACCTCTGCAGAAGATGCAATACCACTCCCATCAGAAGTAGCTGTTATTATGGATTTCCCACCACCCTGCTCTGCTAAAAAGGCATGGTGAATTTCTATCACTGCTTTCATTCTGCGAGCTGCTGAAACTACACCCCCCCACCCCCGTATAGTGTGCTTAAGGCAACGCCCCTAATCACGTGTTTAACTGGTCAGCAGACATGTCCGGAGTATGTGATGACACCAAACAAGCTCGTTCCAACACGACCCTGCAGGTGCACCTGCTTGCCAATGTTCACATAGCCATTACTACTGACACTTCAGACCATGCTGTGGGTGCTGTGTATGAGCAGTTGGTCAGAGGCCTGTGGCAGCCACTTGCCTTCTTCAATGGCAGCTCCGCGCCCCCCCCCCCAAAAGGAAATACAGCGTGTTTAACCCTGAGCTTCTTGGGCAGTCTGCCATTTTCATTTTCTTCTTTATGGTCACTATTTCACCATGTTCATTGACCATAAAGTCCTTGTGCAAGCGATGGCTAAAATATCAGGCCCTTGGTCTGCATGGCAACAATGCCACCTGGCCTATGTATCAGAGTTCACAATTGATATTCAACACATCAAGCGGAAAAATAATGCTGTGGCTGATTGCCTCTCATTGACAATTGCCTCATGATTGCCTCTCAACATGGCAACTGGCCCAGAGGTCTAGGCTTACCAAACAGCAGTAATGGGCCTGTGATTTAATCCCTTACTCACTCTTCCTTCAGTTAGTCCTGACGAAGGGTCTCGGCCTGAAACGTCGACTGCACCTCTTCCTAGGGATGCTGCCTGGCCTGCTGCGTTCACCAGCAACTTTGATGTGTGTTGCTTGAATTTCCAGCATCTGCAGAATTCCTGTTGTAATAGGCCTGTGGTTGGTTGACACTAAGTTTGGGGAAGTAGGGATTTCTCTTCTGTGTAATGTCTCAGCCAGTTGCTCTCACCCCATCGAGCCCACAAAATGGAGGCGGACTGTTTTTGACTCCATACATGCCCTCTCACATCCGGGCTGGACAGCCTGACAAAACCTAAAGTTAGTTTGGCGTGGCCTCTGAAAGGAGGTTCACACTTGGAGTGCAGCCTGTGTAGAGCGCCAGTGTGTGAACATTAACCATGTTCAGGCACCCCTGGTATCTGCTCAGATCCCTGAGCCAGGGTTTAACCATGTCAAAGCGGACCTTGTTGGACCTCTTCCTCCCCAACGTCCCCGTGGTTTCATGCACTTCCGTACCATGGTGGACTGTACCACCAGGGGGTTGGGGTCATCACTCTAGCATCAACAACGACCGCAGACGTGGCTCGACTTTCGTCAGCATCTGGGTTGCTTGGTCTGGGGCACCCCATCTGATATTTCCTCTGACCGCAGCTACCAATTCACCCCAGACTTATGGGCTGCAATGGCCCAGAACATTGGTGTTAGGCAACATCACACCATGACGTATCACCTGAAATTGAATGGCCTATGCAAGCTACTTCACCGGTCTTTAAAGGCTGCTCTGAGGGCTCCTCTGATGGATGAGTGTTGGCAGGATCATCTCCATGGGCCCTGCTGGAGCTCAGAACCGCTCCTAAAGAGTTGGTATACCGGCAGCCATTACAAGTACCAGGTGATTTTATTCCTGATGCTATGACCACCTGGTCTGCCTCTTAACAGCATTCCACCCTCCTCAGTAAATTCAATTCCTTTTCAGCTATCCCTACCCCCCATCATGGTGTCCAGCACTCTTGGGTTCCTGTTGACCCACATTCCAGTTCATTTGTTTTCGTCCGCCATGACACACACCAACATCCCCTTAGGCCCCATTATGATGGCCCGTTCCACGTTTTGGAGAGAAAAGACTTCTATCATAGATAGCCTGAATTTACTTTGGTAGATTGCATTAAACCAGCCCACCAAGATTTGGAGGATTCCCCTTCAATGCCCCTGCCATCACAACATGACCATGATCCTGTTAACATACATCTGGATGAGCCTGAGGCAACTGCTGCTCCCCCACCCATGGAACACAGGACCTGAGCCAGGCTCACAACGCCGGTCTTGATGAATTCTTGGGGCGCCTGTGTAGGGTAATGTAATGGATGTAGATATATGCATAATTCAAAACTACCAATATTGAGTGGGGATTACTGGTCTGATGTGATGACATAACTATGTGAAGTTTTACTGCACTTTATGCCAATAATGAAATTGTTACGATTTCCCTTGAGCTTAAATCGCCTCTGTTGTTTCCTTTACAAAAACCTACATCTTATGGTCATACTCAATACATCTATAATAGAGTAGTAACCATAATAGAATCAATAAAAGACTACTTCAACTTGAGCATTCAACAAACTGAGGAAATACAAAAAATAAAGAAATAATAATAATAATAAATAAATTCATACATACATACACACATAAATATCAAGAACATGAGATGAAGAGCCCTTGAAAGTTAGTCCATAGGATGTGGAAACAACTTAATGATGGGCAGTTGAATTTGAGTGAACTTATCCCCCTTGTTTCAAGGTCCTGATGGGTGAGGGATAGTAACTGTTTCTGAACTGGCTGGTGTGAGTCCTGAGGATCCTGTGCCTTCTTCCTGATGGCAGCAGCGGGAAGAGAGCTTGTCCTGCGTGATGGGGATCCCTGATGATGGATGCTGCTTTCCTGCGACAATGTTTCATGAAGATGTGCTCAGTGGTGAGGGGGGCTTTATCCGTGATGGACTGGGCCATACCCACTACTTTTTGTAAGATTTCAATGGTTCATTTCAACTGTTCAGCACAAAATAATTGCTGGACCACAAACCCATTACAAACTGGGACTCATTTTTGGTTGGACTATAGCTATACCACGGGAATGGTATAAAGACTAGTTAAATGTTAAGGATTATTCATTTTCTACTGTAATCCTTTAATAATAGTAGAAAAAAATACTATCAAGCGAAACAGCTTGAGTGTGTGTTTTTGGAACTCATTTTATTTCACTACTGATGGAAATGACAAACAGTAAAACTGGGTGCTGAACATTTGCATTCAGAGCATTGCTCATTCTCCTAGTTAAGGTTTCCGGTACATGGCCTCGAGCTGCTTGATTGAATATAATTAAAGTTGCTTTAAGCAAAACCACGTGACACTGACTAGAAGAGAAATAAATTGTCTCGTGGTTAAGATGGATTGTATAAATAATAAGATAAGAAATAACAAATGCAGAGGGAATGTCTTGAATTGAGGATTAGAAAATTATATATTGATTCCTTTCTAATCTATACAACATTACTAATTGTAAATATCAACACACTCATAACATAGTACAGATACATTTCACATGATAGTAATAATCACAAAATTCCCGCTCACCAACATATGTATGCTTCCACCTGCACACATGCTCAGGGTTACTAAGAAAGATTTTAATTTTTCACCTTTCTGCCCTAATAGTGCAAATCGTGTTAGGGCAGAATTAATTCTGCAGTTCTCCAGTGTAAACTTCAACTGTTATTATTTTATTATGTTGAATATTATGCTCAACATTTTATTACGGTGAAAGCTCCATAGCTGCCTGTGGTAAATAATTCTACAGATTCACCACTCTCTGGTTAAAGAAATTCTTCCTCATCTCAGTTCTAAAAGGACACTGCTCTATTCTGAGGCTGTGTTCTCTAGCCTTAGACTCTCCCATCATAAGAATTGTCCTCTCCACATCCACTGTAACAAGGCCTTTCACCATTCGATAGGTTTCAATGAGGTCACCCCTCAATCTTCTGAATTCCAGTGAATATAGGCTCAGAGCCATCGAATGCTCTTCATATGACAAGCCATTCAATCTTAGAATCATTTTTGTGGCCTCCTTTGAACCCTCTCCAGTTTTAGCACATCCTTTCTAAGATAAGGGGCCCAAAACTGCTCGCAATGTTCCATGTGAGGTGTCACCAGTGCTTTATAAAGTCTCAACATTACATCGTTGCTTTTATATTCTCGTCCGCTTGAAATGAAGACGAACATCACATTTGCCTTCCTCACCACAAACTCAATTTGTAAATTAACCTTTAGGACTCCAAAGTCCTTTTGTGCCTCAGTTTTCTGTATTTTCTCTCCATTTATAAAATAGTCTACCCTTTCATTTCTTCTACCAAAGTGCATGACCATACACTTCCTGACACTGTATTCCATCTGCCACTTTTTTGCCCATTCTCCTAATCTGTCTGTGTCCTTTTGTAGCCTCTCTACTTCCTCAAAACTACCTGTTCCTCCACCTATCTTCATATCATCTACCATCTTTGCAACAAGGCCATCAATTCCATCATCCAAATCATTAATTAACATATAACATGCACAAGATTTTTGGTTAGATCTATAAAAAATTGCATACAGGTTCAAATTTTGTTCTATCCACTTTTCCTGAACCTGACGAACAGCGAAAACCATGTCGCTGCTGCTGCAGCCCGAGGGAAAACCACACCGTGTCTCAGGCACGCTCTCTTCTGATTTGCTGCGGATTAGGCTGTTGAGAATAACACAGGTCAGACCTTCCCAGCAATGAACAGAAGTTACCGCGGTCAGCTTTGCCTCTCTTGTTTTTAGATCAAAGCGTAAAGGAGGTGGGGTATGTTTCAGATCGATAATGCTTAGTGCAACCCCCAGAATGTGCATATCCTCAAATCCTTTTGTTCCCCGGATCTGGAGTACCTGGTGCTGCTGTGTAGACCTTTCTGGCTGCCTAGGGAGTTCACGGCTGTTAGTATCATTGCTGTGTATATTCCGCTGCAGGCTGATACTGACCTGGCTCTCAAGGAACTGTACGAGACCATCAGTACCCTGGGGACTACACACCCAGAGGCTGCCTTCATCGTCACCGGTGATTTGAATTGAGCGTCACTGTCTAAAGTCTCTCCGAAGTTTTGTCAATACATCTAGGTGAGGTCCTGGGGAGATAGTATACTCGATTACTGCAACTTTGCCTTCCACAATGCTTACAAAGTGCTCTTTAACCTGCCATTTGGAAAATCAGATCACTCCTCCGTTTTGTTTCTGCCGATGTACGGGCAGAAGCTGAAACAAGAAGCAGCCATAGTTAAAACCGACCAATCAATCTCCATGCAACAGGACTGCTTTAATAACATCAAGTAGAATGTCTTTCATGATGAGGATGTCTCCAAGTCCACAGATCACGTCACGAGCTTCATCAAGGATGTTGTCCCCCAGAAATTGGTCAGGGTCTATCCAAACCAGAAACCCTGGATCAGCAGTTCTGTATAAGCAGCACCTACCACACGAGACAGAGCTTACATTGCCTGTGATCAGCAGGAGCACAAGAAATGCAGCTACAATCAGCACAATGTCGTCAAGGCAGTGAAACCACAATACAGGGACAAGATCCAGACACAATTCTCCACCAACAACACACGCAGCTGGGCAAAGTCTGCACACCACGGCAGACTTCAAAGCTAAGACCAATGGTGCTGCCAACATCGCTGCCTGTCTTCTAGATGAGCTAAACCCCTTTTACGCTCGGTTCAACATCGCCAACACTGAGCCCCTGAGGAGAGCCACAGAAGCGACCTGCACCATGGTCATCTCTGAGGCTGTAGTACACAGATGTTTCCAACGAGTGGACAGTCACAAGGCTGCAAGGCCAGACGGCATCCCAGGGTGGGTACTCAGGATGTGCGCAGCACAACTGCCAAGTGTGTTTACAGACATTTCTAATCTCTCCCTCTCTTAGTGTAGAGTGCCCACCTGCTTCAAAACAGCCACCATTGTCCCTGTACCTAAAAAGACCAGGGTAACATGTCTGAACTCACCTCAATAATAAGCAAATGCTTTGAGAGGCTGGTCAAAGACTACATCTGCAATATGCTACCACCCACACTGTACCCTCTATAATTTGCCTACTGACACAACCGATCAACAGATGACGCAATAGCCACAGCTCTACACACGGCCCTTACACATCTGGAGAAGAGGGATGCCTATGTGAGAATGCTGTTCTTGGACTACAGTTCAGCATTCAACACCATAATTCCCTCCAGGCTTGACTAGAAGATCAGAGATCTTGACCTTCATCCTGCATTGTGTAGCTGGATCATGGACTTCCTGTCAGATCTCCAGTGGGTGGTAAGACTAGGCTCCCTCACCTCTGTCCCTCTGACCCTCAAAACAGGTGCCTCTCAGGGCTGTGTCCTAAGCCTTCTCCTTTACTCTCTGTATACGCATCAGTGTGTCATCACCCACAGTTCTAATCTGCTAATTAAATTTGCTGACAATACTACATTGAGTGGTTTAATCTCAAACAATAACAAGGCAGCCTACAGAGAAGAATTCATCACACTGACACAGTGGTGTCAAGAAAACAACCTCTCCCTCAATGTTGCAAAACCAAAGTTGCTGGTTGTGGACTACAGGAGGAATGGAGACAAACTAACCCCTATTGACATCAATGGATCTGGGGTTGAGAGGGTGAACAGCTTTAAGTTCCTTGGCATAAACATCACTGAGGATCTCATGTGGTCTGTACATACAGGCTATGTGGTGAAAAAAGCACAACAGTGCCTTTTTCACCTCAGACGGTTGAAGAAGTTTGGTATGGGTCCCCAAATCCTAAGGGCTTTCTACAGGGGCACAACTGAGAGCATCCTGACTGACTGCATCACTGCCTGGTATGGGAACTGTACTTCCCTCAACCACAGGATTCTGCAGAGGGTGGTGCGGACATCCCAGCACATCTGTAGATGTGAACTTCCCATGATTCAGGATATTTACAGAGGCAGGTGTGTAAAAAGGGCCTGAAAAATCATGGGGATCCGAGTCACTCCAACCACAAACTGTTCCAGCTGCTACCATCTGGGAAACAGTACCACAGCATAACAGCCAGAGCAACAGGCTTCAGGACAGCTTCTTCCTCAGGCCATCAGAATGATTAATTCACGCGGATACAATTGTATTTCTATGTTTTATTGACTGTCCTGTTTTACATACTATCTATTACAACTTACTACGATTGCACTTTGCACATTTAGATGGAGAGGTAGTATAAAGATTTTTACCCCTCTTGTATATGAAGGATGTAAGTAACAAAGTCAATTCAATTCAATTCAAAGCAAAGCACTCGACACTGTCAACAGAGAAGTGCTGTGGACCATATTGTTGAAGCTGTGATACCCTCACAGATTCATCAACTTTGTTCTCTTTTATGACAATACGACTAGCCTTGTCCTGTCAAACGGAGAAGTTTCAGAGCCATTCGCCATTTCAAATGGTGTGGTAGGTCCTGTGCTTTTTCACTTAATCGTGCTGAGCCATGCCATCAGAGACCTTGAACCGGGAGTGTGTCTGAAGTACAGGCTTGATGAATCACTCTTTGACCTGCATTGCAAAGTCAAAGGTAATTGCGAAACTTACCCTTGAAGTAGCCGACTGGTGGCATAGTGGCATCAGCGCCAGACTCAGAGCAAAGGCTCCCGAGTTTGAATCCAGCCGGCTCCTTTGCACGCTTCCATCCACGCTGGGTTGAGCGTAGAGCTAGCAACTCAGCCTCACAAAAATAAGAAAATCTGCTTAAAAACAAACAACGCCATCATGACTCTGCCCGGAGTTAAGGGTTCTCTTCTTCTTCTCTACCTTTGAAGTGCTTTATGCTGATGACCATGTCCTGATGACCTATGCAGAGTTTGATCTCCAACTTAGTGTGACAGCTATGTAGAAGCCTCTCATCTCTTTGACCTCACCATCAGTCTGGTAAAGATAGAATTCCTACTTCAGTCTGCAGCTGGATCTGCTGTTCCCCTCATTCCATCACCATCGAGGAAACAAAATTGAATACAGTTGATGAGTTCAGGTACCTCAGCAGCATCGTCTCCACTGATGGCTCCCTGAACAAGAAAATCAATGCCAGGATTTGCAAAGCCTGCCAGAACCTTGACCATCTGCATTTACTAAGTGTTGAACCAGCACATTATTTGACTATCGACAAAGTCTCAAGGTGTACAATGCTGTCGCCATTCATAGTCTTCTTTATGGCTGTGAAACATGGACTATTTACAGAACACATCTCGGACGGTGAGGGTGCTTCCAGATTCATAGCCAGGCATCTGCTGATGGGACTGAGTCACAGACCTACCAGTCCTCAACAGAGCGGAGACCATGAGCACTGAGGCCATGATCCTGAAAGACCAGCTTCGGTGGACAGGACGTGTCATATGCTAGGAGGACTCTAGAATGCTCAGAAAACTACTGTACGATGGGCTATCTCTGGGCAAGAGGAACCAAGGTAGGCCTCATTAGACCTTCAAAGATTATGTGAAAGCTAATGTTGCATATGCTGGACTTACTCCAAAGCGGCTGGAAGAGTGTGTACAAAACCGGACTAGGTAGCATGCCTTGGTAAGACACGCTCACGACAACTTTGAAAGGAGGTGCCTTGCAGACCTGATAGCTGTCCAAGAGCGTCGGGAAGCTGCAACAGATCCCTGCCCTCACTGTGAATGGGTTTGCTGCTCAAGACTTGGACTCTACAGCAACCGCTGGGTCCATAATAGATGAGACATACAAGTATGGCCATCATCGGACAAAACAGATGACCATCACAGCACGGGAATAAGTCCTTTGGCCCATGATGTCTGTATCAACGATGATGCCAACTTAAACTGCATATCAACCTGCACATGGAATACCTATTATTCTCTATTTCCTGCTTGATCATGTGCCAACCTAACTACCTCTTAAATGTTGCTATCATATCTACTTTCACCTCTTTCCCTGGCAACATGTTCCTGACACCTAGCATTCTATTAAAAGAAAACTTGCCATGAAACTCCCCTTTAATTTTTCTGACTCTCATCTTAAAGCTATGCCCACAGTATTTCACATGTCCGTCCTGGGGAAAAGACTAACTATCAACCCTATCTATGCTTGCCCAATATTCCAGAGAAAACAGTCCAAACTTGTCCGTCTCTGTATAGAATAATGATTTAACCTCTCTGTATAGAATAATGATCCAGCCTCTCTGTATGGAATAACGATCCCTCCTACAGGCAACATCCTGATGAACCACTTTTAAACCCTTTACAAAGCCTCCACACCCTTACTGTAATGTACTGACCAGAAATGTACACAAAGCTTCAAATGTAGCCTAACAAAAGTTTTACACATTTGCAACAAGACTTCCCAACTTTTATATTCAACTCCTCACTGAAGAAGACAAGTATGCTTCTTTGTCACCTATCTCGTGTTGCCACTTCAAAAGAACTATGGACCTGTACCCATGGTCCCTCTGTACATCAGTGCTCCTCAGCATCTTGATATTTATTGTATACTTTTCTCTTACAATTGTCCTCCCAAAATGTAGGATCTCATACTTGGCTGGATTTGCCATTTGTCATTTCTTTACACATCTGCCATTTCTTTACTCACATTTCCTAATGGTCTACTGTAGATTTTGCTGAACTTTTGACAGCCTTCCTGATTTCCATCAGGCATGAGGTTCCGAACCCTTAGGTCCCACATTATCAGGTTCAGGAACAATTATTACCCTTCAACCAGTATGGATAACTTCACTAACCTGAACTTTGAACTGAATCCACAACCTGCAACTTCACTCTCAAGTACTCTACAACTTATGTTCTCAGAATTACTTATTTATTTGTGCAACTTATCTTCTTTAGCACATGGTTGTTAGTCAATCTTTGTTTATGTATAGTTTTTCGTAAAGAATTTTGTATTTCTTTACTTTCCTGTAAATGCCTGCAAGGAAATGAATTGCAGTGTTGTATATGTTGATATATATGTACTTTGATAATAAATTTACTTTGATTTTGACTTTGATGACTGATTATAACTCTGCCAATGTTTGTGTTGTCTGCAAACTCACTAATCAGATCACTTACATCTTTGTCCATATCATTTGTAGTTCAGCTTTGCATGGGACATGTTCACTTACAAATTGAGTTATCCAGACACTTTTCCAAGTCTACATTCATATAACTCCATGTAGGTTTTAAAATAAACGAGCTTTAAAACTGAGATCTCAGGAGCAGCAAGGTTAGAATATTTAAAATTCAGCAAAACAAATGACAAGTTTGTGGCATAAATTGTCTCGTAAAACACATAGTCAGTTTGGGTTCATCACCTATATATTGTGTTTGTATATGAAACAAACTTAACAACATGTTAAATAACGAGGAAGATAGTACCAGATTTCAGAAGGAAGTACAAGTGGTGAAATGGGCAGACATATGGCAGATGCCATTTAGTGAGGATGATTGAGAACGTTTGCAGTTTGGATCGCACCATGTACAGAGGCAGTACCATCCTGATGCTACCATATATTGGCTGCTCATCAACAATCCTTGAAAGTCGCAGTGACATTTTTCTGCACAATTAATAATGTATATGAGCTACTGTGCTTTGTGAACAGAATCAACAAATGCAAAAACTAACTGCTACAAATCATTGTAAGACTTCAACTAGTATAATGTCCATACTCTGTTCAGATTCATGATGAAGTGTAGCCTGGGAAGGGCAGAAGTGAGTCTATCCATTTAGGAGCCAGGGTTGGACCTCCACCTGATCCAAGCATGCCCTTTCACCAAGGTCCAAGACAGCTTTGCACTGGTCCATCAATGTGGCCACGAGCTGGAGGAGTGGCTTGACAACAACCAGTTAGAAATGTGAAGAGAAAAACACCTGCCATACGAAACAACAAAACAACTCTGTTCGGAACGCTTTTAAATGAACGTTAAATGCTGGAGAGGGTACAAAGGAGATTTATCAGGATAACAGCACATTGAGGAACTTCAGTTATGAGGAGTGATCACAGAAGCAAGGGATAATATAACAGAAGAAGCAATGTAGGGAAAGTTAGGGAAGGAATCTAGCAGAGGAATTCAAACAGAAGTTACTTGCAAAGGGTTGTAACCAATGGTTATGGCCTTTTGCAAGCATCAGTTGTTAATATAGTTAGAACAAAAGATGTGTGTGGGGAGGTGAAATGCAGTATATGCATATTTTCCTTAAACAAAAATGATTTTCACATATCCTCATGGGATGGAAGCCATTTTGTCCAATTGACTTTATGCTAGTTCCCACAATCCCACTAGCTTCTCCCAAATTCGATCACTCACTCAACTATAGGCTGGGGGCAAGTTCCAGTGGCCAATTAACCCACCACTCACACATCTCTGGGATGTGGAGGACCTGGCAGCACTACACGTGCTTATAGAGAGAATGTGCTAAATTCATGCTAATCTGGACGTCAGAAATGAACGCACCACTCTGTCACCCCATGTTATCTGAAACTGCGTGGTATCAACTTCCAAAAGGCATTCAGACGTAGAATTGATTTGAGATTTGAGGAGATTGGGAGGAAATATTGGAATATGTGATTAACTAAAAGTTAAAAGTTCCTCTATGACATGTTGCATGCTGATTGTCTGATTCTACCAGACCAGCACTGTAGTATGTGACTGAAGTAAACACATAATACATTTTAAGTGATTTTAATGAAAGAGTAATTATGACAGATCTGCAGTTTACATCAAAAATTGAATATTTCAGGATATATCAAACATAAATACAAATACGAAATTACATACAATTAAATTACTTTTTTTAATTGTATATTTAATTTTAGACATGGAAGATAATTCTCTATCAGTTGAAAACATAGCTAAAGTACAATTTTATGCAATTAATCTATTCCACCTGAGTTCCCTCACTTTGCATTTTACAAATGCCCAATGTGCGAGAAGCTTAATTGATTCTAGAGTGTATAATGCAAGCAAGCTTGCAGAAACAGGGAAAGTGAAAGATGTTTATCTGTAACTTGACCTATAGGGGGGACATTTCAGAAAGGACTCCATTGCTAGTAGCCATATTAACTGACTGAAAAATAATTTGTTTATTCTTCACGTGGGCCCTATTTGAAACATATACATAATCATACAGCAGATTTGTGTTGTTGAGCTCCCTGCCTTACTTGAAGTGATTACACCAAGGAATCGTTATTTATATTGCTTAATTTGAGAGGTTCATTTGGAAGATATAGAATAAAATGGATATTTTGACGACTTAATTTGTTATTAATGGTTAAGTGTTATATATTTCAGTCCAAACATTGAAAAGGTCACAGAGTTGTTGAACAATATTAATCTGTGGAATTCGTTGCCACGGGCAGCTGTGGAGGCCAAGTAATTGGGTATACTTAAGGCAGAGGTTGATAGATTATTTATTAGTCAAGACATGAAAGGGTATGGGAATAAGCAGGAGATTAGGCCTGAGGGGGAAAATGGATCAGCCATGATGAAATGGTAAATGAGACTTGATGGGACAAATGACCTAATTCTGCTCCTCTATCTTGTGGCCTTAATCATCTTATATTTTGCCACTTGGTTTAGGAACTGAATAGTTGAAGGGAAGTAACTGTTTGTTTAAGAAGAGCAGTAGCAGCAGACATGAAAGCTTTGTCCAAAATGCTGGAGGAACTCAGCAGGCCAGGTAGCATCTATGGAAAAAAAAGTACAGTCGACGTTTCAGCCCAAGACCTTTCCTGTTGACTGTACTCTTTTCCGTAGTTTCTACCTGCTGAGTTCCTCCAGCATTTTCTGTGTGTTATTTGGATTTCCAGCATCTGCAGATTTTCTCTTGTTTGAGCTTTGCCCAAATCCCGCCCAATGTGAGCATATAATGTAAACCTGCTAGTTCTAAAACACTTTAGGTTATGTGTAATATTGCTCTATTCCATCTTTCTTCCGTTTTCAACTTCATAATACCTTTCTGTTGGTGTGGCATAGGTGTATTTCCGGGTCCAAGACTCCATTTTGGAACCATTAATTCAAACCCATGGATTACTGCAAAATTAATTCCATCATTCCACCATTTCGCCCAAAACTACTATTTTCTGCTGAACATCACCTACTAGAATTTTAGCAGAAACTTTTTCAAGCACTTTTTAATGATGTATTTTCTTAATAATGTATTAGTAGAGAGGGCCGTCGATGGATGTTGTAAATTAGACTTGCAAAAGGCATTTGATAATTATAAAATAAAATATATTCTGAACATAAAACTACAAGGCATTAAGTGCCTGGTGGCATTGTTGACTTATAATTAGTTAAGGATCACAAGCAGACATACATGGCTTTAAGATATTTTACTGACTCAAGGACAGTAGGCAGTGATCCCCAGAGGCAGTGTTAGGGTAATTGCTTTTATTGTTATGTATAAATGACCCATTTGCATGCTGAAAGCACAGTTTTCATATTTGTATAAATTGTAAGACATGATAATACAATATAAAGTGTATGAATGTAGCAAAGGTTAGAAGTAGGGAGCAACAACTCAGAGAAAATGTATGGTGAAGCTGTTGGGTTTGCACAGGCAGGCACGTCCCATTCTCTACCCAGCTATCAGGAGTCATGTGCAGCCTACTCAATCCCATCTCACATCTGTAGCGTTTTGTTCACCTATTGAACCAGCCAGCCTCAACCAGTTACCAAGTTGCCCTGTCATGTGTGGTATCAGTTCTCTCTTGTTTCGTAGCTCCTCGTGGCTTGTTATTTTGTAATTTATTAGTAAAATGGTGATTTTACTATTAAATATTTAAAATATTAAATTGTCTTTGTTGGTCTGCTTTTGGGTCTAGCCTCATCTACATTTCCTAGCAGAAGAGAGGAAACTTGAGAGAAATAATTTACAAGGAACTGGGACCCAGAAAAAATGTGTACTAAAGGATAGCAGCACAAATTTCTAAAACAATTAAGAAAGGTAATGGGTATAGTGGGGAGAGACACTGAATACAAAAATGAGAAAGATACTGAACCTTTGCCAGTTATCAGACGGGCTTCATCTGGAAAATTGTCCAATGTTCTGGTGCTTATAAGTCCAAAATTCAAAGTAATTTTTTTAATCAAAGTACACATATGCCACCATATACAGCCCTGAGATTCATTTTTTTCAGGCATCTACAGAAAATAAGGAACACAATAGAATTTATGAAAAACTATACCAAAGCAGAGAGACTTCACCGTACGTGGGATTTCAGGAGCTTGGAATAGCACACAGATGCACCATGATAATTGTGGGGATGATGACCTTGGCTCTGTGGAGGGATTTGAGAAGACCATAAGACTATAAGACAAAGGAGCAGAAGACTACAGGACAACTTAATAGAGGTACTGAAATTTACAGAGATTTAGATGTGAGTTATGCTGCAAGATCAGTGTTCATGCAGGGTGGAATATAAGAATATGGAAAAGTCAGGAGGTGACAAAAACAGATGAGCATATTGACAGCAAATTTCTTGAAACAGGATCCTAGCCAGTTAATGTAAAAAAGTGGAAACATGCTATTTGGCTGGATGGGAGATGCCAGAGAGTAGTGGTGGATAACTGTTTGTCAGATTGGAGGACGGTGACTAGTGGTGTGCCTCAGGGATCTGTACTGGGTCCAATGTTGTTTGTCATATACATTAATGATCTGGATGATGAGGTGGTAAATTGGATGAGTAAGTATGCAGATGATACTAAGATAGGTGAAGTTGTGGATAATGAAGTAGGTTTTCAAAGCTTGCAGAGAGATTTAGACCAGTTAGAAGAATGAAAGATGGCAGATGGAGTTTAATGCTGATAAATGTGAGGTGCTACATTTTGGTAGGACTAATCAAAATAGGACATACATGGTAAATGGTAGGGCATTGAAGAATGCAGTAGAACAGAGTGACCTAGGAATAATGGTGCATAGTTCCCTGAAGGTGGAATCTCATGTGGATAGGGTGGTGAAGAAAGCTTTTGATATGCTGGCCTTTATAAATCAGAGCATTGAGTATAGAAGTTTGGATGTAATGTTGAAATTGTACAAGGCATTGGTGAGGCCAAATTTGGAGTATTGTGTACAGTTTTGGTCACCAAATTATAGGAAAGATGTCAACCAAATAGAGAGAGCATAGGGAAGATTTACTAGAATGTTACCTGGGTTTCAGCATCTAAGTTACAGAGAAAGGTTGAACAAGTTGGGTCTTCATTCTTTGGAACGTAGAAGGTTGAGGGGGGACTTGATAGAGGTATTTAAAATTATGAGGGGGATAGATAGAGTTGACGTTGATAGGCTTTTTCCATTGAGAGTGGGGGAGATTCAAACAAGAGGAAATGAGTTGAGAGTTAAAGGGCAAAAGTTTAGGAGTAACATGAGGGTATCTTCTTTACTCAGAGAATGGTAACTGTGTGGAACGAGCTTCCAGCAGAAGTGGTTGAGGCAGGTTCGATATTGTCATTTAAAGTTAAATTAGATAGCTGTATGGACAGGAAAGGGATGGAGGGTTATGGGCTGAGCGCAGGTCGGCGGGACTAGGTGAGAGTAAGCGTTCGGCATGGACTAGAAAGGCCATGATGGCCTGTTTCTGTGCTGTAGTTGTTATATGGTTATATAAAAATAGTGGGAAGCTCAAGTAGCACCAGCGTTGATTCAGAATCAGACAGTTGCCCAAAGTCATTGCAATAGGTTATGGATCCACATCTTCTGTCTCTATGAATGCTGACAGTCTTACTATCACAACACCATGGTCAAACCAAAATTCTGTGTGAGCTTTTATCTGCTTCAAAACAGAATAATCATTATCTCTCAATGATCACACTCTTAGGCATTTTCTACTGATTTTTCAGACTTACAACTTTGTATTGCTCCCACCGTGAATTATCCTCTGGCAATTCTGAATCAAAGAACAAAACCATAACATGGAGGAGAAAGAGAAAACACATCCTCTTTCCCCAGACATTCAACTGAACTCTCAGATAACTTTGATATCTTTTTGAACTGTGTCTGGAAACTTCAAAAATTTATGCTTGTTTTAATGCTGCATATCCAAGCGTGCCCATCCCTATGCTTTAACTGAATTAGAAGATTCAGAATCAGGTTTAATATCACTGACAAATGTAATGAAATTTGCTGTTCGTTGAAGTTAATTACCAGAAATTAACAGTGCAACCATCAATTTCACTATCCCTACTTATTGTGCAATGCAATACAAACCATAGCATCTATAGTACTAAGACAAGCTGAACTACTTTTGATCTGTGTTCTACCTTTGATTTCATAAAATTAATCCTCACTTGTTCAGCCTTTTCTGAAGAAAGTAAGTTTATACTAGGTGAGAGTAAGCGTTCGGCTTTATACATTATTGTCGCCAAACAATTCATGCTAGAACGTACAATCATCACAGCGATATTTGATTCTGCGCTTCCCGCTCCCTGAATTACAAATATTAAATATTAAAAATAATAAAAATTAATAAATATTAAAATTTTAAATTATAAATCATAAATAGGAAATAGAAAAATGGAAAGTAAGGTAGTGCAAAAAAACCGAGAGGCAGGTCCGGATATTTGGAGGGTACGGCCCAAATCCGTGTCAGGATCCTTTCAGCAGTCTTATCACAGTTGGAAAGAAGCTGTTCCCAAATCTGGCCGTACGGGTCTTCAAGCTCCTGAGCCTTCTCCCGGAGGGAGGAGGGGCAAAAAATGTGTTGGCTGGGTGGGTCTTGTCCTTGATTATCCTGGCAGCACTGCTCCAACAGCATGCGGTGTAAAGTGAGTCCAAGGACGGAAGATCGGTTTGTGTGATGTGCTGCGCCGTGTTCATGATCTTCCGCAGCTTCTTTTGGTCTTGGACAGGACAACCTCTATACCAGGTTGTGATGCACCCTAGAAGAATGCTTTCTATGGTGCATCTACAAAAATTAGTGAGGGTTTTAGGGGACAGGCCAAATTTCCTTAGTTTTCTCAGGAAGTAAAGGCGCTGGTGGGCCTTCTTGGCAGTGAACTCTGCTTGGTTGGACCAAGTCAGGTCTTTTGTGATATTGACCCCGAGGAACTTAAAGCTTTTGACCTGTTCCACTTGCGCACCACCGATGTAAATTGGGTTGTGCGGTCTGCTACTCCTTCTGAAGTCAACAATCAAATCCTTTGTCTTGCTGACATTGAGGGATAGGTTATTGTCTTCGCACCATGCCACCAGGTTCCTAATTTCAGTTTAGTTCCACAGGTCTTTCACTATAATTAAAAATATCAATATTTCTGTGGCTATTTGTCTTCAATATTTGTATTAATTAGTGCCAAACAACTTTTGATGCACCTCAACAAATTTATTTGGTTATCATTTGAAATTCAGAACCAACATTCCCTCTAATTTTATTTACAGCAGTGCGAACTAATCATTGCTCTGAGCAGGAAATATTTACACAGTCTGAAAACTGCACAACACTTTAAATTTTTTTTGTAATATGAATATTTAGAATGAAAGTAGAAAAAACACATACTTTTGATCTTATTGAAGTGTATAATGAAATACAGCATAACAAAGAAAATCTTTCATGTTTTGTAAAGTTTTTCTCATCTGTTTTTATTCCATCTGCACAGCAACAAAAAACCACGTAGCACACTCATACAACTTTGAGAGAATAGTTTTCAGAACCACCCCGTCTGTGATTCTTAACTTCACTCGCTCTTCCATTCACTGAACTAATTTCAGCAATAATCCCACCTCAATGCCATTGCTCACTGATCAAATTATTTTCTCAGTCAGCTGAAGTCCACCTCAGACTTACACTCACTCATTCATTGATACTCTATACTTTATATTTTATTGTCGCCAAGCAATTGATACTGGAACGTACAATCATCACAGCGATATTTGATTCTGCGCTTCTCACTCCCTGGATTACAAATATTAAATATTAAATATATTAAAATAGTAAAAATTAGTAAATACTAAAAATTTAAATTGTAAATCATAAATAGAAAATAGAAAAATGGAAAGTAAGGTAGTGCAAAAAAACCGAGAGGCAGGTCCGGATAGTTGGAGGGTACGGCCCAGATCCAGGTCGGGATCCATTCAGCAGTCTTATCACAGTTGGAAAGAAGATGTTCCCAAATCTGGCCATAGGAGTCTTCAAGCTCCTGAGCCTTCTCCCGGAGGAAAGAGGGACGAAAAGTGTGTTGGCTGGGTGGGTCGTGTCCTTGATTATCCTGGCAGCACTGTTCCAACAGCATGCGGTATAAAGTGAGTCCACGGACGGAAGATTGGTTTGTGTGATGTGCTGCGCCATGTTCACGATCTTCTGCAGCTTCTTTCGGTCTTGGACAGGACAACCTCCATACCAGGTTGTGATGCACCCTAGGAGAATGCTTTCTACGGTGCATCTATAAAAATTAGTGAGGGTTTTAGGGGACAGGCCAAATTTCTTTAGTTTTCTCAGGAAGTAAAGGCACTGGTGGGTCTTCTTGGCAGTGAACTCTGCTTGGTTGGACCAAGCCTGGTCATTTGTGATATTGACCCCGAGGAACTTAAAGCTTTTGACCTGTTCCACTTGCGCATCACTGACGTAAATTGGGTCGTGTGGTCCGCTACTCCTTCTAAAGTCAACCAATTCCTTCGTCTTGCTGATGTAGAGGGATAGGTTATTGTCTTCTCACCATGCCACCAGGCTCTTAATTTCCTCTCTGTACTCAAACTCATCATTACCCGAGATACGGCCTACAATTGTTTTGTCAACAGCAAACTTATATATTGAGTTTGATGGAAACTTGGCTACACAATCATGGGTGTACAGTGAGTACAGTAGGGGGCTGAGTACACAGCCTTGTGGGGCACCAGTGCTCAGAGTGATTGTAGAGGAGAGCTTGTCCCCTATTTTTACAGCCTGGGTCCTGTCTGTGAGCAAGTTGAAGATCCAGTTGCAGATCTGAGTGCTAAGGCCCAGGTTCCAGAGCTTAGGAATCAGTTTATTTGGAATGATGGTATTAAAGGCAGAGCTGTAGTCAATGAAAAGGAGCCTTACGTATGCATCTTTATTCTCCAGGTGTTCTAAGGAGGAATGTAGGGCCAGAGAGATGGCATCTGCCGTTGAACTGTTGCTCCGGTAGGCGAATTGCAAAGCGTCGAGGTTGACCGGTAGGCTGTGATTGATGTGTGCCATAACCAATCTTACGAAGCACTTCATAGCAATTGATGTCAGAGCCACAGGTCGACAGTCAGTCAGGCATGCCACCTTGCTGTTCTTTGGCACTGGGATTATCGTTGCCTTCTTAAAACACGAGGGGATCTTAGACTGAAGCAAGGAGCAGTTGAAGATGTCAGCAAACACTCCAGCTAGTTCGCTTGCACAGGCCCGAAGAACCCGTTCTGGGACGCCATCTGGGCCCGTAAGCTTCCTTGGATTTATCTTCAGGAAGGTCCTTCTAACGTCCTCCTCGGTGATGATGAATCTCGATGCCACCAGGTCCGGTTCATCCGGAGGGAGTGGGACGCTCATCTTCTGTTCGAATCTTGCGTGGAATATGTTAAGTTCGTCAGGACGAAAAGCGCCACAGTTATTGATATTCCCAGCCTTTTCTTTGCGCCCAGTGATCTCATTTTGACCCTGCCATAGACTACTAGCATCCCTTTGGTTAGCCTGGGCTTCCAACCTGGCTCGATATTGACTCTTGGCACCCTTAATGGCTTTCCGGAGTTCACGCCTGGATTCTGTGTAGCGACTGGTATCCCCGGACCTAAAAGCCGCAGCTCTAGCTTTTAAAAAGGACTTGACCTCATAATTAATCCAAGGTTTCCAGTTAGGGAATACCCGAATTGTCTTGCGAGACACACAGTCCTCCGTGCATTTCCAAATAAAGTCCGTGACAGCTGAGGCATACTCATCGAGGTTAGCTGCCGAGTCCTTGAATACTAACCAGTCCACTGACTCAAAGCAATCACAGAGCACCTCATCCGATTCCTCCGTCCAACGCGACACTACTTTTGACACCGTGACCTCCTGCTTACAGTTCCTGCTTGTAAGACGAGAGGAGGAGTACGGCCTGATGGTCCGATTTTCCGAAGTGAGGTCGTGGGACGGAACGGTAGGCATCCTTGACTGCTGTGTAGCAGTGGTCAAGTATATTCGGGCCTCTAGTTGGGCAGGAGACATGTTGGTATAACTTTGGCAGTGCCCTTCTGAGGTTGGCCTGGTTAAAGTCCCCGGCTGTAATGAGCAACGCCTCTGGATACCTGATCTCAAGTTCATTGATGTTGGCATACAGTATGTTCAGAGCACGCTCCACGTCTGCCTGGGAGGGGAATGTAGACCGCTGTCAGTATGGCCGAGGTGAATTCCTGTGGCAGATAGTAGGGACGACACTTCACTGACAGGTGTTCCAGGTCCGGGCTGCAGGAGCTTGTCAGTGCCACTGTGCCCGAGCACCACGCTGTGTTGATCAGTAGGTAGACACCACCTCCCCTCATCTTGCCCGAAGATGCCGTGTGGTCCAACCGATGGACCGAAAATCCTTCCGGTCGAATGGCACAGTCGGGGGTGGCAGGGGAGAACCAGGTCTCGGTGAAACAGAATACACAGCAGTTCTGCATCTCCCTGCAGTAGGTGAGTCTCCCTTTAAGATCATCCACCTTGTTCTCTATGGCTTGCACATTAGCTAGTAGGATGGTGGGCATAGGGACCCAAAGCCCCTCAGCTTCAAGCTGACCAGCAGCCCAGCTCTTTTCCCACGCTTCCTTGGTAAGTAGTGCATCTTTCCAGGTTTCCATCGATGCAGTGTGTTGTTGTCAGCTCTTTGAGGTAGGTGGACGCATCATTTTCAATGAATTTTCATTCATTGCTTCATGAGAATGCCTTATGTATTATCTGAAATCACTAAAAACTGGAGAACTAGGTAATTAAAAGATTAATAAAAAATTAAAAGGTCTGAAAGTAATACTATATAAAACTCTGGCTAGAACTGCATTTGAGCTAGAGCGTTCAGTTCCAAGTATTGTACTGAGGAAGGACATTTTGACCTTGGCAGCACTTATTCACTAGAATAATGCTGAAACTAATAACATTAATTTGCAGGGCCAGATTGCAATGTAGTCCCTTGAGCATAAAAAAATTAAGCAGTAATCTACTTGAGGTGATTAGGATTTTTTTAAGTTCATTTATTTCAGGATGTGAGTATCTCTGCCAAGGCCAACACTTAATGCCCATCCTTAATTTCCCTTCAACTGTATGGCTTGGTGAGCTATTTCAGAGAACTATTAGGAGTCACATTTTGGGCAGCCTAAGCAATACTCCCTTAGGAACATTTGGAGAACCAGATGGGGTTTTACTATATCTATTAACATCACCATTACTAATATTTCAGGTTTATTTAATTTACTGAATTAAGGTTCCCCAGCTGCTGCGGCAGGACTTAAAACTTATATCACTCAATCATTAGCCTAAGTCAATCTTGGTTACTTAACCATTGTAACAGTTCCTCTTAATTACCCCAACTGAGGTATCACTGAAGCTGACTGAAGGTACCGAAAAAGAAGACTGAGAAAATCTGGCTGAGAAGTGTGTATGTGCCGTACTTTATTTATTTAAGCATTATGTTTAAGAAAACAATTATTCCACAATATTGCAACTGTTTCTGAGTCAGATTTCAACATTGTAGAAATTTAGCCAGTCATTTTCAGTCAAAAATTAAACTTATACCAAAGATGCAATTTCCATGTCTGTTATGAATAGAATGACATAATTCCCCAAACGACCTGTCATGTATTCTCACAACAATGCTTTGATAAGATGCTCCCTTAGCAAGTTCCAACACATTGATTTTGTTTCTTACCTTCCCTCCTTGCCTCAAGATCCACTATTTAGGTTGTGAGTTTCAGATCACCCTACTCTTCCATTAACCTCCAACTGCAACTCTTTCAATTGTTGACCTATTGTGGCAATAGGCAAATTGCAATGGGTCCAGGTCCTTGCTGAGGGAGAAGTTCAGTGTAGTCATGACCAACCTCTCAAAGCATTTCATCACTGTAGATGTGAGTGCTACCGGGTAATAGTAACTAAGGCAACTCACATTATTCTTCTTAGGCACTGGTATAATTGTTGCCTTATTGAAGCAAGTGGGAGCTTCCATTCACAGCAGTGAAAGGTTGAAAATGTCCTTGAATACTCCTGCCAGTTGGTTGGCACAGGTTTTGAGAGTCTTACCAGGTACTCATCAGGACCTTCCACCTTGCAAAGGTTCACTCTCCTTAAAGACAGCCTAACATTGTCCTCTGAGACAGAGATCACAGGGTCATCAGATGCAGCAGGGATTTTCACAGCTGTAGTTATTTTCTCCTTTTCAAAGCGTGCATAGAAGGCATTGAGTTCATCTGGTAGTGAAGCATCACTGCCATTCATGCTATAGGATTTTGTTTTGTAGGAAGTAATGTCTTGCAAACCCCGCCAGAGTTGTCGTACATTAGATGTTGCCTCCTATGTCAGGATGCTGTTCATCAACTAGAGCTCAGCATTTAATACCATCATTCCCACAATCCTGATTGAGAAGTTGCAGAACCTGGGCCTCTGTACCTCCCTCTGCAATTGGATCCTTGACTTCCTAACCGGAAGACCACAGTCTGTGCGGATTGGTGATAACATCTCCTCCTTGCTGACGATCAACACTGGTGCATCTCAGGGGTGCTTCTACTCTCTATATTCCCATGATTTTGTGGCTAGGCATAGCTCAAATACTATCTATAAATTTGCTGGTGATACAACCATTGTTGGTAGAATCTCAGATGGTGATGAGAGGGCATACATGAGCAAGATATGCCAACGAGTGAAGTGATGTCGCAGCAACAACCTGGCACTCAACATCAGTAAGACGAAAGAGCTGATTGGGACTTCAGGAGAGGTAAGATGAAGGAAGATATACCAATCCTCATAGAGGGATCAGAAGTGGAGAGAGTGAGCAGTTTCAAGTTCCTTGGTGTCAAGATCTCTGAGGATCTAACCTGTTCCCACATATAGATGCAGTTATAAAGAAGACAAGACAGGGGCAATACTTCACCAGGAGTTTGAAGAGATTTGCTATGTCAATAAATACACTCAAAAACTTCTATAGATGTTCCATGAAGAGCATTCTGATAGGCTGCATCACTGTCTGGTATTGGGGACGCTACTGCACAGGACCAAAAGTAACTGCAGAGGATCATAAATTTAGTCAGCTCCATCTTGGGTACTAGCCTACAAAGTACCCAGGACATCTTCAAGGAATGAACAGTGTCTCAGAAAGGCAGCATTCATTATTAAGGACCTCCAGCACCCAGGGCATGCCCTTTTCTTACTGTTAACATGAGGTAGGAGGTACGGAAGCCTGAAGACACACACTCAACGATTCAGCAACAGCTTTTTTCCCTCTGACATCTGATTCCTAAATGGACAGACATTGAACCCTTGGACACTACCTCACTTTTTAAATATATATTATTTCTGTTTTTGCATGATGTTTAAACTATTCGATATACATATACTGTAAATTGATTTACTTATTTATTATTATTATTTTATTTTGAATTTTTCTTCTATATTATATATTGTATTAAACTGCTGCTGCTAAGTTCACTAATTTCATGACACATGCCGGTGATAATAAACCAGATTCTGATTCTAATTCTGATTCTTCTATTCACTGTGACGCTCAACTTGACTTTCCAATTGGACTTGTGACCCTCAACAAATGTCCTAATCTACTTTGAAAATTCAGGACCACCACTCATTTCCTGCACATTAATTTTCCTTGCATTTTTTTGCAATGGCTCGGATGCAAAGGGAGGTGTATAAAGAAATGTTGAGTCTTGATCAGCGTCAAAGGATTTGTAAGCGACTGAATGTTTTTACTTGGGAAATTTGATTAGAAGAGCATAATATTAAGATTAGGCTTTGCCATTTAGAGGTGTTGTCAGCAGGTTTTTCCTTCCACATTGCACAGGGACAGAGGAAGCTGCAGAGAGTAGTGGAGTCAGCCCAATACACCACAGGCACATCCCTCCCCACCATCATTCACCTGCAAAGTGGCAGTGCCTAAAGAAGGCAACATCCATCACCAAAGATCTCCAACGTTCGTTACATGCCATCTTCTCACAGTTGTCATCAGGAAGGAGAAAGAGAAACCTGCAGTCCTACACCAACAGGTCCAACCTTTCCTTCAACCATTCATTTCTTGAAACAAATGGCACAACTCTAATCACTGTAGTTTAGCAACACTGTGACCACTTTGTCCACTTGACCCTAAGATGAACCCAGTGTTTTTTTTAATCTACTTGTGCTCTTCCTTGTTAAAATAATGTCTATTTTATAATGAATTTCTACTTTTCCTGTGAATGCAGCTACGTGTCTGTGATGCTGCTGTAATTAAGCTTCTCATTATCCCCGTGCATATGACAATAAACTCCTTTGAAAAGGAAAGTAGAAATAAGATACTCTCTTCTCCAGAATGGTGAATTGAAAGTTTCATGATGGACTTTATGAATATTTACTTAAACAAGTGTATTTAAGGTTATGGAACCTCACTGGCTAAATGGAATAAAAGCTATGATCTGAACAAATGGTCAAGTAGACTCATGGTCTGGAAGTGTAGAGGATGCTTTTATGTAACCAGGTGACCATTAAATATGTTTATTGTTAAAAGTGCACTTATGTATTCCCCTGGCAATGCTGAAACAGCTGCTCCTGCCTTTAAGAGAAGACGGTGACATCATTATGCAAGTCTGGAGCAGAAAGCAATAGTACAATGATCTAGAAAGGTGAATATGAAGTGCTGGGAGCTGCTTCTCCCAGGCGTGCTGGTCGCATGGTGAGGAAAGATTTTTGCGAGTAAGGTATCGCCGTTAGATAGTGTGGTCATGTGAGTTCCTTATCGGCCTAGTTGGTTAGTCTTTCTCATAACTTATTGACAAGGAAATATATTTTTTGCCTTACTTTATTGCTTCATGACCGAATGTGAATGTAACAGAGAAATGTGAATATGTTAATCTCTGTCCACACAGCATGACTGAAGAGAGAGTTCATTTCAAGATCTAGTCTATACGTGTCTGGAAGTTAAGAATATGTGTGCCAAAGTGAATATACATCTTAGTTGAGATTGGATGTATTTATTTTTTGATGTTGTGTACAAGGTACAAGCTTGGTGGGCTTCCAATGTTCTCAGTATTGTCTTTCAGCATTGCCACTATCGTATTGGTTTAGATTGTCTTGTTTTATTTATTTTCATACTGCATACATAACTAGATGATACACAAGTGTGTGGGCCAAAATTGAGCTGAGATTGTAACAGCAGGAACTGTTATTTTTAAAGTCATTTTGTTGCTTTTATTTTGATATCCTCTTTCTGCATTAAAACATCTAAAATAGATAAAGGAATTAAAGACCTGATAAAGATTTGTTCTCCTGAGTATATTTTTCGCGGGCTATGAAAATGTAAATCTTGAAGTTTAATATTTTTAGTTGCAAGATTAGATTATTTATATTTCTGTGGCAAATGAAATTCTTTTGCCTTTTATACTCATATTTAATTTAGCATTTTAAGACTGAAGAACAGGTAGAGTATGTCTATATGAAGTTACAAAGATGCTGCTGAAACATATTGAACAAGAGGAACAACTAAAGGTCTTTTAACGTAGGTGAACAGAGAACATTGAGATAGAAATGGGAAAGGTTGGGGAAGACTTACCTGAGAATAGTGAGACTAAATGTTTTTACCAATACAACATTCTGAAGCCTTAGTGCCAAACTTCAACATTGGGACACACAAATGCTGAACCTTAGACCTCAGCTTAAAAACCTTGCAATAATGTTGAACCATGTAAGAAATGAAAGAATTGTTTTTTTTTAATAAAGCTAGGTGAAAGATGCTGTAAGCACAAATGTACTAACTTTATGGGCTTACACCAGATTCTACCTTCAGTTTGCAACCATTTGACTGAAGGGCAGATAGGTGTCAAGGAGTTAATAACTTAATTAGAAAGACATTATAAAGATAGTTTTGAAGGTTTATTTAAATGCGTAGGTTGCATGTAGGCTTGACCTATTTCTGCAATTTGATGTTGCTTTTCATAGTAATGCAGGTTCTTCACAACTGCAGACTGTCTGAATTTGAAGGGATAAGTTTGGAGTATGCACTGGAATGAATAAAAAGAGAAACATTAATTAAAAGTTACCGATAGAAATGAGGGAGGGAAAGGTCAAATTTAATTGTTTGCACACCAGGTGGAGCTTTTTCTTGTCCCTGTGCATGATGTTAGTGTGCAGACTTGCAGCATAAAAGTCATTTGCAACAAAGGGGTGTAATGTTGAGTCTTTATAAAGGACTGGTGAGGCCTCACTTGGAATATTGTGGGCAGTTTTGGGCCCCGCATCTTAGAAAAGATGTGCTGACACTGAAAAAGGTTCAGAGGAAATTCATGAAAATTATTCTGGGATTGAAAGGCTTGTCATATGAGGAGCTCTGGGCCTCTACTTACTGGAATTCAGAAGAATGAGGTGGGACCTCATTAAAACTTACCTGATGTTGAAAGGCCTCGACAGAGTGGATGTGATGTTTCCTGTGGTGGAGGAGTCTAAAACCAGAGGACACAGCCTCAGAACAGAAAGCATCTATTTAGAACAGAGATTAGGAGGAATTTCTTTTGCCAGAGAATGGTGAATCTGTGGAATCTATTACCACAGGTGGTGATGGAGGCCAAGTTATTGGGTATAATTAAGGTAGTTGATTGATTCCTAGTTAGTGCATGAAGAGATACGGGGTGAAAGCAGGAGTTTGGGGCTGAGAGGGAAATGGATCAGACATGATGAAATGGTGGAGCAGACTCGATGGGCCACATAGTTTAATTCTACTCCCAACCTATGGTCTCATGGTTTTATAATTATTGTAGGGTACAGAACTATATAGATCCCTGGGAATGTTCAGCAACTCTCTTTATATGTTGTGGAGACTCTCAAAGCTCCGCAATGTTGTGAAATTCCAGTATATATTCATGATATAGTGAATGCAGAATACCTTTACCAAGGAATCTCTGTAGAATATCTATAAAGGCAGCAACAATTAAAAAGTAAATCACCACCCAATTCAGCAGGATCAAAACACTTCATCATTTACCATACTCGTTTTATTCCATGTTAGGTTCAGCCACCAAAGTGAACAATGGTAAATTACATCTATCCCAGGAGGTGGGATGGCCAATGAAGAACAAAAAAATAATGTGGAATTGGTCAACCAGATGAAGCTGTCACAAACCCCGTGATGGGAATAAAGAACCAGCAAAGATAGAAAACGCTTTGGAGTCCAGTATTGCTACAAACTAATAAAATTTATTAGTAACTACGCAATACCGTAATATGTAGATAAATCAAACAGGTTAACAATGTTTTTTTATATATATATGTAAGTATATCAGTAAATATGGAAATATATGCATGAAAAACCAAACTTCTTTAAGTCTAGGGTAAAAAGATACAGTCTTACAATGGTGAGTAAAGTTCAGTTCAGTTCGTGGTATTGAGTTGAGTAGTGATGGAGAGATTTGAGTCTTCAGGTGAGCTGACGCCATCGATCTTCTTGTTGTCCTTCAAAATCCTTTAAAAGTCACCGACTGTGACTTTAACAAAGGGGACTGGTTTTCTGTGGTGGAGCTATCCCCCAGACGAGGGTGGACACATGGACAACTCCCCACCAGTCAAACCCTTTCTCCTTCTTTCCACTGCAAGAGCGATGGATCAATCCGCCTGACTGATCCTCCAAAACCCACTTTTTCTGCAGGCACAACAATGCTCATTCAGTGTCCAAACATGTGCCTGAGGTCTGTGTCATCTGACCTCCTATTTTATCTCACTGTGCTGGGTACCACCTGTCATTCAAATAATCCCTCCTTCCTTTGTCTGTGGAAGAAATGCAAGCAGGCAAAAATCCTTGAAGAAAGTGTCAACAACCTGCCTTCGGTCACTATAGCAACTTCCGAGTTGCTCGGTGCCATCTCTCTCCAACTCAGCAGATGTCCAAAAGTTAACCAGTTCTTAAAGTGACAGTCCAACAGTTAGTCTTCGTCTCTCTTTCTCTTTCTCTCTCTTTTACAAACAAGCTATCGGTGGTAAATAACTCTCTCTCTCTCTTTTCAAAAGCACAGTTAATAGGAGTACTTCAGGATCCCCTCACAAAACAGACTCCTTGCTTTAACCTGTTGGCAGAATAGCATGTGTAGAGCCTGTAATTTTGATGTAAAGAGTCTGCAGTTACATCCTGCTTGGATGTTACCCAGTCCATGGATAACTGGAAACTCCTTTGTAACTTGTTAGTTTATGGACATTTGTTCCAGGAGCTATTCTTTATAAATCATTTAAGGAATCACATAAATCCACACAATCTCCCTAGTTCTGGCTCTTGCACCTTAACGTCTACCTCCACTGCACTTTCCCTGTAACTGTAATGCTGCATTCTGTAATCTGTTATTGCTTTTACCTTGAACTACCTCTATATATATACATATTTTGACATTATCTGTGTGAATGTCTTGCAAAACTAAGTCTTTCCACTGCATCTCATGCATGTGACAGCAATTAGCCAATTCCAACTTTGTAGCTTTCATGTAAATTGCCTAATACTCATACAGGATTCCAAAAGGATTAAGTTCTCAGTTGAACCTATGGTGAGGAAGATAAATGCAATATTAGCATTCATTTTGAGAGGACTAGCATATAAAAGCTAGGATGTAATAAGGCACTGGTAAGGCTTTACAGAGTATTGTGAGAAGCACCCGATGGAGGTGATGGGCAGGTAAGGAGATAAGGTGAGAGAAGGAAACAGGAATGGGGAATGGTGAAGGAGGGTGGTGGGGTGGGGGGGATTACTGTAAGTTAGAGAAATCGACGTTCAGATCATCAGGTTGGAGGAATATAAGGTGTTGCTCCTCCAGCCTGAGTGTGGTCTCATTACGGCAGCAGAGGAGGCCATGGACTGATATGTTGGATTGGAAATGGGAAGTAGAATTGAAATTGGTACTGATGTACCTGCCCATCATCTCCCTCTGCTCCGCCTCCTCCTTCCCTTTCATCCATGATCTGCTAACCACTCCCATCAGATTGTCCCTTTTTCACCCGTTATCTCTTTCACCAATCAACTTCACAGCTCTTTACATCACCCCTGCCCCATCTTCTACCACCTTGTATTTCTTCCTCCCCTGCTCCAACCTCCTTCTCTTCTTTCTTTCCAGTCCTGATGAAGGGTCCCAGCCTGAAACGTTGACTGTTCTCTTATCTGTAGATGCTACCTGGCCTGCTGAGTTCCTCCAGAATTTTGTGTGTATTGCTTGGATTTCCAGTATCTTCAGAGTTTCTCATGTTTGTCATACACCATTGAAACACGCCCTACTAAGCCTGCACTAACCATCAACCATATAACCACACTGATCCCATACTAATCCCAGTTTTTATTCTCCCCACATTCTCATCAACTCACCCTTGCTTGTACAACTCACATAGACATTAGGAGCAATTTACTATGGTCAATTCCCAGAATCTTTGGGATGTGAGAGGAAACCAGAGAACCTAAAGGAAACCAACAAACGAGGAGATGAAGATATGACAGAAACAGCCCCAAGGGTCAAAATGTTTTTAATTGTATGTTTTATGTATCGTATTTGGATGATATTTTCATAGTGCAAAGCAGGAAAGTAAAGATGCATATAGTGGTGATAAAAAACACAGAATTGTTAATCTACAAATAAGTGATTGTAACCTGAGGATGAATTCATAAACAGTATAAGAGGTATTTCAGTAGATTAGTATGTTGTGGAACCAATTAGAGGAAATGCTATTTTAGAACTGCCGCTGTATAATTAGAAAGTGCAAGTTTATTATTTGGTATTAATGTATTTTAGGGAACAGCGACCCTCATATGACAGTCTTTTATATTGAAACTAAAAAACGTTTTCATTAATCTGAAATATGAATGAAGAAAACTGTCCCCAGCGTGTGGGGTGTGAGTTGGTGCAGGCACTTTGGGATACTATGGTACAAAGGGGTAATTTTTTTACGCAGAGAGTGGTGAGTGCATGGAATGGCTGCCGGCGGTGGTGGTGGAGGCCGAAACGATAGGGTCTTTTAAGAGACTCCTGGATAGTTGCATGGAGCTTAGAAAAATAGAGGGCTATGGGTAAGCCTGGGTGGTTCTAAGGTAAGGACATGTTTGGCACAGCTTTGTGGGCCGAAGGGCCTGTACCGTGCTGCAGGTTTTCTATATTTCTCTGTTTCTCTACTATACAAGCAATAGTGAGAGAGGCAGGTAGGGGATCCAAGAGGTAGTGCTGAAAGAGTCTAGGCCTTTGAGGTTATCCAACAGGTCTGATACTCTTGCTTCTTGTAAGGTTAGGTGTGACCTCCCCCCCTCCCCCCCTCCCCCCCCCCACTCTCCTCTATCTATTATTTCAAACATTGCAAGGAACTCTAGGCAATTTAAAACACTTTTTATAATGTTTCTACATTATAACTACAAGCTGGTATTTATGAATTCATGCACATTTTATTCCAAAAAGGTACCTTAACCTCCATTTATTTTTATATAGTTCTTTATTCTTTATAATTGTTGAATGTTGTTGTTTTTTGTGGCACGTAGCACCAACATTAGCAAATTCCTAATACACATAGATGTTCAGAGGATTCTAGTTAATTAGGCCCATTGGTTAACGGGGGCAGCCATTTATTTGGGACAGCTCTTGAAGAACAAAAACTAAATCAAAAAATAGCTGAGATTTCCTTCATTAGTTTGGGACAATATGCCGCTTAATTGGGACAGGAGGCTGTTGCCAGTTTCTAACCAGCATCAGTAGCATGCATGTGTGTGGCCATTAGACCTTACACTGTGCTTGCAGCCATCTGTTTTCAAGTAGCATCAGCTGTGGGTGCCGTATTCCAAAAACAGTGATTTTTATCACCGATAGGTGGCAAGAAATAAGCAGTAAGAAAATTCAGAGCTGTTTGATCACTGTGCTTTCAAGTATTTCATGCTTGGAGGTATCAGAAATGGCTGGGAGTGAAAATTGAACAATTTCACTACTTCAGTAAGTTAGGAACTACAAAGCATTTGAAGGTATCGACAATCGTTTTGAATGTTACAGTGAAAATGAGGATGTTAACACCTAAACCATTATCTGCACAAAGGTGTCTGCACTGATTTTGTTCATTTACACTCAATTACAAGAACATGGCAGATAAATTCCTCCGTCAATAGCTATTAGGAACTAATATACTGTTTATAGTACTGTAGAGGTATTGATGGTGTTTTAATTTGTTCCGTATTTCATTTAAATATGTAAATTGTTGCTGAGTTAGATGGGCGTTTGACTATCTCCATGGAATTTTCAGTCAATTGGGGCAGCTCCTTAATTAGGCTAAAATATAGTGGTTGTGATGTGTCCTAATTAACTGGAATCCATTGTATATAGTGAATAGATTCATGATTCAAAGTGCATTTATTATCAAAGTATGTATGCAGTATACAACCCTGAGATCCATCCTCCCCACAGACTGCCACGAGAAAAAAGAAAAACATGGAACCTGTTCAAAGAAAAGCATCAACCCCACCCCACCCACACACATACATGCAAAAAAAAATCTCTCACTAACAGCAACAAAAAAAGAGAGAAACACGGAATATAAAACACAATATCGAAAAAAAGTCCTGTCATATTCAGTTCAGCTCAGTGTTCGTTATCTATAGGCTACCCCGTTTCAAAAACACCCAAAATAGCAACAGAAAAAGGAGTGACCAGAAACACATCAAAGTGTGAAGTATAGTGCAATGCACAAAGTGTATCAATTAAACCTTTCCCAGGACTCTAGCACCATCCGCTGACAGTATCAAGGGAAAGGGAGACCATTCAAAAGCAAGGATCGTCCTTTGGGATCAATGAGAGAGAGAGAGAGACACAGAGACAGAGACAGACAGAGAGACAGAGAAAGAGAGGGGGGGAGAGAGAGAGAGAGAGCGAGACCATCACACGCAGACAACTTCCTCCGGCAGCAGCGAGTGAGATGCTGGCAGACGGCGCTGAACACCAACCCGCATTCTGCACTTGCCTCGATTATTTCAATCTTCCTCACCACTTTAATCGGTGAGGTCAGTAAGAAATGGAGTTGATCATGGGCTCGCACTCCATCTCCAGGCCTTTTTGACTTCGAAGCTGCACACCTCACAGAACAACCTCGGAGACAAGAAATGCCAGATTGCTCAATCAGACCCAAAACATAAAACAAAGTATAAAACACAGTCTTCGACAATTGAAAAACGACCTTAGAAAGAAAAAGAAGATGTAAAAGAAGAGAAAGAAATAGGTTTATGAACCATCTGGAATAAAGTTGATCTCTGATCCTTCATTGGGCAGGTGGGCTCATGGTGCTAGAAGGGCCTGTTACCATGATATACGTCTCAATAAAGTAAAATCAGCCATGGTCAAATAGCAGAGCTGACCTGATGGACTGAATGGCCTAATTCTGTTTCTATGCTTTATGGTCTCCTATTCTGAATGTTTAAGGAACTAGAACATAGATTACAAATCACAACAAAAAAAAACAGAGAAGCAGGTCTAACTGTGGCTATCAAGACCATTTTAAGATAATTGGGACAAAGTAATTCACACCAATGGTCTAAAAGCTTCTGGGGACAGAGATCCTAGAAACCCAAAATTAGTGTTGTTCATGCTGACTCTGAGAACCCAGCTATTGATTGATGAATTGTACCTGCAACCATGTTTGGTATGTTAAGTGATAACAGTAGTCTGGTTTGCCAGCTTGAACTCAGTCACAATGCAACAAATAATGGAGCCAGTGTTGCCTGGTTTGATGCAGGCCAATTGACATAATCCCATTGTTTTATGTTTAACTGACGCAGACAAGAACATCTCACAGTCACTTCACTTTGCAAACATATCTCTTGAGCAGCCAGCCGCTTGCTGTGGGCCAGCAGTTTGTGCTCTGTAGACAGTGGTGTTCACAAAATTGTACTTTTAACTTCAAACTGAGTACTGCTTGCAATTTACATTAAGAACTGAAAATTGGTTCTTGCTTAAATTAGTATCTACTATATTCACATAATTTCATAACTACAGAATAATCCCTAACATACAGTATAAAAGTGAATGAGAATCTCACAGAAACTGGCAAGAGCAAATAATATTAGAACAAAGGAAACGGATACAATGGAAGGACAATAGACCTCAGGATCATAAACAGAATCCGAAATTTTTTGGAGGGGATTTTTTTAAAAAGGCAAAATGCGTGGTCATGTACTTTGGCAGTAGATATAAATGTGCAAACTATTTTCTAACCGGGGAGAAAATCCAAAATCTGAGATGTAAAGGGAATGGGGGTCCTCGTGCAAAACACCCTAAAGGTTAACTTGCAGGTTGAGTCAGTGGTGAGGAAGACAGACATTCTAACTCTCCCGGATGTTCCGGGAGTCTCCCGCATACCACTGGTAGACCACAGTACATGTGCTTGCAACACTGTGTGTCAGACAGGGTGATCAGCAGCACTGGAGCTCCACAGGGGACTGTCTTGTCTCCCCTTCTCTTCACCATTTATACCTCGGACTTTAACTACTGCACAGAGTCTTGCCATCTTCAGAAGTTTTCTGATGACTCAGCCATAGTTGGATGCATCAGCAAGGGAGATGAGGCTGAGTACAGGGCTACGGTAGGAAACTTTGTCACACAGAGTGAGCAGAATTACCTGCAGCTTAATGTGAAAAAGACTAAGGAGCTGGTGGTGGACCTGAGGAGGGCTAAGGCACCAGTGACTCTTGTTTCCATCCGGGGGTCAGTGTGGACATAGTGGGGGATTACAAGTACCTGGGGATACGAATTGACAATAAACTGAACTGGTCAAAGAACACTGAGGCTGTCTACAAGAAGGGTCAGAACCGTCTCTATTTCCTGAGGAGACTGAGGTCCTTTAACATCTGTTGGACAATGCTGAGGATGTTCTACAAGTCTGTGGTGGCCAGTGCTATAATGTTTGCTGTTGTGTGCTGGGGCTGCAGGCTGAGGGTAGCAGACACCAACAGAAACAACAAACTCATTCGTAAGGCTAGTGATGTTGTGGGGATGGAACTGGACTCTCTGACGGTGGTGTCTGAAAAGAGGATGCTGTCCAAGTTGCATGCCATCTTGGACAATGTCTCCCATCTACTACATAATGTACTGGTTGGGCACAGGAATACATTCAGCTAGAGACTCATTCCACTGAGATGCAACACTGAGCGTCATAGGAAGTCATTCCTGCCTGTGGCCATCAAACTTTACAACTCCTCCCTTGGAGGGTCAGACACCCTGAGCCAATAGGCTGGTCTTGGATTTATTTCCTGGCATAATTTACATATTATTATTTAATTATTTATGGTTTTATATTGCTTTATTTATACTCTGTTCTTGGTTGGTGCAACTGTAACGAAACCAAATTTCCCTCAGGATCGATAAACTATGACTATGATATTAATAGTGGCTCCCTGATGCCCAGAAATTATACACAATATCACAGAAATCAATTTTTTTGAGAGCGAGCGAGAGAAAAGCAAGAGAGAGCGCAAGAGGACCAAAAGAGAGAGAGCGCGCGCAAGAGAGATCGAGGGCAAGCAAGCAAGAGCGCGCAGGTGAGAGAGAGAGTGAGAGCGCGCCATGGCGGAGTGTTCCAAAAAAAAAGAAAATATAAAATGTACATCACCCCAGACTACACTAAAGTGTAGCCCTGCCTAATAGGGGTCAAAATAATGACAGTGTTCCTCGCTGCACTGTTTGCAACAGTGACTTTTCTATTGCCCAATGACTTTTCTATTGCCCATTGTAAAAGACATGTTAAGGTGAGTTTAATGGGTGTCATTCATTCATTAGCATAGCTAACGTTATTTAAACTAGCTGGCTCACTGTTATGGAGCTACTCTATTGCAGACATCCCACCTCTCCTGAAATTCCGGAAGTCTCCGGCAAATTGATGGTGCTACCTCCCTGAAATGAGTTTTTGTAGGGTGGGATGTCTGGGAAGGCAAATGCAATGCTAGCATTCATTTTAAGAGGTCTAGAATACAAGAGCAGGAATGTGATGCTGGGGCTTTATAAGGCACTGGTGAGGCTTCACCTTGAGTATTGTGTACGGTTTTTGGGCTCCTTATCTTAAAAGAGATGTGCTGGCACTGGAGAGGGTCCAGAGGAGGTTCACAAAGATGAAAGGGTTATCATACGTGGAACGTTTGATGGCTCTGGGTCTATATTCGCAGGAATTTAGAGGATTGAGGGGGGATCTCATTGAACCCTTTCAAATGTTGAAAGGCCTAGATCCAGTAGATGCGGAAAGGACGTTTGTCATGGCGGAAGAGTCTAGAACAAGAGGGCACAGCCTCAGGATAGAGAAGCGTCCATAAAAAACAGAGATGTGTAGAAATTTCTTTAGCCAGAGGGTGGTGAATTTGTGGAATTTGTTGCCACATGCAGCTGTTTAGCCAGGTCGTTGGGTGTATTCAAGGCAGAGATTGATAGGTTCTTGATTGGACATGGCATCAAAGGTTACGGTGCAAAGGCAGGGGAGTGGGGCTAAGGAGGAGAAAAAAAAGGATCAGTCATGATTGAATGGCAAAACAAACTCGATGGGCCAGATGGCCTAATTCTGCTCCTATATCTTATGGTCTTATGGCATATGGAGGTCATTCTTTCATGAGATGGCTTACACAAATTTGCAAGTAACAAATATAACAGCATTATGTAAGAAAAAAGAGAATGATGAAGCAAGAGATTATAGTCCAATGAACTGGATATCAGTAGAAGGAAATAAGCAGCACAAATACAAAAGCAGGCCTTAATTATGTCTGCCTGCAGCTATGAATATTCAGTACAAAAGATCAGTGTATCAATGAAATTCTGATGCTATGTCAGACTGCCAGCATCAATACTGGTATCTGAGGAAAAAATAACTTTACAAATAGTTCTTATTCATAAAAATTACAAAAATTAGATACACTATACATGTGCTGCAACATAATTCTATGTGTATTCTATCAGCATGACACAAATTTTCCTTTGCATACACTGCTTGCGTAAGTGTCAAAGACATTTGCTCTTACAAGTTGCAAACAAGAAAGGCCTGATCTGTGCCCAACAAAGTTATTGGTAGCTGCAACAGTCTTCAGTGTATCTGTCAGTATGCAGTCCTGAACTATGGAACATGGCAGTCCACAATATTTAGTCTTAGGTAGCTCCTGGAATTGGAAAACCACCAGGTTTTAGGAATGCCCAAGGGTGTCTTTCACTAAACTGATAATCTTCAGGCAGCAGATGATAATGACTCAATATGTGTCCCTGGAAACAGTAAACTCACCGTTCCCAATGAACCTTGACCAAGACCAATATATGCCTTTTTTTGATCATCTTGGTTGAAGATTGAAATAGAGGACCAACTGATCCTCAGCACAACTAACTGAAAAGCAGCATGGAGTCTCACTGAGACTCTGGCTGTGCATGAAGACTCTGACAGGGAGGTCTGTTCTCACTTCTAGCCAAACAAAGTGTGAACACTAATTCAGGGCTTCTGGTGATGAGACATTCTGTTAAATGATCTGGACAGTCTGTTAGAATCAGAATTAACTGCCTGATTGACCAAATTGAATATTTCTCCTGTTTAATGTATTTTACAAGGGGGGGCAGGTAGTGTGACATGTTTCACTTCTCTACTTTGATTTGTTGGGAAATGGGAAAGGCAACCAAAAAAGGTCGAGTTCTAGTCAAGTTTTATGACTACGTTATCTTCATATGAATTTGACATTTGATTTTTAATCAGATTTTGAGTGTGTTCAGTTAACTATTTGCCACCTGAGGACCAGAGTATTGATACCCAAGAAATACTGATCTAAGTTCTTAAGGTGTTTCAATGATCAATCCCTTGAATTAATCTGACAAAGAGTCTGGCACTGAGCTATCTATGATAATATACAGTAGGCAGAAAAAGATATGAAGGTTATAATGAGAAAGTGTATCATCTGTCAATTGACAAGTAAATATCAGCCCTCAGTTCCCTCGCTTCTTCTTGGGCCCTTAGCTGCTAGTGGAGCAGAGGCCATTGATGGTCTCCCGTCTCCATTGTCCTTTGAAATCAATGGTATGTTTACAGTTCATCAATGCTTCAGAATCCCCTTGCAGGGGATTAGCCTATACAGCTTCACCAGAGTCCTGATGGCCAATCTTACCCACTTCCACCTCTCACGTTGGGGAGATGGGGTTGGACTTTGAGAGGTGCTCAGTTCCCTTGGACCCCCGTAAGTTGTCCTCTAGAGTATGACAGAGGTTTGTGGAGTTGGAAGGATAGCAATGGGTCTGCATGATACTTAAATGATAGATAATAGCAATTCAAAACAGGGTGATGTGTTTCTGATGAATTGAACAATTCTCAGTAAAGCCTGGACAATTTTGCCAAGTTTACCTCATTTAAATTTCTGGAAAATAATGTGAACAATAATGAGTCTCAACCTTATTCAGAAAAATGTACACAAGATATGAGTAGGAGTAGAAAATGCTGGAGTTCCATTATATTGCTCCAGTTCTAATGGAGCAGTTGAATGTAGATTACAAATAATTAAATTGACCCTTGTTAATGAAAGTGCTGGATATAAATTCAGTTATTGAATACCAAACATGCAAACTTTCGCAAAATGTATTGAAATACAGCCTACAACATGACTAGGGCAAGACCCTGAACTGTTTCTGAAAAGGCAGCCACAAATAATATTCTCATTGTTGAAGTTAAATTCAGTCGTCAGCCGAAGAAAAACAAATAAAGTGAGAGCTGAGGTTGGAGCAGAGTCAGAAATTTGCCATCATGCCAGAGATTAGGGAGGAAAAGCACCATCAGAGGCTGAAACAGTTTCCTAGAACTGCTGAAAAGTGCATGTCCCTTCCATATATTGATTCAAGATATTCAGGAGTTATAAGATTAGGTTTTAGAATATAGTTGCACATTACCAAAATCAAAGGAGATAAGAATTGGGATGAATTTGATTCCACGTAAATACTTTGTTAGGGGTCATTCTGGAATTCTGACACAGTGGAGAGCTGAACTGGAAGATATACAAGGGGTGATTAATAAGTTTGTGGCCTAAGGTAGAAGGAGTCAATTTTACAAAATCTAGCACGTTTATGTTTCAACATAGTCCCCTCCTACATGTACACACTTCGTCTAGCGGTTGTGGAACGTACCAATTCCTTCTTTGCAGAAGTGGTCCACAGCAGGGATAATTGATAAGTTCGTGGCCTAAGGTAGAAGGAGAAGAGTTATTAACTTCAAACTTTCTGCATTATCACTCAAAGAGTTGAACTGCACGTGTATGTAACGAGAGCATCTTAGACCTCCAGGTGGTCCACAGCAGAGGTGATTGATAAGTTCGTGGCCTAAGGTAGAAGGAGATGAGTTATTAACTTCAAACTTTCTGCATTATCACTCAAAGAGTTGAACTGCACGTGTATGTAACGAGAGCATCTTAGACCTCCAGGTGGTCCACAGCAGAGGTGATTGATAAGTTTGTGGCCTAAGGTAGAAGGAGATGAGTTATACAGCTCTCATTACATGCACAGCAGTTCAACTCTTTGAGTGAAAATGCAGAAAGTTTTAAGTTTCTCCTCAACTCCTTCTACTTATCAATCACCCCTAGTGTGGACCAGTTCTGAAGGTCCAAGATGCCGACTTTTGCAAAGAAGGGATCTGTATGCTCCATGACCACTGGACTAAGTGTGTAAATGTAGGAAAAATAAACATGCTAGGTTTCTAAAATTGACTCCTTCTACCTTAGGCCACAAACTTATCAATCACCCCACGTAAGTGTGTGTGTGTGTGTGTGTGTGTAACTATCAAACAGTATTGAGGTGGCTTGGTGAGACAGGAACACCAGATGCAAATAGTGGTTACTGATGGTTCGGGACACCAGGCGGTTGCATGTAAACTTGTCCAGGAACCTGAATAGCAATGCATCTGTGTGCTTGTGCATTTTAAGAATAAGTTTGAAACTTTGGGGTAAGAGTATTATATGAAGGGGAATACAAGAGCCAACATGATTTCAGAGTCAAAGAAGTAGAAGATTACAGAGTATGTACTCTGCAGTTTTATGTATGTACTGCTTTATTTTTATTCCTTCCTTGTCTTTTGCTTAATATGATAATTAGTATGAAAATATTTGAGGGAGAGGTTATACACGGATTTACATGTCGGGCTGGCAACTATTGAGGTCAAACAACTGCTGTTTGACAATCCTGACAGTCCAGCCATCTAGATGAACCCAAAGGACATACAGTGCATGTGTTGGTTAAAGCTAAATGATCGAGGAATATGTAGGATGGTATGGCCCAGGAAGTGTGGGATGGTACATGGGCAAGAAATGAGAGTGCCAGTACTGAGGAGAGGCATCACTACTTTAAGGAGGAAGTAAGGAAGCAAATGAGGTTGGTCAGAGTATTTGGGGAATTATCATGTCGGTAGTTCAGAGACACCATGGGTTATACAGAGTATAATTATCGAGCATATGAGGAGTACACAGGGAGGGATAATCCAGTATTCTTGAAAACGCTGAAGGAAGGCCTGAGCTCACCATACCAGTAAGTTTTAGACTTGGAGATAGCAGTGGAATCAACCTTCCCCAGGGTAGTATCACAAGCTGAGGAAACAGACCAGAGAAGGGGAAAGAAAAGTCGTAAAGTGGTTGTGGATGTAGCTGCTGCAAAGGAACTGAGGACTTGTTCTGTGCGCTTTCAATCGGTGCAGCTAGCAAGGAATTGCCGGAAGAAGGGTAAAGGAGATGATTGGTTACAGTTGTAGTCTCTCTGGCAGGGTTGGAGACAATATCCTATAAAGGAAGGAAGGTGTGAGGATTACCCACCAAAACAGGTAGAAACCACAACAGGAAATTCTGCAGATGCTGGAAATCCAAAGCAACTGACACAAAATGCTGGAGGAACTCAACAGGTTTGGCAGCATCTATGGAAAAGAGTAAACAGTCACTGTTTGCTGTTAATGTCCAGGTCAGACAAATGGCTGGCATTGCTAGTGGTGGTCACCTACAGATAAATACAAAAGGTTCATTAGGGTACCAGCAATGTGATATGTAATGGAGACAGGGTAAACAGTGTTGATAACAGATCTATCCTTGCCCATGACTGGAGAGACGACTTACAATACAAGTACAGGGGGTGAAACAATGAGGACAGAGAGAAGTAATCCTCAAGTGCTTGTGATAGAGGAAGTGCAACTTCCTGCAGATTTTTCAGTGTGCCCAAACACTGAGGGTATTCTGCTGGGATAAAAAATATTAAATAAGGCAAGTACTATCACAGATTCAGGAAAGGGAGAATTACCTGGACGAGACAGGAACAGCGAACATACATGATATTCAGGGACAGGAGATAGAACAATGTGTGTGAATCATGTCAGGAGGTCCAAAGGTTAGGGGCCAAACACAGTCAAGGACTGTTAAAAGTCCTGCAGCTACCTGCAGAAGTGGCAGTGATTAAAGACACAGTAGAAAGGGGAGAATAAGGAGCAGAAAGGGAACAAGTGTGCAGATCATGGAGCAAAAAGAGCAAAGAAAAATGACAGAAATTGAAGGTGCAGAGAAAGAAACTACAAATGGCAATTTAATAGGATTATATGGAGATGTGAAGGATCATTGTAACACACATAAAATGCTGGAGGAGCTCAGTAACTCAGCAGCTTGTATGGAAAGGAATAAAGGGTGGACATTTCAGGGCAAGACCCTTCCTCAGGACTGGAAAGAAAGAAGGAAAGAAGCCAGAATGAGAAGGTGAGGGAAGGGAAAGGAGTACAAGCTAGAAGGTGCTGGGTGAAGCCATGTGAAGGGGTAGATATCTGGGCAGGGACAGGATGAGAATCTTGGAGGTGGTAAGTTGAAAAGGTAGAGGCTGAAGAAGGAATCTGATAGGAGAGGTAAGTGGACTATCGGAGAAAGGGAAGGAGGAGGATACTAGAAGGAGGCCTTAGGCAGATAGGGAGAAGAGAAGCTGTGAGGGGGAGCTAGAATGGGGAATTGAAGAAGAGAGAAGGGGGAAGAAGGGAGGAACTATCAGAAGTTAGAGAAATCAATGATCATATTGACAGATTGGAGACTACCCAGACCGAATATGAGGTCCTCCAACTTGAGAGTGGCCTCACCTTGGCAGTAGAGGAGGCCATGGACCAATATGTCGGAATGGGAATGAGAATAGAAGTTAAAATGGTTGGCCACCGGGAAATTCTGCTTGATACAACAGAGCAAAGGTGCTCAACTCCGGGAGGGGTTGCGACTAGGGTGAGATTCTTGCAGCCATTCATCCCAACCCTCTGTAGATCAAGACAGTCTACGATCATGGCATGGAATGTAAACTGTTGTCTATGAACCTGAAACAAAGTTATCCTACTGGTGGCTCCTGCACACAGAATGACTAATGACAGCAGTGTTTAATAGCTTCAGTTGTCAGAAATTGAATGGACGAAGGCAGGATGTGATGTAGACTAGCAGTGAAGGAGGCAACAAGCAAAGCGCCACGAATGACAAAACTGCATTTTAAAGACTGGTTGAAATCAAAGATAAAACTACGTCCAAGAAGAGAATGTGATCAAATGCCTAAATGTTTTATTGTCACCTCTGCTAGACTTACAGATAGCTAGTTAGGAAAGATAAATAGTGTAGATATAGACCCATCTACAGACATAGTTAACAAGTACTTTTGGAGGGAATCCTAAGTGAATTATTTACCTCTTAATTAGATTCTCCTTAAAGTTTAGCCTTCCTGGGACATACTTCTGTCCAGGGGTCAAGAGGATGGTAAGTTAGGGATCATTGTGGAGTTCCAACATTTTTGATAGCATAATTATGGATTAACTAAAACGAAAACCCATCACCAGGAAATAAAATCTGAACACATTTTAACTTCCAACTGATAGATTATGGCTAGTAGTGCGGGACATTCTGATTCTGCTTAATTGAAACTACAAAGGGAAAGACAATAGGCAAGTGTTCTTGTACGTTGTTAAAGGTGCATCTCTGCCACTTGAGACACAGTTCAGGACTGATCCGTCCTGTCACTTCACTCTCTGGATAGCTGTATATTAATAGAGCTATCCTTCAATACTGTAACAAAAGGTTACATTTTGGGTGCTTGGAGTTTGTACGAAGGCTTTTGGAAGATACTTGTGTTGAATATTCAAAGGATTTCTGCCACAGCGATTTGGACACCTGTTCATGACTGGCTGCTCATGACTCACCTGAATAAACAACTAAAGTTCCTACTGCATGTTGTCAAGACCGGTTTGAAACCAAACATCCTCCTGGTCTCAGAGGCAGCAAAATACATCATCCTGCTGGAGCTGATGGTGCCACGGGAGGAGTGTCTGCAGGAGGTCTATGAGAGGAACTGGTCAGTGACTATTGGAGGCTGAAATGGAAGGCAAAGTGCATGCCTGTTGAAGAAGGTTGCTGGGACTTCATTGGACAGTCTTTTCACAGTGCTCTCATCACATTGGGCATTGCTGGTACAAGGAGGCAGAGAGCCATCAGCAACATCTTCGAGGCAGCAGAGAAAGTCTCAAGATGGCTCTGGATGACGAGAGCATGCCCATGGGGATCTGCAGCACATGCTACCTGAACACAAGCCATGGTTTGATCAACCACGGCTGGGTCACCTGGTTGAAGATGTCTGATGTTGAAAGACCCAAAACACCTGATAATCTCAGGTTACACCACCGATGATGTTTTCAGATCATTGTGAGGGGTATTCTTCAAATGACTTAGCTGGAGCTACCAGTGGCAACCAGGAACAGACTGGTTGACAACCATGAATAGCGTGGTGACAACTGGAGACAGCTAACAGCCCGGAAAGACAGCAACAGGGGTGGGGAGGGTTAGCAATCCAAGCTGTGTCTTCTGTGAGGAAGAAACCCAAAGCCATCTACAGATCATCTAATGGAAGCTCACCCCCAGGGGAGCCTGAGGGGTGGGGGAAGGATGAGCACCCCTACCTGACTGTCCCAAGGTTAACAAACCACAAAAATGGAAAACCAATGATGAGTGAGGAACACATTTGCGGAAGGATCTGCAAGAACAACCAAGGCTTCAATATTCACCAGTTCTGGGTGAAATGTCTGGAGGTTGAAGCAGCTGCACAATGCACAGGGAAAGCAACTGGTGAGATGCAGAAGGAACCAGGCTGGGAGTCACCCCACAGTGCCTGGAGCCTCCTTGTGTTGCAGCAAGCCCATAGATGCAGAACATCTGAGAAAGTTCAAATAAAATGACCACAGGCCTGCGAGACAACAGTCTGGGGACCGTTTGATGAGGATGTCCACAGGGTGCTGGATGCAATATCAAAGGGAGTTGCTGAAAGGTGATTGCAGGCAATGACAACAATCATGGTCCACTTTGCTGAGGGAAGGTTCAGTGCAGCGGAACAGAAGCCAGCCAGACGGCAATACACTTTGAACCGGAGCACAGGCCAGATCTACAAAATCTTCCAGGAACTGAAGTCTCTGACACACCAGTACAAGAAGGCCAGTGAGGACAGTGACTACCTCTAGTAGAGCTGGAGCTTTGTAACACCCTCAGGAAGAGACTAATGACCCTGTGCAAAGCTAAGTGGCATAGAACACACCACAAGGAGAAAACCAGGGGATGAGCAGCCTTTATAGTCAACCCTTTTGGGGGCACCAAACAACTACTGGGGCAGAACTATGCAGGGGCCTTGGTGGGCTCCAAAGAGGAACTAGACCTGCGTATCCAGACCACTTCCAGTGACCCTAACAGAGGAAGGGATGTGGGTCATTGTAGCATCTTGATAGATCCATCTCCAGCCAGCATTGAATTCGACATTAGGGAACCACTCCTGAAAGAAGTACAAGATGTGGTGAGGAAGTCAAGGTCTACCTCCACACCTGCAATGAGTGTAGTCCTGTACAAAGTCTTCATGCACTGTCTCTGACTGCTTAAGTGGCTGTGGAGGATACTGAGAGTCATTGGGAAGAGAGGAAAGATGGCAAAGCAGTGGAGATTTCCTGATGGAGTCCTGATCCCAAAGGAAGAAGACTCCAGGAACATCGGCCAATTCAGGATCATCTCTTTGCTCAGTGTTGAAAGAAAGATCTTTTTCAGCATTGTCACAAGGCAGCTGGCAGCTTTCCTCTCCAGCAATGGCTACGTCGATACATCTGTGCAGAAAGGAGGTATTCCAGGAGTGCTCGGGTGTTTAGAGCAAGCAGGAGTGGTGGCCCAGCTCACTTGAGAGATGCAGGAGAACAGGGGAAACCTGACAGTGCTTTGGCTCAACCTGGCCAATGCCTATGGATCAATCTCCCCCAAGCTAGTGCAGACAGCCATGGACAAGCATCATGTTCCAGACAAAGTGGCAGACCTCATCCTGCATTACTACAACCATTCATCAGGCCAAGCTACATTGGAGTGGCAGAGGCTGGAGATCGGGATCATCACAGGCTGTACCATCTCTGTGACCCTCCTTGTCCTTGCAATGAACATGATTGCAAAGTCTTCTGGAATGGTCCAGAGTGCCATGGACCCCGCTCCAAGTCCAGTGTACCGCAACCACCAGTTAGAGCTTTCATGGATGACCTGACAGTCACCACGGAGTCTGTGGCTGGAGCCGGGTAGATTCTGCAAAGACTGGAGAAGCTCATCAAGTGGCCAAGGATAAGTTTCAAGCCCACAAAGTCAAGATCATTGCTGTTGAGGAAGGGCAGAGTCACTGACAGATTCCACTTTAACATCGCAGGAACACTCATTCCAACCATCTCTGAAAAGCTAGTGAAGTGGTGAAGAGCCTCGGCAAGGTGTTTGACAGCAGCTGAAAGACACGTTATCAATCCAGGCAACCTGTCAGGAGCTGGAAAGCTGGCTGAAAGCAGTGACAGATCAGGACAGCCTGGCAAGTTCAAGGTGTGGATATACCAGCATGGCAACCTACCAAGGATACTTTGGCCGCCGCTGGTACATGAAGTTCCAATTTCTACTGCCGAGAACCTAGAGAGAAGGGTCAGCAGCTTTCTTCAGAAGTAGCTGGGATTGCCCTGGACTCTCAGCAGCATCACCCTCTATGGAAAGAACACCAAACTGAGGCTGTCCTTGAAATCCTTGGAGGAAGAGTTCAAGGTGACAAGAGCTAGAGAGGAGATGCAGTATGGGGAGTCCAGCGACCCAAAGGTGGCCAGGTAGGGCTCATTGTGAAGTCCAGGAGGGTGGTGTAGCAGGCTGAATATCCGCTGTGCCACAATGTCCAAGGGAGCAACTGCCTGGCCTCGGAAGCTTCCCAGTCCCCAGCTATGACACGGCTAACGGGAGGGACAAGCGCAAGCTCTTGGAGGGGGCTGATACCACTGGAGACACGACCAGGCACTGAAGACCCTTATGGAAGCAATCTTCTTAATAATCAGTACCAGTAAACAAGCATAACCCTACAATTGAATCATCACCTTCGTGAGATCAGGAGAGCAACTGGAAGCAAGAGTAAAGCCACCCGTGGGGATTCTGGCACCTGCAAACAGCTGGCAGATCAAGACTGACTCGGAGAAATAACTAAAGTTCCAACTGTATGTCAGTATGATGAACCGATGAACCTAGGTTACATCACTGATGATGTTTTCAGAGCACCTTCAAATTCTAGTTGGAATGTTCTACCATTGTAAATAAGTAATTCTGTAAATTTACCATAATCCATAAGTATTGCTATAAGTAGCAATTGAAAGTGTTGTTAATTTTTTATTGTTACATTTTTGTTGAAGAGGTATAAAACATCATGTTAGGAGAGTGAGATTATCTGGACCATCCTGGACTCTCTCTCTCCTGACAGTTTGCTGTGTGATTAAAGGTGTTTGTATTTCCCAGTTACAACTTCTGTGTGGTTCAGTTTTAGTCAGTTACAACATACACACTGTGAAAATCACACAATATCTTCCTGAGTGCTTCGATTATAGATTAAATTTCACCAACGATTAACAATACCATTGTCTCCAGCTGAAGATGTGCATGTCCAACTGGACCATGATTCCACATGGGTAACTATTTGGTAACACTGCTGTTTTGGTCACCACAGAGAAAAGGCTGGCAGCCATTCAAAGTGCAAGGGGCAGTTTGGTAGGCCTTAAATCTGAACAGACCCAACAATTGCAATGTGAGCACTGAATAGCTATCATTAGATGAGTTTCTGCATTGCTGTTGGGATGACTTTCAGTCTGCCTATCTTCTAATGTTACAGAGATTTGAAACTGAATAGCAATTCATAGAAGAATCATCTGGTCTATGTGTACCAGTTACATGCTGTCTTTATAAAACAGACACTGGAGTGAGTTCCTTTAGTTTTGTTATAATTATTTTACTAACACACATCTAATTTGGCTATGCCTTTGTCAGTCGTGTATGGGAGAGTCTGACATTAAACTACATCCAATATTAAAAATGAAACTGTTAAGATTATATTCATCTTTTACATGACTTAGCAGCAGAATGCATGGAAACAAATTGAAATATTACCTGCTCAGACCACTGTCTAGCACGACAGCTACAATGCCCTTGCCCAGTGTCGATCAGTCTAGACTCTAGATTGTTACAAATTAAACGTGTTTGGGAATTAAAAGATTCCTTTAATAATATATTTTGTAACATTTGACATCTAGAAGAGGAAATGCTAAATGGAATAGTGAAGTCAACTGGAACCAGACTTGAATCAGCATCAAAGTTTTCACTAAGTTGGCATGTGTGCTCTTTTCTGTCTATCAGAATAGTCTCATGTAGTGGTTAGAAGAAAACACTCTGGACCAATGTTCAAAGGTGATTGATTTATTCGCCTGGTTGTACGGTTAGTGGCAAAACAAGCTACTCACTGCTAACCTCCCACAATACAAGTGCAGCTGGTTGTGATGAAGAATTCTCATAGACAAGAAACAAAGAAGTAAAGAGGAACATTTGAAACTATATTAAAAATTTTACAGAGAACAAAATTAATAACTGGGAAGTGAGTAAGCTTATGATATGAATATTTATGATTTGGGAACAGTAGTAAGTAACTTGGACCCTCAAATTTAAATGGTGAATCTGTAGAATTCGTTGCCACAGGCAGCTGTGGAGGCCAGGTCACTGGGTATATTTAAGGAAGAGGTTGATAGATTCTTGATTGGTCAGGGCATGAGGGGATAAGGGGAAAAGGCAGGAGATTGGGGCTGAGAGAGAAAATGGATCAGCCATGGATGAAATGGAAGAGCAGACTTGATGGGCCAACTGGTCTAATTGTGCTGCTATATTTTATGGTCTTAAGATCATAGACTTGATTTAACTTCAACTCCATTGTTAAGCTTTCACCTTTTTGCTTTTCAAGAATATATCTACTTTTATTGTAAAAGTACTCAAAGGTTGCTTTATCAGCCCTCTGATGAAGAGCATTGCAAAGCTCACACCTACTTAGAGATAAATGTTTGCCTTATTTCTATCTTAAATGGGTAGGCCTCTATACATGGAGACACAAGAGAGTGCAAATGCTGGAAACTTGAACAACACACGAAGTGCTGGCCTAACGTTATAGGTTAGGCAGTAACTATGGAGACAGGTGGACAGTTGAACTTCCTGGTCGAGACCCTTGATCTAGGCAATAATGTCGAGGGGAGATAGTCAGCAGTAGAAAAGTGAAGTGGAGCAGGCAGGTGATAGGTTGATCTGGGTGAGGGAACTGATAGGCAGATGTGGGAGGGTTAAGAGTAGGAATGGTGTCAGAAGTTGGGAGGTGAGAAGTGGAAGTGTCAAAAGGCTGATGATGATGGAATTTGATAGGAGAGAAAGGCTGAATAAAGGGATGGAGATAGAGAGGGAAGAGTGTGTAGGTGATGAGCAGATGAAGAGGTTAGGGGAGGGGTAAGGAGATTCAATCATCCACCTGGCCCCATCACCTTATCTCTTCCCTCTCCTCCATCCACTCTATCTGCCCATAGCTTTATGCGTAAACCCTGTATACTTAGAGATCTAGACTCTCCCACAAGAGGAAATATTCTCCATCAATAACCCAGGGGATATCATAATTTTAAATCAAGGAGGCTCTACACTTTTATTAAACACCAGCTGATACAAGTCTACTTATTCTTGAAAGACAACTATCCATTCTGGGTAATAGGGAATAACAAGATTCATTTGCTTCCTTCCCAGTTCTGAAGAAGGGTCTTTGACCTGAAATATTAACTCTATTTCCCTTCTCACTGGAAGAGCCAAAATTGCTAAGATTTTCCAGCATTTTCTGATTTCTCCAGATTTTCTACATCTTCCCCATCACTGTGTGGGTTTCTTTGGAGTGCTCCAGTTCCCTCCCATACTCCAAAGATGGGTTAGCGTCAGTAAGTGTGGGCATGCTATGTTGGTGCCGGCAGCATGGTTCAATCCTCGGACCGTGTTGGTCATTGATGCAAGATGACACTATGTTTTGATGTCCATGTGACATGACAAATGAAGATATTTTTTATCTTTAGTCTTTCTCTGAACTGCTCCCAATGCATTTGAATATTTCTTGTAATAGGGAAACCAATACAGTACTTGGTTCTACAGATACAGTTTCAATAGGTTTCGAAAGATACATTTAATGTCAGAGAAATGTATACAATATACATCCTGAAATTCATTTTCTTCCCAGACATCCATGAAAACAGAGAAGTGCCCCAAAGAATGAATGACAGTTCAAACATTAGAACCCCAAAGCCCCCTCCCACGCACAAGCAGCAGCAAGGCAACAACTCCACCACCCACCAACAAAAAAGTATCAGCACCTTCCACCGAACATGCAAGCGTGCAGCAAAGCATTAATAAAGACACAGACTTGCAGTACCCCAAAGAGTACTCGTTCACCCGGCAATTCCACATGCCACAGGCTCTCTCTCTCACTAATAAGGGAAACAGAGGTGCCCTGTTTCACAGCGAGAGGGGAGACATAACAAAAAACTCACTGATTTACGAAGTTAGAAGTCTGTTACATCGCTTTTACTGAGCTCAGCGTCCAGCGAGTCGGCACCAGGAAGCGAACCCGCTGTTCCCGATGTTTTGTGTTCTCCCGCGATGCTTCAGTGAGGGGCACCGGCCTAGAATCAGCACGTCCCAAAGCCTTGAAAACCTGGAATCATAAAGGCATGCTCGTCTTCCAGGCCACGTCCTTGGGATATCAAAATGCGGCAGGTCGTGAAGCCCTCACAGCGGGTCCCATTCCCGCAAAGAGCCAAAGTCAGAGTGTAACTCCAGGTCAGGGTCTTCAAAAGAACCTTGAAAAGCAATAAAGAGATACTAAACATAGAAATAAAGCTGTTCACTATTGCCTTATATAACTGAAGCATTATCTTCAGACTTCAGTATTGAATTCCTTTTGCTATAAACAATAACATTCTGTTAACTTGCCTAATTACTTGCTTTACCCACATACAAGACTTCAGCAAATCATACACGCTGCATCTCAGAGTTCTACAGTTTCTCACTATTTGGATTACACTTTTCTCCTGTCAAAATGAAAAATTTTTAGCTTCCCATGTTCCAAGCCATTCACTACATCTTTGCTCATACGTATAACCTATCACACAAATCACATCTTGTACTTAATAAAGTGGCCACAGAGTGCATGTTCATGGTCTTCTGCTGCTGTAAACTGTCCACTTCAAGGTTTGATGCATTGGTTATTCAGAAACGCTCTTCTACACACCACTGTTGTAATAAGTTACTGTTGCCTCCCTGTCATTTCTAATCAGTCTGGACATTCTCCTCTGACCTTCCTTCTCTTATTAACAAGACATTTTCACACACAGAACTGTCACTCACTGGATGTTTTTGTTTTGTTTTTTGCATCATTCTCTGTAAACTCTAGAGAGAGTTGTGTGTAAAATTCCCAGAAGATCAGTAGTCTCTGAGATACTCAAACCACCTTGCCTGGCACCATCAATCATTCCATGGTCAAAGTCACTTAGATCACATTTCTTCCCCATTCTAATGTTTGGTCTGAACAGCAATGAACCTCATGACCATGTCTGCACGTTTTTATGCTTTGAGTTGCTGCCATGCGATTGGCTGATTAGATACTTACATTAATCAGCAGGCGTACCAGTGAATCCAATAAAATGGCCACTGAGTGCATATCCTGTGTAGACTTCCTATGTTCATTTCACAATGGAGATCGTACAGTAGAGTAGAACATAGAAGAAAGGAGCACAGGTACAGGCCCCCACAATGTTGTGCTGCGCTAATATGACTTAAGCATTTCTACCTTCATGCGGTTCATATCACTCCGTTCTCCGCACAGTCATGTACCTATCTAAATGTATCTGTCTCCAGCACCAACCCTGGCAGCGTAGTCCAGACAACCACCACTCGCGATACAAAAAACCTGGCTCGCATATTGACTTTGAATATTCCTCCTCTCTCATTAAATGCAATTCATTTAATACTAGACACTTTGACTCAAGGGAAAGATACTGGCTCTCTACTCAGTATTTTACACTATCTACTATTCTATAATAGAGCACTATTTTACGCTACTCTGTATGACTCTCATATTTTATAAACTTCTATTAGGTTTTCTTTCAGCCGCTGGCACTCCAGAGAAAACAACTCGGATTTGTACAACATCTCCTTACAACACATGCTCTCTGATCCGGGAGGCATCCTGGTATACCTTTTTCTGGACTCTCTCAGTAGTCTCCACATCTCTCTCGTAATGAGGCAACCAGAACTGAGTGCAACTTACCTTCCAACCTCTCTTTGTGTCAACAATAAATTTAACAACCATACGTTCAGGATTTTTATCAAAGTCATTTATATAAATTGTTAAAAGTCAGGCTCCAGCACTGATCCCTGTGGCACAGCACACATTACATCTTGCCAACCAGAGAGAAAAACATTTATGCCTGCTCTCTGTTTCCTGTTAGCCAGCCAGCCTTCTATTAATGGCCATATGTTGTGTTTTTAAAATTTATTTATTGCAATACAGAGTGGAATGGGTCCTTCCGGCCCTTTGAGCCGTGTTGCCCAGCAATCCCCTGATTTAATCCCAGCCTAATCATGCGAAAATTTACGATGACCAATTAACCTACCAACCGGTATGTCTTTGGACTGTGGAGGAAACTGGAGCACCCAGAGGAAACCCATGCAGTCAGGGAAGAATGTACAAATGTCTTACATGCAGCAGTAGGAATTGAACCCAGGTCACCTGCACAGTAAAGAATTGTGATAACCACTATGCTACTGTACCACCCTAGACCATGAGAATTTATTTTTCACAATGACTTTTGATGAGCTAATTTTATAATTTTGGAACATCTACTAGTTCCTTTTATCTATAGTACAGCACTGTACCTGCAGTACACTGTATATATAATCTTTATTAAACAAACAGAAAATAATGTAAGGACCCAGGTCAGGCAACACTTGTGGAAAGAGGAACCAAGCTAAATTTTCTGGATAATTTTCTGGCACAGAGTCCGGCCCTGTAGCTTAGAAGGGTAGGGGAAGGAAGAGGAGGGCAGTAGTAATAGGGGACTCGATAGTTAGGGTGTCAGATAGGTGATTCTGCAGACGCAGTCAGGAGACCCGGATGGTAGTTTGCCTCTCTGGTGCCAGGGTCCGGGATGTTTCTGATCGTGTCCAAGAGATCCGAAAGTGGGAGGGTGAGGAGCCAGAGGCCATGGTACATATAGGTACCAATGACATAGGTAGGAAAAGGGAAGAGGTCCTGAAAGGACAATATAGGGAGTTAGGAAGGGAGTTGAGAAAAAGGACTGCAAAGGTAGTAATCTCGGGATTACTGCCTGTGCCATGCGACAGTGAGAGTAGGAATGCAATGAAGTGGCGGATAAATGCGTGGCTGAGGGATTGGAGCAGGGGGCAGGGATTCAAGTTTTTGGATCATTGGGATCTCTTTTGGCGCAGGCGTGACCTGTACAAAAAGGACGGGTTGCACTTGAATCCTAGGGGGAGCAATATCCTGGCGGCGAGATTTGCGAGAGCTACTGAGGTGACTTTAAACTAGAATGGTTGGGGGGTGGGAAGCAAATTAAAGGAACTAGGAGAGAGGAGGTTAGTTTACAAATAGAGAAAGCTAATAGACAGTGTGTGAGGGAGGATAGGCCGGGGGACAGAGTTCAGGAGCACTCAGACCAAAGATGTAGGGGACAAGGAAGAAAAAGATAAAGTTGTTTGCTCCATTAAGGATAAACAGAGAGTAGGAGGTGGAGAGTTTCTTAAATGCATCTATTTTAATGCTAGGAGCATTGTAAAATAGGTGGATGAGCTTAGAGCATGGGCTGACACCTGGAAATATGATGTTGTAGCTATTAGTGAAACATGGTTGCAGGAGGGGTGTGATTGGCAACTAAATATTCCAGGATTATGTTGCTTCAGGTGTGATAGGATAGGAGGGGCAAGAGGGAGAGATGTTGCATTGCTTGTCAGAGAAAACATAACAGCGGTGCTCTGGCAGGATAGATTAGTGGACTCGTCTAGGGAGGCTATTTGGGCGGAATTGAGGAATAGGAAAGATGTTGTGACGCTTATAGGGGTGTATTATAGACCACCTAATGGGGACCAAGAACTGGAGGAGCAAATTTGTAATGAGATAGTAGATATTTGTAGTAAGCACAAGGTTGTGATTGTGGGAGATTTTAATTTTCCACACATAGACTGGGAAGGCCATTCTGTAAAAGGGCTGGATGGTTTGGAGTTTGTCAAATGTGTGCAAGATAGTTTTTTGCAGCAATACATAGAGGTTCCAACTAGAGAAGGGGCAGTGTTGGATCTCCTGTTAGGGAATGAGATAGGGCAGGTGACAGAGGTACCTGTTGGGGAGCACTTCGCGTCCAGTGATCACAATACCATTAGTTTCAATATGATTATGGAGAAGGATAGGACCGGACCTAGGGTTGAGATTTTTGATTGGAGAAAGGCTAACTTTGAGGAGATGCGAAAGGATTTAGAAGGAGTGGATTGGGACAATTTGTTTTATGGAAAGGATGTAACAGAGAAATAGAGGTCATTTAAAGGTGAAATTTTGAGGGTACAGGATCTTTATGTTCCTGTCAGGTTGAAAGGAAAGGTTAAAAGTTTGAGAGAGCCATGGTTTTCAAGGGATATTAGACACTTGGTTCAGAAAAAGAGAGGGATCTTCAATAAACATTGGCAGCTTGGAGTTAATGAGGTGCTCGAGGAATATAACGAATGTAAAAAGAATCTTAAGAAAGAAATTAGAAAAGCTAAGAGAAGATACGAGGCTGCTTTGGCAAGTAAGGTGAAAATAAATCCAAAGGGTTTCTACAGTTATATTAATAGCAAAATGATAGTGAGGGATAAAATCGGTCCCTTAGAGAATCAAAGTGGATGGCTATGTGCAGAGCCAAAGGAGATGGGGAAGATTTTGAACAATTTGTTTTCTTCGGTATTCACTAAGGAGAAGGATATGGATTGTAAAGTAAAGGAAACAAGAAGGGTAATTATGGAAAGTATGATGATTAAAGAAGAGGAAGTACTGGTGCTTTGAAGGAATATAAAAGTGGATAGGTGTCCGGGTCTGGACAAGATATTCCCTAGGACCTTGAGGGAAGTTAGTGTGGAAATAGCAGGGGCTCTGACAGAAATATTTTAAATGTCATTAGAAACGGGGGTGGTGCCGGAGGATTGACGTATTGCTCATGTGGTTCCATTGTTTAAAAAGGGTTCTAAGAGTAAACCTAGCAATTATTGGCCTGTGATTTTGACATCAGTGGTGGGTAAGTTGATGGAAAGTATTCTTACAGATGCTATATATAATTATCTGGATAGACAGGGTCTGACTAGGAACAGTCAACATGGATTTGTGCGTGGAAGGTCATGTTTGACAAATCTTATTGAATTTTTTGATGAGGTTACTAAGAAAGTTGACGAGGGTAAAATGGTGGATGTTGTCTATATGGACTTCAGTAAGTCCTTTGTCAAGATTCCACACGGAAGGTGAGTTAGGAGGGTTCAATCGTTAGGCATTGATGTCGAAGTAGTAAAATGGATTCAGCAGTGGCTGAATGGGAGACGCCAGAGAGTAGTGGTGGATAACTGTGTGTCAGATTGGAAGACTGTGTCTAGTGGTGTGCCTCAGGGATCTGTACAATGCTGTTTGTCATATATATTAATGATCTAGATGATGGAGTGGTAAATTGGATTAGTAAGTATGCAGATGATACTAAGATAGGTGGCGTTGTGGATAATGAGGTAGGTTTTCAAAGCTTGCAGAGAGATTTAGGCCAGTTAGAAGAGTGGGCTGAAAGATGGCAGATGGAGTTTAATGCTGAAAAATGTGAGGTGCTACATTTTGGTAGGACTAATCAAAATAGGATGTACATGGTAAATGGTAGGGCATTGAAGAATGCTGTAGAACAGAGTGATCTAGGAATAACAGTGCATAGTTCCCTGAAGGTGGAATCTCATGTGGATAGGGTGGTGAAGAAAGCTTTTGGTATGCTGGCCTTTATTAATCAGAGCATTGAGTATAGGAGTTGGGATGTAATATTGAAATTGTATAAGGCATTGGTAAGGCCAAATTTGGAGTATTGTGTACAGTTCTGGTCACCGAATTATAGGAAAGATGTCAACAAAATTGAGAGAGTACAGAGGAGGTTTACTAAAATCTTGCCTGGGTTTCATCTCCTAAGTTACAGAGAAAGGTTGAACAAGTTAGGTCTTTATTCTTCGGAGCGTTAAAGGTTGAGGGGGGACTTGATAGAGGTGTTTAAAATTATGAGGGGGATTGATAGAGTTGACATGGATAAGCTTTTTCCATTGAGAATGGGGGAGATTCAAACAAGAGGACATGAGTTGAGAGCTAAAGGGCAAAAGTTTAGGGGTAACATGAGGGGGATCTTCTTTACTCAGAGAATGTTAGCTGTGTGGAACGAGCTTCCAGCAGAAGTGGTTGAGGCAGGTTCGATGTTGTCGTTTAAAGTTAATTTGGATAGACATATGGACAGGAAAGGAATGGTGGGTTATGGGCTGAGTGCAGGTCGGTGGGACTAGGTGAGAGTAAGAGTTCGGCATGGACCAGAAGGGCCGAGATGGCCCGTTTCCATGCTGTAATTGTTATATGGTTATATAGTTATAAGGTTCCTCATCAGAAGTGAGATTGAGAATCAAAAATGTAGTTTTAAGTTTCAGAGAAGTCGGGAGTTAGAAATAGCTGGCATTTGCTGGTGTTCAACTAGAGCTCAAGAGAAACAGCTACGATCTGCACAAAGCTATCAAGGCTGTGAAACAACAATATTGGGACAAGATTGAGTCAAGATTCACAACAAATAACGCACGTGACTTGTGGCGAGGGCTACATACCATCGCAGACTTCAAAGTCAAAAGTTGTGCTGTCGCCAACATCGTGACCTCTCTCCCAGATGAACTCAATTGCTTTTATGTTAGGTTCAATGTTGCTAACTCTGATCCTCTGAGGAAAGCCGCTGTTACAACCTGCAACCTGATCATCTCTGAGGCTGAGGCACACAGATGTTTCCAACGAGTGGACAGTTGCAAGGCTGCTAAACCCAACAGTGTCCCAGGGCAAGTACTCAGGATGTGCACAGCACAACTGGCAGGTGTGCTTACAGACATTTTTGATCTCTCCCTCTCCCAGTGCCCTCCTGCTTCAAATAATTCACCATTGTCCCTGTACCAAAAAAGACCAGGGTAACATGTCTGAATGACTGGCGTCCTGTCACACTCACCTCAATAATAAGCAAATGCTTTGAGAGGCTGGTCGAGGACTACATCTGCAGCATGCTGCCACCCACACTGGACCCCCTACAATTCACCTACCGACACAACCAATCGACAGATGACACAATAGCCACAGCTCTACATACCGTCCTTACACATCTGGAGAAAAAGGATGCTTATGTGAGAATGCTGTTCTTGGACTACAGTTCAGTATTCAACTATAGTTCCATCCAGGCTCGACATGAGGCTCAGAGACCTCGGCCTTGAACCTGCCTTGTGCAGCTGGATCCTGGACTTCATGTCAGATCGCCAGCAGGTTGTAAGAGTGAGCTCCCTCACCTCTAATCCTCTGACTGTCAATACAGGAGCTCCTCAGGGCTGCGTACTCTCCGTATACCCATGACTGTATCGCCACCCACAGCTCCAATCTGCTAATTAAATTTGCCGACGACACTACATTGATAAGCCTTATCTCAAACAATAAAGAGGTGACCTACAGGGAAGAAGTCATCTCTCTGACACAGTGGTGTCAAGAAGACAACCTCTCCCTCAATGTTGCAAAAACAAAGGAACTGGTTGTGAACTACAAGAGGAATGGAGACGGGCTAACCTCTATTGACATCAATGGATCTGGGGTTGAGAGGGTAAACAGCTTCAAGTTCCTCAGTATCCACATCACTGAAGACCTCACATGTTCTGTACACACCAGCTGCTTGGTGAAAAAGGCACAACAGCACCTTTTTCACCTCAGACGGTTGAGAAAGTTTGGTATGGGCCCCAAATCCTAAGAACTTTCTACAGGGGCACAATTGAGAGCATTCTGACTGGCTGCATCACTGCCTGGTATGGGAACTGTACCTCCCTTAATCGCAGGACTTCGCAGAGAGTGGTACGGACAGCCCAGCGCATCTGTTGTTGTGAACTCCCCATGATTCAGGAGATTTACAAGGACGGGTGTGTAAAAAAGGCCCGAAGGATCATTGGGGATCTAAGCTATCCCAACCACAATCTATTCCAACTGCTACCATCTGGGAAATGGTACCACAGCATAAAAGCCAGGACCAACAGGCTCAGGGACAGTTTTTTCCACCAGGCCATCAGACTGAAGAACTCACGCTGCCTTGAGTGTACTCTATATTACACTGACTGTTCTATTTATTATAAATTATTATAAATTACTATGATTGCACATTGCACATTTAGATGGTGACGTAACGTAAAGATTTTTACTCCTCATGTAAAGGATGTAAGAAATAAAGTCAATTCAATAAAGAAGCATTTCCATGATAAGTCATGGCCTGGAGACTCAGGACGATGGGCTGATAATGTGGTAGTTAGAAAGTGGTGAGAAAATGTGATGTTTTGCAAACAGTAGGTCTGGATGAGCATATGGTGAGGGAGAATAAACTGAGGCAGTATTACAGATAGCACACACAGATTGCTGGAGGAACTCAGCAGGTCAGGCCACATAGATGGAAATGAATAAATATTGATTTCCATAGATGCTGCCTGTTCTGCTGAGTTCCACCAGCATTTTGTGTGTCTTACCCTGGGCTTCCAGCATCTGCAGAATTTCTTGTGTTTACAATATTAATTACTGCAAAACTGGCCAGTTCTGGTAGAGCCAAAGCAGGCATCTTGTTGGAAGATGGAGCATTAACTATTGATCCCGAAAGGTTGGCATGCCTATTCAGAAAATAAGATACTGTTCCTCATGTTTGCATTGTAAAGGTCATGACAGCACATAGTAAAAGATCAGACTGGAAATGAAATGGAGAATGCAAGTAGTAGACAACAAGAAGTTGAGAGTCACTCCTATGGTCTAAATGCCAGTGTTCCGCAATGCAAACATGCAGTCTGCATTTGGCTTCTCCGGTGCAGAGTGCACACTGCAAACACCAAACACTATACACTTGGTTAGCACAAGTGTCACATTTAGAAGGGCTTTCGGTTCCTGAATAATAGGAAGGGAGGAGATAAATGGACTGGTGTTGCAAATCGTTGGCCATGTTTGAGAAGAGAAGATACAGAAGGAATTTCAGAGATTTTATGAGCACCAAAATCCTCCTTAACCTCCTCTTCCAGTCATTGAACAGATGCTTCCACAATTACAGTTTGAATTTTATCTTTTCTATTCTATGTCTGCACCGTGATACAAACCAATGGATCTGCAAAAACATCAATCGCAGTGAAGAAGCTATGTCAAGAAAGGCTGAATCATTACTTCAACACTTTTCTCTGTCTTTCTTACCACAGCGCTGAACCTCAACTCCAACAAGCTTCCACATTGTCATAAATATGTATTGCACAGAAGCCAGCTTTTCCATCCATAACCCTGCAGACCATCAAATACTTATTCACATTAATCTTACATTAATCTCATTTTATTTATTTTACCCACATTCTGACCAAATTCCCACAGTTCTACTGGAATCAACAATTCATTCACCAAACTGCAGTTTTCTGGGAAGAGGGAGAAAATCATAACACAAGAAACCCAGTGATCACAGGGAGAACAGACAGCCTAACACCAAGAGCTCCCATAGTCAAGATTGAACCCAGGTCCCTGATGCTCTGAGACAGCAGCTCTGCTAGCTATGCTGCTATGCCTAAGTGGCAAAGGAGGATTCAGGATTGTGTTGAGAATGTTAAGGCTAGTCCTCAGGAAACAGAAGCCCAGTCTAAGAGGAATCAGGAGCACACCACAGAACAAATTACTCACCTGCCTACCCATTTGGGCACCTCCTGCTGCATCTATTGAAGAGCCTGTGGTTCTTACATTGAATTCTTTAGGCACCTCAGAACTCACGAAACCAAGGTGGAAGCAAGTTATCTTGATCCCACGGGACTGCCTAAGAAGAAGATTAACACTGTGGTATCTGTCTGCATCACCTTCAGGTAACCTGATGGTATTTCTTATTGATTGCCCACATAGTTAGGATGCTGTTTCCACTTTATTCCATTCTGCACCTTTCCCTGTCATTAATTCTGAACTTTTCTTTTAAGCTAATTTGTTGTCACATCCCTTGCAGAAATTTTCATCAGCTCAGTGGTTTATATATATTTTAAAGCTGTCTGTGTTCTTGCTGGAATTGAAGTGTGCAAGAGGAATTTCAATGAGTGAACATGTACATTCACTGTCAAGGACAGGATGAGTGAGGGGGAGGGGAGACGAGGAGCGACTGTGATTGTGCTTGAGCTCGCCCAGATGCTTGTACCTGTGCGTATATGCCAAGAGTCGCCTAAATGTATGTCCATTCATGTACATATGCAGCCGAGGCATGCCAGAGGCAAGTGGAGATGGGAGTGAGAATAGTCCTGATGTCTGATTGATTTAAGCACTGGGCCGAATTGGAAAGGTCAGGTACGGGCCAAATCGTGGTTGGGGGTGGGGGGGGGGGTCGAGGCTCTAGAACTGTCCAAGAGCGAGGAACAATCGGATGACTGGACAACTAAAGCGCTGGACCAGATTGGGAAGGTCAGGACTGGAAGCAAGGATGGGTCGGTTCTGCTCAGTTCTGCTCGCTGCTCCACAAACGTCACTCAGCTCTGCGCTGAACTGAGGCTGTGGCCTACTCGGACTTTCATCAAACTTCAGTTCTAAATACTATTTGCTTACTTTTATTGTATGCGAACTGTACTTTTATATAAATCATATGCACGGTTTTTCTCTCCTCTCTGCACATTGGGTGTTTGACAGTCTATTCTTTTGGGGTTTCTCTGGCTGCCTGTAAGGAGATGAATCTCAAGGTTGTATGATGTGTACGTATTTTGATAATAAATGTACTTTGAACTTTGATATTTCTGCAGCAGAATCCAGGGCCCTCTGTTCACTGAACCAAGACATTGCACTATTAAGCCTAGGCCACAGCCTGTTAGTGATGGCTCTCTGCTGTTAAAAGAATTCATGCACAGGCAACGTCCCATTCCCAAGAATGAAATTTGGGATGTGAAGTGTGAGGGATCTCCTGGATATTCCCAGCAGTGGCAGAACAGGACATTGGTGTTTCCATAATCCAAGACCTTTGGTGTTGAATGAAACACAATAGGCAGCTCACAGAACAAATTAGTGGCTGGAAGAGCAAAGTGGAAGAGAAACAAACTTCACATGATGGGTTTTGCTGTGAAGAATGAGCTTGTGTGGCATCTTAGTGACTTCCTCATCGATAGTTCATGGGTGTCACTATCTCAGAGGACCTGTTCTGGACCCATTATATAAATATAATTGCAAAGAAAGCACGACAGCACCTCTACTTTCTCAGGAGTCTGCGGAGATTTGATGTGTCATCAAAAACCTTGGCAAGCTTCTACAGGTGTGTGGTGGAAAGTGTGCTGACTCGCTGCATTACAGCCTGGTATGGGAACACCAATGTCTCTGAGCAGAAAATCCTCCTAAAGGTAGTGGATTCAGCTCAGTACATCACAGGTAAAACCCACCCAACCATTGAGCACATCTACATGAAACTTTGCCATAGGAAAGCAGCATCTTTAATCAAAGATCCTCACCACCCAGGCCATGCTCTTTTCTCAAGGCTCCCATCAGGTAAAAGGGACAAATGCCTCAGGACACACACTAACAGGTTCAAGAACAGGTACTACTCGTCAGCCATCAGGCTTTTGAACAAAAGGGGATAACTACATTCATTTAAGGACTCTTTTATCTTGTTATTTCATTCTCATTGTTTATTGCTATTTGTTTATATCTGCATTTACAGTTTTTCGTCCAATGATTCTGTTTACAGTTACAGTTCTATAGATTTGCTAAGAATGCCCACAGAAAAAAAAAATCTCATGGTTATATGTGGTGACATGTATGTACTCTGATAATAAATGCTATTTTGACTTTGGCTTTGAATTAAAGCAAACTGACCCTCCAGCTCAGTGTCATGAGAAACCAGCATCAGCCATCAGTGCATGGATTCCAATCCTGGAGGGTACAGGTGAGGCAAGTAGAAGTCCAAATGTGAAAAAAAAATGGTGCACAGAGTGCCAAAATTGATTTTCCCTGGGAATGTCAATGTAAGACCTGGAAAGGACACAAGCTTCTAGCATGTCCTGATTGGCACAGAAGAAATCGAGAAAGCTAACATCCTGGTTATACTTTTCTCGGGCATAGGATAGTGTAGAGGGCAATTTGCTCGGGAGAGCACGTGCAGAGTCACCAGTTACTGGCGCCATCTTAACTTCATCTTAGAGATCCCTGGTTTGACCACACATGAAATATTGTGTCAAGATCTGATCACCCTATTATCGGAGGGAAGTAGAAGCTTTAGAGAGAAGGCAGAGGAGATTTGCTAGGATGCTGCCTGGACGAAGAGAGAATGTCTTATGAAACTAGATTGAACAACTTAGTTTTGCTTTCTTTAAAGCGAAGGGGGATGAGAGGTGACTTGATAGAGGTGTACTATATGATAAGAGACAATGATTATGTGGATACCCAGAGGCATTTTTCTAAGCTGGAAAAGGCTAACAAGAGTGAGCATAATTTTAAGGTGATTGGGGGAATGTACAAGGGGTACATTGGAGGGTTTTATACAGAGTGATAGGAGCGTGGAACTCCTTGACACGGGTAGTGTTAAAAGCAGATGTATTAGGGGCATTTAAAAAACTCTTAGATAGGCACATGATAGAAATTCACACAAAATGCTGGACAAACTTGGCAGGCCAGGAAGCAGCATTGGACAAGAGTAAACAGTCAGTATTTCAGGTTGAGACCAGAGTAAGGTCTCAGCCTGAAACATCAACTTTACTCTTTTCCATAGATGCTGCCTGGCATGCTGAGTTCCTCCAGCATTTTGTGTGTGTTGCTTGGATTTCCAGCATCTGCAGATTTTCTCTTGCTTGTGGATGATAGAAAAATGGAGGGTAGTGCAGGAAGGAACAGTTAGATTGATCCTGGAGTAGGCTGAAGAGCTGGCATAACACAATGAGCTAAAGGTCCTGTACTGTCATCTAATGTTCTATGTTCTATATGATAATACCAACAAAGCCTGTTTTCTGACAAAATTCTTGGAGCATGGTCTTGTTCTAATCAACACCCTGTTCAACTAGACAGATAAACTATGGTCTTCCTAACAAAATGCTCTGGCAGCTTTTAGGGTATGTTATTGCAAGAATGAGTGTTCATAAAGATTCCCACATCACCCATGCCATCACTTGCACTGGTGGTTTTTGGAATGGCAATCACCCCTAGAGCTTTGTTAGCTCCAACAGTCTGGTCTCATATTAATGCGAACAGAACTGTTGCCTCAAGAAGAATCTCAAACAAGAGGGACTAATTAAAAAAAAGAGGTCAGTCATTTGAAACCGAGGTACAAAGACATACGTGCGGGCCGGTCGTGTAGTGTCATCAGCACAGGACTTTGAGGCGATTGGTCCTGAGTTCAAATCTAGCCGGCTCCTTGCACGGTTCCCATCCATGCTGGGTTGAGTGGCAAGTTAGCAACTCAGCCTCATAAAAAACAGTCAAGTATTATGGAAATCTCAAACATGCCGCCTGATGCACCAGAAGGAACAGCAGCAAAGGCATACATGGAAGTTCTCCCAGAAGATAAGTTCAAAGTCAATTGTTTCCAATTTACATCAAATTATCTTATCCACCTTTGCTCCCACAACTGACTGTAAAAAGCTAAAATAAATGTCAACTAAGAATTAACCTCTGAACTAGAAAATATCACAGTTATAGCACGAAAATCTGTCAAAGAGGAACTTCCATCGCAACTACATAGCCTCAATATAACCATGACCAACTTCAAGAAGAAAGACAAGTTCCAATGTGGAAACTGCAAAGAAGTCTCTCTGCTGTCTGTCACAGGAAAGTTGCCTCTAAAACCTTTTTCCTCAACTGGCCCCTTACTGTAGTTGAACAGCTGCTTGCTGAAATGGAGTGTGAATATTTTGTTCCTCTGAAGGCACGTGGCTGTACTATTCAGCATATGACAACTGAGAAACACAACAGCACAGCGAGTAGAGCATCCGTTTCATAGCTCCAGTAAACCAGGTTCAATCCAAGCCTCGGTGGCTGTGTTTGCGGAGTTTGCACATTCTCCCAGTGACTGGACAGTTTTCTCTCACATCTCATACTCATGTAAATTGGTAGGTTTAATTGGCCGCTGTACAGTTTGAAGGTGGGTGGTAGAGTCTGGGAGGGGCGGGTGTTAATAGGGATGTAGGATTTAAAAAATGGGATTAATAGCAAAGACATTGCAGACCATAAGTTTAAAAGTTCTTAAATTTTAAATACACTTTCTATCATAATTTCAACAAGATAGAAAAGTCAGTCATTCAGTCACTGTTTCTATTCCAATAGAAAGAAAGGGAGACAAAGGAGATGGAAGAGGTGAGAATGCCAGCATTGTAGTGACTGCCCTGTGTACTTAAAAGATAGTGAGATGAAAAATCACTCAAGATTTTCCTTTCCAATCAGTAACCTTATTTGGAGAAGTGCATACAGCAAGAAATCGGCCATGGAATGGATCATGGCTGGCTGCCTTTAAACATCCTCCAAATACCAACTGCCAAGGTTTATATGCAGCTGATGCATCCACATCTGTGAATGATGAAAACATAATCCAAATATAATACAGCATCTTTCAGAGCAGAGTCGAGAAAGAAGCCAGTGGAAAAAAGCATAAAAACGAAGACTGCTGAAGTATAAATTCAAATTCTCTAACGTGCAATCTTAAACTGACAATATATAAATAATAAAACTCTTAAAATTACTTTCAAATAATGTGGTTCATATTGTTTTTAATGGTGCATATTATAATCATCTTTGTAACCTGAGAAAAAGTTCTTTTTTGATAAGCCATGCAATTCTTGTGTAGCTGTACAATAAATCAAGTTACATTAGTACATTATACTTTTGGATTAAATTGTGATATGACTGTTCAGTTATATTGGTTTAGCTTATTAGATTTGTTTTCTCTCTAATCTAATTTACTATTGTCCTGAAGCAATCAGTGTTTTAAAGAAATTCTCCATTAAATCTTCTTGAATTCGTTATCAGTTTTTCACAATATCTGGCATTTAAAAAATAAAAAAATGAATTCGGAACTTAACCGTGAAAGGTACTTCAAAAATGTTTTTTTGTTGCAAACAAGCAATTCATGCATGGATGCTTACAATTACTTCCTCGCTGACTCTCTCAACATTCTAACTAATTTTTCAATGTATAAGATTTTGAATCCAACGTTGAATCATAATCTGTGAGGTGCTACAGAATTAGAGGTTAGTCCACATTTTCAAAATAAATCACTTAAGGTATGAAAAAAAGCAAAGTACAACAGTGATTTAGCAGTAGTAGTTCAATTTTTGGAAAAAAATGCAGTTGAACAAATGGGCTTTGTTTCACACTTGAGGAGCAGAATTTCATCTAAATCCATTGGTTGGTGCAGTGCCCCCAAGCCATTGACAGCTGGCAGATGTCCTTTCTTAATGAATGTTGACATGACATCTTTCTTCACTGAATGGTAGTGCTTCCTCCCAGTGCAAGTAGAAAAATTTGTACATATGCAGAATATTAACTGGTATATGTCTTATTCTAATAAATATTTCAGAAGCAGAATCAGAAGCCAGATGCATTTTGTTATTCACAGAACTGCAAAATGAATAGATTAATTTTCATAGAATGGAAACAATCAATAAATTAAAAATTAATAGCTTATTGTAAAGTTTTAGCAAGGTAGTGCCACTGTCCATGCCCTTCTTCCTCCAGGGTTGCTAACCATCACCAGAAGGCAATTTGCCTCTGTTTATATCTACTATCCCATCACAGCAACAAGGGTAGCAGATTCAGCCTGTTCTGCTGTTTAATTAGGCCATCCCCAACTCAAATTCATCAAGCTGTCATTATTCCATTTTCCTTAATGCCTGAAGTTAACAAAATTCTGACATATTCTTAACAAGCTATAACTTTGATATTCTTATAAGCATGAGAATTTCAGATTTCTGTGACCTTTTGAATAAAATATATCTCCGACTTTACTGCAAAATGGCAGAGCTCCAACCTTGATAATCAACCCATATGTTTTGAAACACCATAAACCAGCAAAAAGCCTGGTAGAATATTTGATAAGACTGAAATTAGTGTTGCAGAAATACATGTCAACATAAAGGTTAACTGGGAACCAGACAGAGGGGAAGGCAAACCGTGAACATAATCCCCTCCCTTGAGAGTATCAGAATCAATACTGTCATTTGCTATTATTATCACCATTATCATAACATTCTTTGTAAAATCCCAGAAGAAAGTTGAGGAATTGGAAGCACTGTTCTTGATTTTGTGTTATCTTCTATTACTACTTCACCATCTTTCAGGTAAAATTTCAAAGCAGGCTCCAATCTTAATGTCTTTCTAATGTAAATATTTTGTAAGTGATGAATAAAAGCACTGGTAGAGTAAGACTGCCTGGTTTAAAGAACCCGGTTGCAAGGTATCTTCTAAATTCAGACTAAATATTGATTGGATTAATACCATCACAGCATTCCGTGGCTCTGCAAGAGAACGAGGAGATGGGATTCCTGTTTTTGATTGAATGATCATGCATTTCTAAAGCTTAAAAAATTCACTTGCGGAACACTGACAAACTGTCGTGTAATTGAAAATTGGTTTAACTTGGAAAAGCACAAAATTGTATTCATTTCCAGGCCACTTAGTATCCATCGGGTATTTCTTGATCTAATGCCGGGATTTACATTAATGGCAGAAACATGATTCCAGTGTAAGATTCCCCCAAGGAATGTCAATGATGGTACAATGTCTGGTTTTGATTTCAGCATGATTTGCAACCATTCTGAACTAAAAGAAAGAGTTTTTGTTTGCTCACAAAACATCAGCTATTACTAGCCCTGTGCCACTGAAATCATCCTATTTAAGGATCCCGTGCTCAAGTGATGTTGTTTGCCAAGCTGCCGCCTGGCACCCTGCAGTTTCTATGCTTCCTCTATGCACTGTGAACATGAGTGGAGATTTAGCTACGTCTAATGCATCTCAGTGGAGGATATAGATCAGGTGTTAGAGGTTTCGCAGACACATACAGGAACTACATGGGTGAAAGCATGAGACGTCTTTATTCATCCAGAGCCCCATAATTATTGCTAGACTTCTCTGAGAAGCAGGCGAAACTGCAGCTAGATAACCGTAGATAAAACTTACGAAGCAAGATTGCAAACTTAATTGCACTTTTTAAAACTGTGCGATCACAACATGCAGTTGAAAGGTGGGGTTGGGGAAAGGGGAAAGTCACAGAACATTTTTGTCCAAAGAGAGGTTATTTTTATATTTTCCTGTGTAAGAAACAATCATATTCTGACGGTTGAGACACCTTTTGGACTATTAGACAGGAAGGTGTTACTTTGGAAAAGGGTGACAATTTGTAGGAAGTGATGGTGAGGAACTATAAAACATTTCTACTACAAAATTTCAAATTTATTTGCAGTCATGAGTATAACTGCTTGCGAATGCAGAAGCCTGAATCTATAGGTTTAGCACTGGAGAAACAATTAGTAGCAGTGTTCCTGGAAGAATACCTATAACTTCCTTGTATTTGGCTCCAGTAAAGACCTAGAGTGTGCTGTTTTAGAGTGAAACCAAGGGAGAGAGAAAATGCAAACACGAGGAAATCTGCAGATACTGGAAATTCAAGCAATACACACAAAAAATGCTGGTGAACGCAGCAGGCCAGGCAGCATCTATAGGAAGAGGCACAGTCAACGTTTCGGGCCGAGACCCTTCGTCAGGACTAGAAAATGCATTGGTTTTCAGAGGCAGCATTCAAGGTCCTGATGAAGGTGGATGAATTATACTTGTAAGTGAAAGAATGCAAGTAATTTAGCATTGGGACATGGAAAGAGGTATTGCAAAAAATTAACAATTTAAATGCAGTGTAAAGACAAGAAACCATTCCATTAATACATAGCTCAACACCCAGTTATATACTGACATGGAATTACTGTAGAAGGATCTCATTCTTTCACTTTCCAATTGTTTAACTATAGGCCACGTAAGAATTTCTCATATACTTGTACAAATGTATCTTGTCTGTGTGTGTGTGTGTGTGTGTGTGGAAGAGTCTGCCCTAGCCTGGTCCATGTTTAGATTCGGATTTGACCATCCAACAATGTGCAGCATGTGATGACATAGCTGTTGTAGCTTTCCCTGCTTCCAAGAAGGCCACAACAGCTACATTGAATGCTCAAGAAAACTGTAATTACATCATCACTGTCCATGTCAAGGGTCAGAATTCTACAACAGGCATATAGAGAGCTGCCAACAATGATTTTGGACAGCAGGGACAGATCAAAAAACTGTAGATGCTAGAAATGTGAAATAAAATAGGAAACACTGGTAAAGTCAGCTGGCCAGGCAGCATCTGTGAAAGGAGAAACAGAGATAATGTATCATACCAAAGGCCCCTCATCAGGAATGGGAAAGAGAGGGAAAAACAGTTTTAAGTCATGGAGAAGGTGAGCTGGAGATTCGGCAGGATAAAAAGACAATACTTCTGCTAGACTGAAGCCAAGTTTGCCATGAAATAAGCTGAAAATGAACTCATCCAGTGGATCACTGATGAAGATAGTTTGAGCCAAAAAGATTTTATACAAAGAAACATAAAAGTTGTTAAATGGGGTTATAAACAAATGAATATTTGTCTACTGTCCTCATCTCTGAGCTATTATGTTACATAGTACCAATTCTCTCCCTCATACTGCCCTCATTAAACCCACTGAACAAATTATAACTTTTAAAGTTTATTACAACGCAACCCTGTCCTCACCTTATCAGATATCTTTCCTTCTCTGATTCATGTTCCCGCTAACATATCTGAAACTTAAACTAGTTTTCTCTTTCTCAGCACTAAAAAGGAGTCTTTAACTATTTAGGTACCTGTTTCTACAAATGATCCTGAACTTCTTGCTGCTCTCTGTAGTTTCTGTTTTCACTTGAGAAGAATTTGTCTTTGCAGAGTGCATCAGATGCTCAGATCTTGTCTTCCAGCAGATGGAGCGAGTGAGCAATTGCCAAAGTCAAAGTTAAGTGTATTTAATATTTTAGTAATATTTGAGTAATATTGTAAATATATTGTTTGATTAAGCATTCTTTGTTTACAGAATTCATTATGAGTTATAGGTATTACCTACCACAGGATATTTCTGTGACCATTTTGGTAGTGGTATACATTCCACCTCAGGCTTTAGATGATCTGAGCAATGGGATCAACATGCACGAAACAGCACACCCTATCACCTTCACCATTGTTTTGGGGGATTTTAACCAAGCCAGTCTGAAAAAAATCACTAAACAATTGTCATCAACAAATCACTGCAATACCAGAGGAAACAACACATTGGACTATTGTTATACCACCATCAAAAATGCCTACCGTGCTATTTCATGCCCTCACTTCGGAAAGTCTGATCACTTGGCTGTACTTCTACTCCCTGAGTATAGGCAGAGACTGAAGACTTCAGCACCAGCAGTGAGGACCAAAAAGGTATGGACAAGGGAAGCACAGGAGCGCCTACAGGACTGCTTTGAATCGGTGGACTGGACAGCATTCAGGGATTCATCTTTGAACCTGGATGAGTATGCTGCAGTTCTTACTGACTTCATTAAAGCCTATAAGATTGAGTGTGTGCCTCAAAGACTTACTGTACATTCCCAAACCAAAAGCCGTGGATGAACCGGAAGGTACGTCGTCTGCTGAAGGCTAGGTGTGTGGCATTCAAGTCTGACAACCTAGATCTATACCAGAAAACCAGATATGACTTGTGGACGGCTATTTCAAGGGTGAAGAAACAATTTTGAATGAGGTTGGAGGCGACATCGGATGTACGACAACTCTGGTGGGGTTTGCAAGACATTACTTCCTACAAAGCAAGAATGGCAGTGATGCTTCACTACCAGATGAACTCAATGCCTTCTATGCCTGCTTTGAAAGGGAGAGTATAACTACAGCTGTGAAGATCCCTGCTGCACCTGGTGACCCTGTGATCTCTGTTTCAGAAGCTATCTTTAAAGTTAGGCTGTCTTTAAAGAGAGTGATCCCTTGCAAGCTGGAAGGTCCCGATGGAGTACCTGGTAAGGCTCTGAAAACTTGTGTGAACCAACTGGAGGGAGTATTCAAGAACATTTTCAACCTCTCACTGCTATGGGTGGGAATTCCCACTTGCTTCAAAAAGGCAAAAATTATACCAGTGCCTAAGAAGAATAATGTGAGCTGCCTTAATGACCATCGCCCGGTAGCATTCACATCGACAGTGATGCAACGCTTTGAGAGGTTGGTCATGATTAGACTGAACTCCTGCCCCAGCAAGGACCCAGACTCACTGCAATTTGCCTATGGCCACAATAGATCAATGGCAGATGCAATCTCAATGGCTCTTTACATGGCCTTAGACCACCTAGACAATACAAATACCTATGTCAGGGTGCTGTTCATTGACTATAGGTCAGCGTTTAACAGCACCATTCCCACAATCCTGATTGAGAAGTTACAGAACCTGGGCCTCTGTACCTCCCTCTGCAATTGGATCCTCGACTTCCTAACCAGATGACCACAATCTGTGCGGGTTGGTGATAACATCTCCTCTTCACTGACTATCAACACAGGTGCACATCAGGGGAGTATGCTTAGCCCACTGCTCTACTCCCTCTATACCCATGACTGTGTGGCTAGGCATAGCTCAAATACCATCTATAAATTTGCTGATGATACAACCATTGTTGGTAGAATCTCAGATGGAGACAAGAGGGTGTACAGGAGTGAGATATGCCAACTAGTGGAGTGGTGTCGCAGCAACAACCTGGCACTCAAAGTCAGTAAGACGAAAGAGCTAATTGTGGAATTCAGGAAGGGTAAGATGAAGGAACACATACAAATCCTCATAGAGGAATCAAAAGTGGAGACAGTGAGCAGTTCAAGTTTCTAGGTGTCAAGATCTCTGAGGACCTAACCTGGTCCCAACATATCGATGCAGCTACAAAGACGGCAAGACAGCATCTGTACTTCATTCGGAATTTGAAGCGATTTGGTATGTTAACAAATACACTCAAAAACTTCTATAGCTGTATCATGAAAAGCATTCTGACAGGTTGCATCACTATCTGGTATGTGGGGGAGGGGCTACAGCACAGGTCCAAAAGAAGCTGCAAAGGGTTGTAAATCTAGTCAGCTCCATCTTGGGTACTTGCCTACAAAGTACCCAGGACACCTTCAGGGAGCGGTGTCTCAGAAAGACAGCATCCATTATTAAGGACCTCCAGCAACCAGGACATGGCTTTTTCTCACTGTTACCATCAGGTAGGATGTACAGAAGCCTGAAGGCACACACTCAGCAATTCAGAAACAGCTTCTTCTCCTCTGCCATCCAATTCCTAAATGGACATTGATCCCGTGAACACTACCTCACTTTTTAAATATAAATAATTTCTGTTTTTGCATGATATTTAATGTATTAATTATATGCATACTGTAATTGATTTACTTCTTTATTTATGTATATATTTTTTTCTCTTCTAGATTATGTATTGCATTGAACTGCTGCTGCTAAGTTAACAACATTCACGACACATGCCAGTGATAATAAACCTGATTTTGATTCTGAAGGAAGTATGTGAATGGCATACATCATCACACAACCATGTCATATGTGAGCATCTCACTAAATAAAAAAGAGTTAAAAAAATAAGTAGACAAGGTCCCCTGCTCCTATGTAATCTTTTCGATGAGTTTCTGGAGTTACAAAATATAACAGTCGTGACTAGAAATTTTTTTAATGGACTCGAGGCTACCTACCCGTTGAAATGTAGCATGTTTTTCTTCAGAAGGGGAGAGAGTCTTTCAAATTTAAAAACAGGCAGAAAACAGATGAAATTAATAAGCAACATTTATGGCCATGGGTTCATAAACTGTGAGAACTGTTTACAGAAAAGTAGAAATGGCTGGCTATATTGGAAAGATAGATTAGTTCAATTGCACAACAGATAACTGGATGATGTACACTAAATAAATTGAACAGTATTTTGAAACAAATGAAATAGCCAATGAAAAACAAGTGCCAGTGTTGCTGAGTGCAGTGGGTGGAAAACCATAACCTTTGCCTAGAAGTTTATCTGCTCCAACCAAACTAGCCAAAATGAGCTTTGCTAATATTGTGAATGTAATGCAGGAACATTTGGAAACAAAATCATTGTTGATGCAAAATGCTTTAGATTTCAAAATGTAATCAAAAGGAGGGGGGAGTCTTTTGCAGTTGACAGAGCTGAATTGAAAAAATTGTCCCAGCATTGTCAGTCCAGTAATGGGCTTAATGATGCACAGAGAGATCATTTAGTTTGTAGAATCTTACAAGAAAGCTTTCAAAAATGGCTCCTAACTGAAGCACAACTCACATTTAAAGGAACAGTTATAATCACTGTATCAATGGAAACAGCAGCCGGTGTTAGTATCGAGTTGCATTCAGGAATGAAAGTGAGCATGAACAATATTGCAGCATCTAAAAAGAAACCATTCCTGGCCAAACAATTTGTGTTACCATTGTGGTAGGAGCTCATATGCACCATACCAATGCAGATTTAAAGGTGAAACTTGTAGAAAATGCAACAAAGTAAGACACATATAAAGCACATGCCAGGACTGCACAGGGAAGAGGAACAGCTAAAAAGTTAAGTAGCAGTTTCTAAAAGAGCACTAATCTGCATGTTATTGATGAAAAATCTGATAACGATGAGTGACAGAGGACTTGGTAGCCTTGAGAATTACAATGTAAAAACTAACAATAGAGAAGTGATATGGCTTAGGCCAAAAGTGAACAGCAAATTAAATAAAATGGAATTCGACACTGGTTTGGCTGTTTCAGTCATTCCACAAAATGAGTTTGAATGGCATTTCAAAGAGACTGAACTGAAGTCTGCAGATTTCCAACTAAGAACTTATACTGGAGAAAAGAAAACTCCTGTGGGAATGAGATTTGTATCAGTGAAATATAACATCTAACAAGCCACATTGGGCTTGTAGATGGTAAAAACAGGAGGGCCAGCATAATAGGGCAGTGATTGGCTGAGATAACCACAACTCGATTGGAGATCCATCCACCATTTGCATGCCACTTCCCCTGCAGTAGTGTCAACTGAAAGCAAATTAAGAAAGATACTGGATGATGCTAAAGCAGTGTTCAAGGATGGCATTGGAAAACTCAAACATATTACGGGTAAAATAGTGTTAAATGAAAGTGCCACACTCAAGTTTTGCAAAGTCCATCTGGTTCCTTATACCATCCATGATAGAATAGCCAGTGAGCTAGATCATATGGAGGCTGAAGGAATTCTTTCCAAGGTTGAGTGGAGCCCATGGGCAATATCAATGGTCCAATTTGCTAAGAAGAATGGGACTGTCATGATCTGTGATGATTTTTAGGTCACCATAAACCCAGTACTGAATGTAGTTCAATGCCCTCTGCCCAGAATAGAGGATATCTTTGCAAACTCTTCTGCAGGAAAACACTTCAGCAAAGAGGACTTAGATGAAGCCCACCTACAGAAGGAGATGGAAGAAGAGTCTAAAGTGTTTCTCATGATAAACACTCACAAAAGGCTTTATCACTATAATAGACTTGTTTCTGGAATAGCATCTGCACTGGCTCCCTGGCGGAAAGCTATGGATCAGGTACTGCATGGCAGCCCAGTTACTCAGTGTAACCAGGATAACATCATTGTTACCAGTGAGGATGGCAAGGGACATCTCTCATATCTCAAGATAGTGTTAAAAAGACAAGAAGATTATAGGCTCAGGGCTCAAAGTGACAATCATCACTTACTGTGGTTACACCATTGATGTGTAAGTTGCCAAAGTATGATGCGAAAATTCAAGCACAGTGGATGCTCCAAGACCAAAGAACATATCATGGTTGTGGTACTTTTTAGGATTTATCAATTACTATAAGAGGTTTCTGCCAAACCTGGCTACTGTTCTCCACCTTCTGTACTCATTACTACTGACTAGGAAGAAATAGCAATGGACAAAGCAGTGTGAGATGGCTTTCCTAAAGGCAAAGGAAATGGTGACATCAGACACTGTACTCACACAATATGATTCACATCGTCAGGTGAAGCTTGACAGTGAAGCTTCACCTTATGGTAAAGGTTCAGTCATGACATGATACGAGTGATTGATGTGAACATTTGTATTATGTTCCCTTAATTCTGAAGAGAAAAATTATGCACAGATTGACAGAGGGGCTTTGAGTCTGGATCGAGATGCAAAACATCTTAAACAATACCTGTATGGGAGAGAGTTTATCCTTGTTGCTGATCATCAACCACTGGTGTCCACTTTCAATCCACAAAATGTGTTCCACTAACAGCAGCAAATAAATGCAGAGATTGTCTGTTTCTTGGAGGACAATTGCAAGATCGAATGCAAGACAACAAATAATCATGGAAATGCAGATGGATTGCCTATTTATCCTTGGAAAAGGAAATACCTGTAAAACTTAAAGGAGTTACTTTGTTTTGTTTGTATGCTTATTACCACATCTCTGGGACTCTCGAATAATTGGGTCTGATCTACCCAACCCGTTACAATACTCAGTAGTGATCAGTGACATATTTCTAAGACAGAGCGGTGTGTGACCAGGTGAACCTAAAGATGGTGATGTTACTCAGAAGTAAGAATTGGGAACCAATTGAATAGCAGTTGGAACCAGAACCAAATAAAAAGATGATGGGTGGCTGCTGTAGTGAGAGTGACCAGTGTGTGTGTGTATCATAGGTTAATGGAACTAGGAGAGGGTGGGAGATGAACATTGGGTCTGGTGGTGGAGGTTGAGGGAAAGGGATCAAATTGGGAAGAGCAGAAGAGGATTGGAGGGATCTGAGAAGGCCAAAACAACCTACCAAGTAGAGGACTATCTAAAGCAGGAAAACTGGATATTCATGCATTGGATTGTAGACTACCTAGCTGCTATTCCTTTAGTTTGCAATGGGCCTCAGCCGAAGGGTAAAGAAGGCCAAGAGTGCACATATGAGGGTGGAAATGGGAAGCAGAATTGAAATGGTATCCACTGGTATTGACATTGCATTAATGTTGCATCCTGTGTCCCTCCAAATTTAACAATTCTATTGCGTTGCACCCTGCTGTCAAATTCACCTCGACATTTCTGATACTTCTCTCATTTTACTAGATCCGTCTCAGAAGACAAACTGTCTTTGTGACTCCATTAACATTCTGATAAACTGCTGATGGTAATCACTGATCTCTTATAAACCCAGAATATAGAAGATGCAGCAAGTAAACTCCCCAGCCATATAATGTGGAGATCTTTCTGATTAATCGAGAGAACCAACGTGGCACTCTGATTGAGGAAAACATTGCTCTTTTCAGTAATATTCAGAATCAGAATCAGAATCAGGTTTATTATCATCGGCATGTGACGGGAAATTTGTTAAATTAGCAGCAGCAGTTCAATGCGATAGATAATCTAGCAGAGAGAGAAAAAAAGTAATAATAATAAATAAAATAAAACATAACAATAAATAACCAAATAATTTAATTACGTGTATTGAATAGAGTTTTTAAATTGCACAAAAAACAGAAATACTCTTTATATTTTTAAAAAAGTGAGGAAGTGTCCAAAGCTTCAATGTCCATTTAAGAATTGGATGGCAGAGGGGAAGAAACTATTTCTGAATCACTGAGTGTGTGCCTTCAGGCTTCTGTACCTGCTACCTGATGGTAACAGTGAGAAAAGGGCATGCCCTGGGCGCTGAAGGTCCTTAATAATGAATGCTGTCTTTCTGAGACACTGCTCTCTAAAAATGTCCTGGGTACTTTGTAGGCTAGTACTCAAGGTGGAGCTGACTAGACTTACAGCTTCTTTCAGTCCTGTGCAGTAGGACAGTCTAACATTGGCCTCTGAAACAGAGATCACGGGGTCATCAGGTGCAGCAGGAATCTTCGCACCTGTAGTTGTGTTCTCCCTTTCAAAGCGTGCATAGAAGGCGCTGAGTTCATCTGGTAGTGAAGCATTGCTGCCATTCGTTGACCTCTAATATTTCAACTGAGATTCATGAACCATGGCAACAAAAGACGTTCCTTTCTCATCCAGTGGCAACCATATTCATTTAGTTGAGGCTAAAAGGATTGTGTGATAGATAAATGTCTCCATACAAACTTACATGGCAACTTTAAAATGTTTTTTGCCTTCACTGTCTATTTCTGTGTTTCTCTCACTTGCTGAATCTTTGAGTCTTCCCTATCATTCCCCAATTTCTGTATCTCCATCTCAAGGATTAGGTTGATGAAAAGAGATTACTGATGAAAATTCATTCACCTGAAACAGTAAACCCGTTTCTCCCTCCACAGAATGCTGCCTGGCTTTTTAAGTATGCCCAGCCTTTCCTGTTTTAGTTCTACATTTACAGCATCTAAAATCTTGATAACTGCCTGGATAGCAGACACTTATTGATATGATGTCCTGCCAGTGACCTCAGACAAATTGTATACTGTATCAATATAATGCTTTCTGCTCTTGAACACTCTGAGTTTAAATGAGTAGCTCATGCTACACTGGACAGTGGTGAATGTCAGAGTCTCGTTTTATCATTGAGCTCAGACACACTGGCCTTCCCCGGCAATGAAATGGCAGGAAACTGCAATTGGACAGCTCAGCACATCACAGAAACCAGCATCATCCCCCCTCCCTCCAACAACTCTGCCTACACTTCTCACTGCTTCATTAAAGCAGCCAGCATAGTCAAGGACAGTAATCATCCCAGCCCTTCAGCACTTCCTACCAATGTTCATGACACTTCTCATGCTCTGAAACTTTTTGGTGATTTTAAGTTCCCTGGCCCCCACCGCTTTATTTTCACCATGGATGTCTAGACCCTATATACTTCCATTCCCCCATCAGGAAGCTCTCAAAGCTCTCCGCTTCTTTTTGGATTCCAGATCTAACCAATTCCCCTCTACCACCACTCTGCTCCATCTAGCCGAATTAGTCCTTATTCTTAATAATTTCTCCTTTGGCTCCTTCCACTTCCTCCAAACTAAAGGTGTAGCCATGGGCACCCGTATGGGTCCCAGCTATGCCTGCTTTTTTGTTGGCTTTGTGGAACAATCTATACAGTATTCCAAACTATTCTGGTATCTGTCCCCAACTTTTCCTTCGCTACATTGGCGACTGTATTGGCACTGCTTCCTGCACGCATGCTGAGCTCGTTGACTTCATTAACTTTGCCTCCAATTTTCACCCTGCTCTCAAGTTTACTTAGTCTATTTCTGACACCTCCCTCCCCTTTCGAGATCTTTCTGTCTCTGTCTCTGGAGACAGCTTATCTACTGATGTCTATATAAGCCTACTGACTCTCACAGCTATCTGTACTATTCCTCTTCTCACTCTGTCTCTTGCAAGCATGCCACCCCCTTCTCACAATTCCTCCATCTCCACCACATCTGCTCTCAGGATGAGGCTTTTCATTCCAGGACGAAGGAGATATCCTTCCTTTTGAAAGAAAGGGGCTTCCCTTTCTCCACCATCAACTCTGCTCTCAAACGCATCTCCCCCATTTCATGCACATCTGTTCTCACTCCATCCTCCCGTCACCCCACTAGGAATAGGGTTCCCCTTGTCCTCACCTACCACCCCACCAGCCTCCGGGTCCAACATATAATTCTCCATAACTTCTGCCACCTCCAGCGGGATCCCACCACTAAAGCACATCTTTCCCTCCCCACTCTTTCTGCTTTCCGCAGGGATTGCTCCCTACGCGACTCCCTTCTCCATTTGCCCCCCCCCCCTTCCTTCCCCACCAATCCCCCTCCTGGCACTTATCCTTGTAAGCGGAACAAGTGCTACACATGCCCTTACACTTTCTCCATCATTGCCATTCAGGGCCCCAGACCGTCCTTCCAGGTGAGATGACACTTCACCTGAGTCGACTGGGGTGATATACTGTGTCCGGTGCTCCCAATGCGACCTTCTATATATTGGCGAGACAACGCAGAGTGGGAGATCGTTTTGCTTAACACCTACACTCTGTCCGCCAGAGAAAGCAGGATCTCCCAGTGGCCGCACATTTTAATTCCATGTCCCATTCCCATTCTGATATGTCTATCCACGGCCTCCTCTACTGTAAAGATGAAGCCACACTCAGGTTGGAGGAACACCACCTTATATTCCATCTGGGTAACCTCCAACCTGATGGCATGAACATTGACTTCTCAAACTTCCGCTAATGCCCCACCTCCCCCTCGTACTCCATTCGTTATTTATTTATTTATATACACACATTCTTTTTCTCGCTCTCCTTTTTCTCCCTCTGTCCCCCTCACTATACCCCTCTCCCTTTTCTTTCTCCCTAGGCCTCCTGTGCCATGATCCTCTCATATCCCTTTTGCCAATCAACTGTCCAGCTCTTGGCTCTATCCGCACCCCCCTCCCCGCCATCTTCTCCTATTATTTCAGATCTCCTCCTCCCCTCCCACTTTCAAATCCCTTACTAGCTCTTCTTTCAGTTAGTCCTGACGAAGGGTCTCGGCCCGAAACGTCGACTGTACCTCTTCGTAGAGATGCTGCCTGACCTGCTGCATTCACCAGCAACTTTTATGTGTGTTGCTTGAAATTCCAGCATCTGCAGATTTCCTCGTGTTTGCATCCCAGACATTATCTTTTTTCCCCCCTTCTCACCAGGCATAAGATACAAAAGCCTGAAAGCATGCATCATCTGGACCATGGACAACTGATACCCCACTGTAATAAAACCATTGAATGGATCACTTGTACGATAAGATGGATTCTAGACCTCACAATCTGCCTTTTCATGGCCTTGCACCTTTTTGTCTGCCTGCACTGCACATTCTCTGTAATTGTTAGATTTCATTCTGCATCCTGTTTTTGTTTTCCGTTTACTACCTCAATGCAGTGTTGTAATGAAATTATCTTTATGAATGGCATGAAAATATGCCTCAGTACTTGCAACAGTGAAAAAACAATTCACCAATGGGGAATGCTAGAGAGCTGTAGACACCTCCCAGAGAATTTTAAAAGATGTAAGATGGTGTGTCGACAAGGGAAGTCCTGGTATCATAGCAATAAACAGCTGCTCTGACCTTGAATGCCACATGCAGCACCGTCTGATTGTGTTGCAAGAACTGATCCTTCCAGAATAAGAATCAGAATCGGGTTTATTATCACTGGCATGTGACGTGGAATTTGTTAACTTAGCAGCAGCAGTTCAATGCAATACACAATGTAGAAAAAAATGATAAACGAAATAAAAATAACAGTAATAATAAATAAATAAATTACAGTACACATATATTGAACAGATTTTTAAACAGTGCAAAAAACAGAAATACTATATATTAAAAAAAAAGTGAGGTAATGTCCAAGGGTTCAATTTAGGAATCGGATGGCAGAAGGGAAGAAGCTGTTCCTGAATCGCTGAGTGTGTGTGTGTGTTCAGGCTCATGTACCTTCTACCTGATGGTAACAGTGAGAAAAGGGCATACCCTGGGTGCTGGAGGTCCTTAATAATGGACGCTGCCTTTCTGAGACACTGCTGCCTGAAGATGTCCTGGGTACTTTGTAGGCTAGTACCCAAGATGGAGCTGACGAGATTTACAAACCTCTGAAGCTTCTTTCAGTCCTGTGCAGTAGCACCACCACCTCTTCCCCCCATACCAGACAGTGATGCAGCCTGTCAGAATGCTCCCCGCAGTATATCTATAGAAGTTTTTGAATGTATTTGTTGACATGCGAAATCTCTTCAAACTCCGGATGAAGTATAGCCACTGTCTTGCCTTCTTTATAACTACACTGATATGTTGGAACCAGATTAGACCCTCAGAGATCTTGACACCCAGGAACTTGAAACACCTCATTCTCTTCACTTCTGAGGAGTGTTCTATGTGTTCCTTCGTCTTGCCCTTCCTGAAGTCCACAATCATCTCTTTCGTCTTACTGACTTTGAGTGCCAGGTTGTTGGCATATCTCACTCCTGTACACCCTCTTGTCACCACCTGATATTCTACCAACAATGGTTGCATCGTCAGCAAACTTATAGATGGTATTTGAGCTATGCCTAGCCACAAAGTCATGTGTATACAGAGAGTAGAGCAGTGGGCTAAGCACTCACCCCTGAAGTGTGCCAGTGTTGATCGGCAGCAAGGAGGATATGTTATCAATAATCAGCACAGATTGTGGTCTTTCTGTTAGGAAGTCAAGGATCCAATTGCAGAGAGAGGTACAGAGGTCCAGATTCTGCAAGTTATCAATCAGGATTAGGATTGTGGGAATGATGGCATTAAACGCTGAGCTATAATTGATGAACAGCATCCTGACATAGGTGTCCAGGTGGTCTAAAGCCGTGTGGAGAGCCACTGAGATTGCGTCTGCCATTGACCTACTGTGGCCATAGGCAAATTGCAATGGTCCAGGTCCTTGCTGAGGCAGGAGTTCAGTCTAGTCATAACCAACCTCTCAAAGCATTTCATAGTCAAAAGGATACTGATGTCTTTGACAACATTAGTAATGCCAAGCCTTGGCTTGTCTGGTGTGTGTTACTGGAAGCACATGACTGAGTTGGATATCATGTTTGAATATAACCTTGTCTTTGTATCAATCCTCTTTTGCTTCTGTAGCAACTGAAATAACTCGGTTTGGATGAATGCATTTTCACATTTTAGAATGTGTGTGTGTATGTTTGCATGCATGCATGTGCACACACATTGGATGGAGGGGTTAGGCTTCAACTCTTAGTCAAGCACTTCTTTCCTGTGGTGACTCTATAAGGCTTCAATCAGGATGAGCACTGCAGTTACCCTTTTAAACTGAAATATATCACATTTCTGGAAAATACCTTAAATTATTAGTGAAACACTGTTTTAAAACTGTGCTAGAACAATTTCTGATGTGCAACAAAACTTGACTTCAAACCCAGTGAAGTCAATCAATCTCAACCAACAAGTGAGTAGTGAAGGGTAAGCACGGTTTTAATCACATTCGTGATCTCACTGGTTCAGTTGTTCTTTGATTGGAGAGGTTGTTAATTAAAGGACAATCCAGCAAAGTGTTCTGTAATATGTTAAATTAATGTTAATTTGTTATCACAAGCTTAGTCATCTTTGGGCAGCTATTCCGGGAACATAATTAAATTCCTTCACTGAGATTGCATCTTTCATGAGATGCAGTCCAAGAGACCAAATTGGTTACCTCTGAGACTCTATGAGCTCAAAATGTCCCTTAGCAGCTCCACAATACAATGCAAATGTCATCCCATTAATGTTGAAACCAATTCAGAGTGATGCCAGTGATTTAAAGCAGATTTTCCACATAAACAAGAGAAAGTCTGCAGAAGCTGGAAATCCAAAGCAACACACACAAAATGCGGGAGGAACTCAACAGGTCAGGCAGCATCTATGGAAATGAATAAATAGATGATGTTTCTGTCCATGACCCTTCTTCCTGAAGAAGTTCTGAAGAATGGTCTTGGCATGAAACATCGACTAACAGATCTCCACGTTTGTATCCCGGGTCCTGCATTTTTCTTTCAATTAGTTTCTGTAGTTACAAAGCATAACACAATGGCTTGGCGATTGTGGAACAGGACTCTACTACCTGCTCATCCCTAACTGCCCCAGAGAAGGAGATAGTGAGCCGCCTTCTGGATCCACTGCAATCCTTCAGAAGTAGGGACTTCCAGAATGCTTTTGAAAGAGAAATTCAGAGATTTATTCTTGTACCATATTAGATTTTGTAGAACATTGAATGAATTTCTGTCTAGTCATTCTAATCTTGTAGCAAGTGAAGCTTGGAGAGCAACTCTGACAATGTCTGTCAAGTGGTTTGATTTCTGGATTCAGGCTTATCGTTTATATGTAAACTTTGTAAGTCCAAGGAATTTAGTGTGTACAGACAGTGAGAGACAGGTGAACAAAGAGTGACCATTAAAATTACTAATTGATTTATGAGGATATGCTGATTGCTATGTTAATGAACACACAAAGTGTTTGGAAAAAAAACAGGCTGTGTTAATGGCATGTGAACAAATGATCAAAGAGTTTGCCTTATGATTACTCTGTGCTTGTGAATATATACTTTGTGCGGTTTTATGAATCTTCTTTGGACTTCATCTGAGACCAGGATTGGTATCTGGGACCAAGGGATGGTTTCACAAGTGAGTCAGAAATTGGAGTTCCCCCGCGACAACAATCAAGTGGTGACTAAGAATCGTGAATCCAGAAATCTTTGTGACTTGCAATGTATTAGTTTGTGTGGTTTATTTGAATTTTCTATTTTGTGATAATAAATTAGGCTTAAGTTACTTTGTTGTATTTGTACACTGGTTACCACACCTCCTGGACACTTGAATAGTTAGGTCTGAACAATCCATCCAATTACAATACTCAGTAGTGATAAATGACCAGTTATATAATCTTAAGTCAGAGTGGTGTGTGACTAGGTGAATATACAGATAGTGATGTTTCTCTAAGAATGGGAACAAATTGAATAGCAGTTGGAACCAAAATCAAAGAGAGAGGTGTGGCGGGGTGGTTGCTGTAGTGGGAGTGACCAGAGTGTGTATCATGGGTGGATGGAACTAGGAGAGGATGGGAGATGAAGATTGGGTCTGGTGGTGGAGGTTGAGGGAAATGAATCAAATTGGGAAGAGCAGAAGAGGACTGGAGTGGTGTAGGGTGACCAAAACAACCCAGCAGAGTGGAGGACGATCTAAAACAGGAAAGCTCGACATTCATGCATTGGATTGTAGGCTACATAGCTGCAGTTTCTTTAGCTTGCATTGAGCCTCAACCTAAGAGTAAAGAAGGCCAAGGGTGCACAAGTCAGGGTAGGAATGGGAAGGGGAAATGAAGTGGCATACAGCATTGAAATTGTATTAATGTTGCATCCTGTATCCATCAGAAGTTCTCAATTTTATTGCCTTTGCCTAACTTGCACCCCGCTCTCAAATTTACCTGGAGCATTTCTGACACTTCTCTCATTTTACTAGATCTGTCTCAGAAGACAAACAATCTCTGTGACTCCATTAGCTTTCTCACAAACGACTGATAGTAATCACAGATCTCTTACAAACTCCAGAATATAGAGCATGCAGCAATTCACCACAGATCCATTAAACCTTCAGCCATATAAAGTGAAAATCTTTCTGATTAATTCAGGAGACAAACTGGCACTCTGAGGACCATGTTGCTCCTTTCAATAATATTCATTGACTGACCTCTGGGATTTCCACTGAAATTCGCGAACCATAGCAACAAAAAACATTCCTTCTCATTCATATTCATTTTGTTGGGGCTAAAAGAATTGTGTGGTAGATAAATGTCCCCATACAAACTCACTTGGCAACTTTGAAATATTATCACTTTCACTATCTATTTCTATGTTTCTCTCACTTGTTGATCTTTGAGTCTTCCTTTCATTCCCCAATTTCTGTATCTCCATCTCAAGGATTAGGTTGATGAAAAGAGATTACTGATGAAAGTTCATTCACCTGAAACAGTAAACCTGTTTCTCTCTCCACAGAATGCTGCCTGGCCTTCTAAATATTTCCAGCCTTTTCAGTTTTAATTTCCAGCATCTAAAATTTTGATTTCTGCCTGAATAGCAGATACTTATCTATAAGATGTCCTGCAAGTGACCTCAGACAAATTCTAGTATGTGATTATAACAATTTCTGTCTTGAACACTTTGGGCTTAAATGAATGACTCACATGGCTACATTTGTACACTGGCATTGGTAAATCTCATAGTTTAGCAGTGGGGAATGATGAAAACTGTGGACACCTCCCGTCAGTCGAAGCACCCAGAGAATTTTAAAAGATGTATGAAGTCCTAGTAGCTTGCAGTTAACTGCTGCTCTGACCTTGATCACCGCATGCAGCAGAAAGCGGACTGTGTTGCAAAGTCTAATCCTTCCATATTGATTCTGATGTCTCTGACAACATTGGTAAAAGTTAGCCCAATGCCAAGCCTTGGCTCATCTGGAGTGTGTTATTGGAAGTTCAGAACTGAGTTGGATATCATGGTCAATCACAACCTTGTTTTTGTATCACTCCAATCTTGCTTCTGTAGCAACTGGAACAACTCTGTCTGGGCGAATCCATTTTCACATTTCGGAAGGTGTGCGTGTACGTTTGCATGCATACACATGCACACTCATTGGATGGTGGGGGTAGGCTTCGGCTCCTGGTCAAGCACTTCTTTCCTGTGATGACTTTACAAGGCTTCAACCAGGATGAGCACAGCACTTAGGCTTTTAAAGTGAAATATTTCACATTTCTGGAAAATACCATAAAATATTAATAAAACTTTTTTTTTCCCAAACTGTCTTAGAACTTCTAATGCATAACAAAACTTCTCTTCAAACACAGTGAGGTCAGTCAGTCTCAACCAACAAGTGAGTAGTGAAGGGTAAGCACAGCTTTAATCATGTTCATAATCTCACTGGTTCAGTTGCTCTTTGATTGAAGAGGTTGGTAATTAAAGAACAACCCAACAAAGTGTTCTGTAATATGTTAAATGAATGTTATTTGGTTATCACAAGCTTAGTCATCTTTGGGCAGCTATTCTGGGAACATAATTAAATTCCTTCACCGAGGTTGCATCTTTCATGAGGTATAGGCCAGATGTGCAGTCCAAAAGGCCACATTGGACACCTCTGAGACTCCACAACTCCAAACTGCCCCTTAGCAGCTCCATAACTCAATAGAAGAGCCATCCCATTAATGTTAAACCCACTTCAGATTGGTGTCAGTGATTTAAAGCTGATTCTTCACATAAACAAAGGGAAATCTGCAGAAGCTGGAAATCCAAAGCAATACGCACAAAATGCTGGAGGAGCTCAGCAGGCGAGGCAGCATCTATGGAAATGAATAGATAGCAGATGCTTTAGGCCAAGAATCTTCCTCGGGGTGCCCTGAAGGGTCTCAGCCTGAAACATCGACTAACAGATTTTCCATATTTGTCTTGCAAAATTATTTAGGTTCATTGTGCCAAATATACTAAACACAATGTTAGATCAGAATTTTCATGCTAACTTAGCTACTGCCAGTTGAATGGACTAGATAGGGTGGATGTGGAGAGGATGTTTCTTTCCTGTGGTGGGGGTATCCAGAACTAGAGGGCACAGCCTCAAGACTGAGGGCCGACCTTTTAGAACGGAGGTAAGGAGGAATTTCTTTAGCCAGAGAGTAGTGAATCTGTGGAATGCTCTGCCACAGACTACGGTGGAGGCCAAGGGTATATTTAAGGTGGAAGTTGATAGTTTCCTGATTGGTCAGGGCATCAAAGGATATGGCAAGAAGGCAGGCGTATCAGGTTGAGTGTGATCCAGGATCAGCCATGATGGAATGGCAGAGCGGACTCAATGGGCTGAATGGCCTAATTCTGATGGTCTGACACCACTGGCGCTTAAGGCAGCATTGAAGGTCCCCCACCTCTGTCTGTCCTTGGCCATCTTCACTACAGTGCCCCAAATGAGGTTCAGACTCCTCATTTCTTTCTATACGGTACAGCACCAAGCTGTCTTTGGTCTCTGCCACAAGTAATTTCTTCCTCCCCCTCTCTCTTTTGCTGGTGGGAGTGGTTAGCAACTTGCCAAGAGTTATGGTCATTGGGTGGGATTTGCCCGTGTTGTCTGACATTGTGTAAAGATGAATCTGGTAGCACTGTTCATCTTTCATGCCCTGTGTTTAAGCCGGGCTCAGACCAAGGCCGGGCTTGAGCCTTTACCCGCTGTTTGTGACAGCTCGCTTGAAGGAGGTGGGAAGAGCTCTTGGAAAACATATCGTCTGCATCACCTGGAGAAAGGCCGTAGGTGCACCCTCCCCTACCCCTGACACCACCCTCCTCATCACTGGTCAATGGCAGGTTCCCAGTAACATAAGTGATCTCCAGAAAGCTGATCTATCCCTACACCCCCTATCTGATAGTGTAAGGAGGGAAGACAGTAAGAGATCATGTCTGAGAACAGATGAGTAGGGCACTTGCAACAACATACTCTAACTATCTACCTTCCCTGAAAACCATCTAGTAGTTCCAAAGATGTGCAGACTCCTTGTCCTCCATCTAGCACATACCTTACCCTGCGCAGGCCACCTGGGTCAGCAGAAGATCTACCTGAGAATCTGGCAACAGTTCTACTGGCCCACCATGTATGCAGATATGCAGAAGTACTGCCGCACTTGCCCTGAGAGTTTGAAGACAAGTCCAGTCTAGAGGTCAGACAGAGCCCCTCTTCAGTTGACGCCCATCATCACAACATCATTTAAATGCATCTTCCTTTTGAGCAGAATAGTAGTGGGTTCAAATACATCTTTGTGGCCTGTGATTATGTCACCAGATTTCCTAAGGCATTTCCCTCATGCTCCATAACTACTCACACGATAATCCCTTCTCTCATCCAGTTATTTTGCAGAGTGGCCTTTCCAGAGGAGATACATACTGACCAAGGCACCAATTTTACCTCCCGGCTGATGTCCCAGCTACACCGACAGCTTTGTGTCAGTAGCATCCATGTCAGTAGCATCCGCACCAGTCCCTACCATTGGCAGACTGATGAACTTGTAGAACGGTTTGATCAAATGCTGAAGTCCATGTTGATGAAGTTTGTTTCTGACACTTTGAAGGACTGAGATAAGGGGCTCACATTTCTCCTTTTTGCTTAGCGGGATGTTCCCCAGGCCTCCACTTGGTTTTCACCTTTCAGACTCCTTTATGGGTGGACTGTCCAAGGTCCTTTGGATCTGCTCTGCAGCAACTGAGAAGAGAAGAACCTAGATAAAGCAGGAGAAAGCATTGTCTCCGACATTCTAAAGATGCGGGATCGTCTTGACCAGTATTGTGAGGAAGCCCACCAGAATGTGCTAAAGGCACAGAAAAATAAAACAGAAGATCTGGTATAATGTCAACGCCTGATGAAGGGAGCTCCAGCCAAGTCCAAAGGTCCTGCTTCTTTTACCTACCTTCAGCATCAAGTTGCTGGACAAATGGAAAGGTCCTTATGAGGCTTTGAGGAAGATAGGTCCCATGACCTATGAAGTGAACCATCTGAGGAAGAGCAAAAGGTTCCAGGTTCTACCATATTATCGTCTTGAAAGAGAGGGAGGAGGCTGAGATGTCCCAAATGATCCAGATGGTGGAAGCAGAGGAGGATAATAATCAAGATCTCTAGCCATGGGAAACCTCAACTCAGACTCATCTTGGCCACTTTGAACCTCACCAAAAGACAGCCCTAAAAGGTCTCTTCTCCCAGCATCTCACCTTGTTTAAACTACAGACTGGGTGTACCAACTTGATCAAGCACATCCTCCTTATAAAAAATGACCAGCCCATTTGTCAGAGACCCTACAGAGTGCCTGAGTGTCTTGTCAGTGCCTTGAAGGTGGAGATAAGGATTATGTTGAAACTGGGTTTCATCAAGCCATCAAACAGTGAATGGTGCAGTCCAGTAGTTAATGCGCCTAAACCCAATGGTTCTTTGAGGGTCTGTATTGACTTAAAAAAAATCAACGCCATCTCCAAGTTTGATGCTTATCCTATGCTGTGGATAAATTGTTGGAGAGATTGGGATGTGCTCAGTATATCACCACACTGGATTTGTGTAAAGGTTACTGGCAAGTTCTGCTGGATGAAAAGTCTAGAGAATACACTGCTTTCCAGATCCAACTTGGCCTTTGTATGGATTGTGTATTCAGGGGGTGTGAAGAGTTCAACATGGCCTGCCTCGATGATGTGGAGATTTGCAGCACGGGTTGCGAAGATCATCTCTAGCATGTCAACCAGGTCCTGGGTCAGCCAGCCTCATTAGGTCTTGAGCACAACCTACAGGAATGAAAGTGGGTGAAGACAGAGACCCAATATCAGCTTGGGAATGGGCTGATACGCTCTCAAGTGACAAGGTAAAATCAAATCAGGACAGCCCCTATGCCCACACAACAAAACAAGTCAGGTCTCTTCTTGGACTGGTTGGATGGCATCGGCGTTTCACACCATGGTCTGCTGAAGTGGCAACTCCTCTGCCCAGTTAGACTTCAAGGTCTGCAAAGAATCCTGTACGTTGGACAGAGGAGTGTGAACGGGCTTTTGTAAGATTAAAGGGAAGAACCAGTACTAGTAAGTCCTGATTTCAACAAGCTTTTCCTGCTGCAAGTGGACACTTCTGGAATAGGAAGAGTTGCTGTTTTGGCCCAAGGAGACCTGGGCAATGAGAGACCTGTCTTATATGTGAGTAGGAAGCTGCTACCTTGGGAAACCTGGTAGTTGACTATTCAGAAATAGGATCTGGCTATCAAGCGGGCCCTAGACAGTCTACGCTATTACCTCATTGGAAGGGAGTTTGTTTTGGAGACAGACCGCTGTGCCTTGACCTGGATCCAAACCGTGAAGGATCAAAATGCTTGCATTATCAGATGGTATTTGGCCGTGCAAACCTTCCATTTCACAATCTTCCACATACCGGGCAGCTGGGATGTCACTGCAGGTCATCTGTCCTGTTTACACAACTTGAGTAAACTAGAAGAGAGGGGAGGGTAATGTGACACAGTAGGTCTACCACAAGTAATTACTTCCTCCTCCACCCCGAGTAGACCTGTAATTCTCATACCCTTGTCTGGCAGTGCTGATGTTATGCTGATAGGGTGCACATATTGGGCTAATACACAGAGTGGACACTTTTGTTTGTACTTGCACGCTCCAGGACAGTGGCATTCTTTGACACGTCCTGTTCGTTGCTGCTTCTAGTTTCCAGGAGGGGACCTGACTGATGGGTGGGGTGGCTTAAAGAAGTGCCTGTTTGCAGTGGCACATGCTCAGTGCTGGCTCAGTGAAGAGTACACTTTGGGGGGTGGGGTTGGGTGCTGGCTTCTGGAAAATGGTGAGTAGTTGATTGATTTTGTGGTGCAATGTAATTGTGATCTTATTGTGATGAATGTGTTTGTGGACAATTATGATAGTGAAAAGGGATGAGAATTCCTGTGTTTTGGTTTTTGTGTAATTGTTCAGGCTCATGGTAACAACACCCCCCACATTCCAAAGAATGGCCTATCCCTTTTCTCCTCGAATAAGGAAATCCTCATTTTGGTGTAAGTGGGGAAGCGCAGTGAAGTGTGGTGTGGTAAGGTGAGGTGTTTTACTTCAGACTGATGTTTTGGAGCTGTAGTCCTAAAGGTCTAGTGGTTTATATTGTATCTGTATTTTCTCTTTTGTCATTTTTGTTATTTTCAGGTGGGAGGAGAAGATGGTGGTACGACACAGCACGTGCAGCTCTCTGGTGAAATGACATCATATTTGTTAAATAGGGTACCATGCACAATTCTGATTTGATGGAGACAGCCATGAGAAGCACAGAGGAACATCTGGAGAAACTTCTGAAATTCCCGGTTCACTGCCGCTGCTACTGTGCAATTGAGAATCTCCAGAGGGAAGGCCCCAAAATCCCCGGCTTTGCCTGCTGCTGGGACCGAGGCTGGGGTCGAAGCACTCGGCAGAGATGGTGCTCAGTGCTAGGTGTCGGAGGCTCCAAGTTTTCGGACAACTCAGAGTCGGACTGGGGTCGGGTTTGGTAAGGAGAGTTTTCTTCCTTCTCCCGTCTGCGTGAGATGTAGGACTTTCGAAAGACTTTGAACTTTTTTACCGTGCCCATGGCCTGTTCTTCATCAAGTTATGGTATTGCTTCCACTGTTGTAACTATATGTTATAATTATGTGGTTTTTGTTAGTTTTTCAGTCTTGGTCTGTCCTGTGTTTTGTGATATCACACCGGAGGAATATTGTATCATTTCTTAATGCATGCATTACTAAATGACAGTAAAAGAGGACTGCGTGTCCTCATAATCTAATCTAATCTAAATAATCTAATTTTCACTTTTTGCTCTCTAAATATTTTTGCACATTTTCTAAAAGTTTTTCACCTCAGGCACACCATAAGCACCTTCACACTGATGTGCTATTGTGGCCTGCTGTCTGATTTTTGAAGTCCACACCTTCATAAGGGCACATGACCCCCACCAGAAATCCTGGTATGACAATCTCCTGCATTTCCTCTGCCCTTCAGGGGTCCAATGAAGTCCTAACTTAATGTAGTTGGCCTCTCTTCTCAACATGGCCCGAAATGTCAACAGATTTTCTACATTTGTCTTGTAAAATAATTCAGGTTCAACGTGCCAAGAATGTTAAACACAATATTAGATCAGACTTCTCATGCTAAGTCATTCTGGAAATGAATTCCAGTAATGGGCAAAATTGACTCTTTTAAACAGAATGCTTTGCAAGCCAATCTAAAATGAGGATCATTCAAAATATTGGCAAGAAATCATATTAGTCATAGATCTAGCTGATGGTCAAGAATGCTATAAGTTTGCCAAATAGTTATGAAAGTATAAGAAAACAGCACAAAGTACTTTAGAAACTTTATCAGCTGGATACTCATGGTCCCTTTAAAAAAAACTACAGCATTTTTGGATAAAGTGGGTCTCCATATGAACTACACTAGCTGAATAGTAATGCACCAGATGGAGAGCATGGAGCATTTATCAACTTGCATTCACTGGACAGCAAAAGTATCTTTGGAAGAAAACTGTCAGGACAGTTATAGGTTCCTGATTAAATGCACCCACTGTACAGCACTTACAATCTTGTTAAATGCATTAGCTGGACAATATAGAATCCTTATAAAACATACCCACGACAGAATAAATACTACACTTGGACAGAACTGACCTCTCATAAAACTTCAATAGTGCCTAAAATATTATAGGAAGTTTCTGCACACCAAACAGCAATAACACTCTCTTTCCAATGGTGATTGCACAGAATCTGACAATTCATAGCATAATTTACTGGGTCTTTGTGAATGCAAATGTTTAATATGATAATTTTGGTTATCTACTAATATTAAATGTCGACATTTAGTTTGCATAAAAGCATCCTACATCTTTCAACTATTGTGTACTTCCATTAAAAGATCTTTAACTGCCTCTCTCATTACATTTGTCACAGTTCGACAGTCAATACTACAATTTATGTCATGTTAAAACAACATATTTATCTTAGATAAAGTATTGCATGTAGAAGATTCACATCAATTCCATAAACACTATATCTCTACTCCACAGAATGTCTAGGTGGACTGCTAACTTAAACAAATGGACACACGGTGTTATGCCCCAAGATTCCACAATGATGACCATGACACTTTCAACACCAGAGTTCTGAGCTTACTATTGCCCACCACTGAAGAGAGGGAAGTCCAAGTCTCATCAAGGAACAAAATGGTGCATCCATGCACACTGAATAAACGGAGCCTCTTTGTCATTAAATATGCCTGGTGCCTATGTGGAACACATTCCCAATCAAAATAAGAAACATTCAACCTGTACCTACAAACTGGAGAAAAAGCATAGAGGACACTTTCATAGCAGAATCTATTATTGATCATGAAGAACCAACTGAGACAATCACTAGTAAGTAGAGACATTCTATGTCAACCCTGAAATTCTAAGCAAAATACTTACCCATTTTCTTAACCCACACTGCTTCCCATCAAGTGCAGTTATCCCAAGATGCCTAACTATATTAATGTACTTATCCTACAACTGTAGAGCCAAACTATAAGGTAGCTTCCCCAAATCAAATAAATCAAACTCTATTCACTTGCGTGTGATTCCATGTTAACAAAATGGTACAGAACCATGTTTTTGTTCTGTATGTCAGTTGCCAAGCCGGCCGGTGGCGTAGTGGCATCTGCGCTGGACTTCGAGGCGAGTGGTCCTGGCTCCTTACACACTTTCTATCCATTCAGTCTTCAGATTGGAGCTAGCAAGTCGGTCTCGTAAAAAAAAAAAGCAGCAGATAAAAATGGCTAAAAAATTGACAAGGTTGCCACAAGTCCGTGAAAAGGAACAACTAAGTCAGTTGACAAGCATAGTCATATATCTCAGCAAAAGGATTAAGGTGTAGAAATTGGAGAAGTTGGAGGTACAAAGGGACTTCTGGTGCAGTTCGAGTCAGTAGTAAGGAAAGCATAGTTTCGATAGGACTAGAATATAAAAACAAGGATGTAATACTGAGGCTTTATAAGACATTGGTCAGACTCCATTTGGAGCAGTATTAAGCCCCATATCTAAGAAAGAATGTGCTGCCATTGGAGTGGGTCCAGAGGAGGTTCACGGGAATGAAAGAGTTCACGTATGAGCAGCATTTGATGGATCTTGGCTTTACTCACTGGAGTTTAGAAGAATGAAGAGGGAACCTCATTGAAACCTACTGAATATTGGAAGTACTGGAGAGAGTGTTTCCAACAGTGGGAGAATCTAGGATCAGAGGGCACAGCCTCAGAACAAAAGAATGTCCCTTTAGAACAGAGACGAGGAGGGATTTCCTCTTCAGAAGGTAGTGAATCTGTGGAATTCATTGCTAGAAATAGCTTGGAGGCCAGGCCATTGGATATATTTAAAATAGAGGTTAATAGGTTCTTGATTTAGTAACGGCATCAAAAGTTATGGGAAGAAGACTGAAGAATAGGGTGGAGAGGGAAAATAAATCTGCCATGATCAAATAGCAGAGCAGACTCAATGGGCCAAATGGCCTAATTCTGTTCTATGTCTTTTGGACTTAATACTGAATAACCCATGGACTTGCCTTGATGAGGCAAACAACTTTCTCAAGAATGGAGTTACACAGCACTGAAGTCTCTCATTGTTTAGGATGGTTTTATTTTAAAACTTCCCCCTTCTATTGTAAATAGTTCATGCCAAGAGATAGATAAAATCATATCAAATCCAACTAAAGAACTGACTAGTACTATGAAATGTATTGCATTTTTAATTTAATGAAAGGTGGCAATAACGTGTCAGTTTACAGTTTTCACAGAGACGGTTCAGCCAGTGTCTGTAAACACACTCAGCTGATTGGAGAAAGATAATTTGGGTTCCAGCTATGCAAGAAGTGAAGAAGTGTCCACTTCTAATGGGCATTGTGTCAACGCAACACACAGGCACATACGTCTACAGACACACACACACGCACACACACACACACACACACACACACACACATGTATATAGCACACTGCTGTATTGGTGTTCCGCTGATAACAACTCATAGTAGGATTTACCATCTTCTGCCATGTGTATGAGCATTTGCCAAAATCTTGCAATTCCTTTACAAATAAGGAAATACAATTTTTCTTATCAACGTTTGTATTTCTCCAATGCATTTTGAAAAAAAATTGCTTTGACTTCTGCAAATTTATATTGAAAATTTAATCAAATTCAAAATTTAATTATATTACTAGTGTCTTCTCGGAGGACCCCATCACATGTTCTGAAAGTACACGAATATGGTAAATATACTCATATAATTCTTGACTAGTATGATCCTGGAGCAAGCTAACATAATTCATAGCACGTGCATTGCAAATGTAAAAGTTCCTGGCCTTGTATTAAGTTTTGATATACGTATTGCAAAGATGTTAGAATGTGCTGAAGTATTTTGTATTGTTCATTAACTCTTCAGGAGATACTTGAAGAATCTTTAAACATTTAATGAAATCTAAATTGCATAATTACTAAATATTTCTTGGTATTTTAAAACTAAAATCTTGTTTGGTCTGTATTTGTGATTGATAAAAATTGATTGGATCTGAATAACAATTGCCTTTGCTGAAGTCTTTAATCCACTGACTAAAATTGCCTAATAAATTCTATTTTGGAAAAATCAACCAGCTGTATGTCTGCAGAATAAAGGACAAAGACGAAAGTGGCACCTCAAGATATTAAATTGTGATTACAGTGAAGGGACAGAACAGTAGTGTAGTGGTCAGCACAACATTTTACAGTACAGACAACCTGGGTTCAATTCCCACCACTGCCTGTAAGGAGCTTGTACATTCGTTCCGTGACCACATGGGTTTCCTCCCACCTTCCAAAGACGTACAGGTTGGTAGGTTAACTGGTCTTTGTAAATTGTCCTGTGATGAGGCTTGTGTTAAATCAAGGGTTGCTAGGCAGCGTGGTTTGAAGGGCCAGAAGGGCCTACTATGCACTGTATCTCAATAAAATAAAATGAAAGTGTTATCCTACTCAAATTGTGAACATTCCTTACCTGAGGACTACCAGACAGGATGGTGGTGTGACTGTTCAAGTAAGCTAAATATTTTACACATTTTGGCCTCCTACTTGTACCACCATAACCCAATGGAACATTTACTTTTGAGTAGGAAAGTTGCCCCCTCAGAAATGAAGCAGAGAGGTATATGAAATATATAGATCTGATCCAATGACATCCCCTGGAGCAGGGTGACAACATCAGTTAATCTGAAGAGAAGAAGGTTGTTATAATCTCAGATCATCCATCTGGGTTGTCAGAGGCTGTTTGAGACGCACGCCATGAAGAGCATTTGTTTAGCAGTGGGAGTTCGGCCCCACTATCACCCTTTGGCTATGACTACCTTTGGAGCCAGCTAGGGAGGAAGCAGTGAGCAAATATGAAATGTTAAAGAAGGAATGTACCCTGAAGAATGTACTGGCGATATCAGTGACTTTCTTTAACTGCCCAAGTAGGAGTGAGCTCTTTAGCCAATTAAAAAATATATATATTGTACAAGTCCTTTTGTTACGACCTCCTATAATGTTGAAATCTACAGCATTTTTCTGAGCACAATAAAATTCTGCAGCAAGTAAAATGTCTTTTGATATCACTGCCCATGATCAGCAGCTTGCTGTATGTAGGAATATCACTTGTACAGAATAGCAGATCAAAATTCCTATGGCATGGCATGGAAAAGTAGGGTGCTAGTGTTTAGTACTAAAAATTAGTTCGCGTGGGATGTGATGATGATTAACTATGTCAGAGTAAGAGCAGACTAAACAAGAGCAATGAATGAGTTGAATAACTGGGGCAGGTCACTCACTGCCAGGTGAGATCATCAGCCATCCACCATTGGATCAAGCTACTGACATGAGATAGTGCAGTGCCGAACCTCCCTTAGCCAAATGGCCACATTCATTGGACAGTCTCAATGGCTGGTGAAGCTCTACTCCCAGAATCGATAGCTGATATTTACAAATATTCATCAACACTTGGAACATGTTTTAAAAATGTGTTTTTAGCTGTTTACTCTTTTCCATAGATGCTGAGTTCTTCCAGCATTTTGTGTGTGTTACTTTGGATTTCCAGCATTTGGTGATTTTCTCATGTTTGTAACATTTTAAACTTGTAGTTAAAAAGGTAATGGAAAACAATATAAATATGTAAACTAAATCAACTATAAAGGCTTTGCTGCAACTGAATTCACTCATTCATATTAGTAGCATTCTGACCTTGCACTCTGCCTGTATAAAAAGCTGGAAATACTTAACAGGTTAACTAGCATCTGTGGAAGAACAACAGAATTAATACTTAGGAGGTGGCCCTTCAACAAATTCCTTTTTCACTAAGCTTTTCCTTGAGTTAGAGATAGCGCAAAATTGGGAAAGGTAAAGAAAAATTGAGATATAAATTGAAGAGAGGATGAGGGAGAGATGGATAGGAAAAAAGGAACAATTGGCATTCTGCTCGTGAATGTCAATAGTTTGGTGAAATGCTGATGTTTACTGAGTAAATTCTAGTAAATTCATGAGTGGTATATACAGATCTATACATATAGATCTAGACATGGAATTCTAGGGAGCATGCCTTTATGAGAATAAAGGCTCTGTTCTTTCAATTACCTATTACTGTCCACTACCTCTCTGGCAGCTCACTTCAGGCATCAACTACTTCTTGTGTTTAAAATGTACCCCTTATACCCCTTAAAACCCCCTTCCTCTTACCTTAAACTTGCGTCATCTAGCCTTACACATTCCTATTGCATTCAGAGACACGTTCAGTTATTCTTTCACCTTGATGACCAAGAAATGTTGGCAACCTGAAACACTCAACTTATTTCTCCGGATTTAGTTTCTGATTTAGATTTTCAGCCCTTCCAGCATTTTCTACTTATGTTACATGAATTAATAAGATCCTTATATTAGAGGACAGAAGGGTGTCAAACAAATGTTAAGTGTTTTCACAGAAGGTCATTTTTAGCTTCACATTGTCAGATGTTAACCATTCCTTTGTCAGGCAAGCAGATGGCTCTGGATGAGTTAATCATCCTGGTAACATGTTGTGCTCCTCTTTGACATTGATGGCCATTTGACAAACTGGTCTCTTTCATCCATTAATGTTCTTCTTCCCTGAGATCCTCAAACCATTATGCTCCAAGTGTCAAGAACGCAGATCCTGATCACCTCATCCAATCCAATAATTCCTGTTTCCTTGGTATGAGATTCCTCAATTGGGATCAATGATTGTTCTCCTGTGAGATAGCCTTTCATTCTCCTTCAGGTTGACAACAATCTCCCTTCTATTAGTTTACTCTGCCAGCTGCTTCCACATCATTGGTTTGATGTTAATGAAGCCAAAAGTTATTTGTTTTTAATATCTTTCTGTTCAGTTGCAAGGTTTGCAGCCTATACCTCACTAGAACCAGCAAAAGAAGTACTCAAATATCCAGGTGATAACCTCCAACCTAAAAACAAACTGTAAACTGCAATCTTCTTGGCAAACCTAGCCTCACCCTACCAGAGATACTTTCCCCCATCCACTTCTTCAGCTTAAGACACATTTGTTTTCACATTATCCCAGTTTCAAAGAAAGCTCTTTGACTTTAAATGTTAATTCTGTTTCTCTTTTCACAGATGCTGCCTGAGTGTTTCCAGCGTTTTTATTTTTATAGTAAATATGCTTCCTCGATATGACATAGAGTGGTGATTTTGGAGATATAGTTATAGAACTGCAGCTAGTTTCAAAACCTGAATTCCAAATTGTTCAGGATTGTTTTAAAAGAAACAAATGACTTGGAAGATAGATGATATAAAATGTAAGAAGTAAAGATAAAGATATAGTTCTATTTACTTCCCAAAAATATACTGGTTAAAAACTCCCTTTTCACAGGAATCTAAAAACAAAATCAATAAATTCATACTTTTTAAAATCTGCCTAAACAAACATAAGTTTTCAGAATAATTTAAGAAATTATTCTCAAAAATTAAATGAGAATATTTCCTCTACTTTTGATATTATTGTGAGAAGAATATTGTTCAGTTAATTGCATTCTCCCATCCATTTCAAGGAATATCTATATTGCACAGTCTCTATAGGTTTGTGCCAACCCCTTAGTAAGAAAGCCAAATGATAACATGTAACCACAGTTGTCAGAGGAGGAAGAATGCTGTGTGCAGATGGAGAAGCATATGGACCACCTGATCAGGCAAAAGTAGGTATTATAAAATCTAATAATAATCGCAAAACATAAGCTCTTGCATCCATGTTCTCTACAGTTTATATAATTAAGAATGGCTACATGCCATCCCTGAATTCAAGGGTGCTTGTATAACTGGAAGAATAGATTCCTAATTAGAGCAGAAAGTAGATCACCTTTGTCCGTAAGACAACTGGTAACTAACCATTATTTTCCCCAACAGAACACTTATTATCCAACACTACTTCCTTTCATTTTGTTTTCATTATTTCTGCTATCTGCATGTTTTTGTTTTATGAAACAAGAATGGTTTTGCGGACAACTCGTGGATCGTTTTGCAGAGAACCATTGACAAGAATCAGCACATTCCAGGCTTCCATACTTTTGTCCTGCAGCTAAGAAGTGTGGAACTCACTGAGGCATGTTCAATAAATCCAAAGCTGTGCAAATGGAGATACGAGGGGTGATTGATAAGTTTGAGGCCTAAGGTAAAAGGAATAAATTTTAGAAAACCTAGCACATTTATTTTTCAACATAGTCCCCTCCTACATTTATGCACTTAGTCCAGCGGTCATGGAGCATACGGATATTGGACCTCCAGAAAGTGTCCACAGCAGGTGTGATTGATAAGTTCATGGCCTAAGGTGGAAGGAGATGAGTTATACAGTTCTCGTTACATGCACATGCAGTTGAACTGTTTGAGTGATTATGCAGAAAGTATGAAGTTAATAACTCATCTCCTTCCACCTTAGGCCATGAACTTATCAATCACCCCTGCTGTGGGCACTTTCTGGAGGTCCAAGATCCATATGTTCCATGACCACTGGACTAAGTGTGTAAATGTAGGAGGAGACTATGTTGAAAAATAAGTGTGCTAGGTTTTCTAAAATTGACTCCTTCTACCTTAGGCCACGAACTTATCAATGACCCTTCGTACTTCAGATCAGGCCTCTCAGTTGTACGCTAGTTATTGTTGATGCAACTAACATATTCTCATCTATCTTAATTAAAAAGGTACGTTTCACTAAATATTTTATTTATTTTTTTTATTTCCCTGCATATTTATGTTTAATTAGTTAATATTAACAATACCTTTTAAATAGAACAATAAATTTTTTTAAATTAGAAGTTATTTCTGTAATTTAGATCAATAACTGAGGAGCAGAAGGCTGAATCTAGATTGGAATGAAAATTTGTGTAAATGTAATTGCATTAGTCCTTAAATTATAATTTTACAAAGCTGAAGTAAATCGTGAAAATGGTGCTAATGATAACCAACATAAATTGTACTAATTAGGTAAAGTTTGCAAATTAGGTTATATAAAATTCTTTCTTTGTGAAATCACACGACCTAACTTACAAAAGTTCCAGAGTGCACAGTTATGCTAAAGGTGAGTTTGATGAATTAAAATCTGTAACTCACATTTGTAGATGTAGATGTTTTATTTATAAAATAAGTGAGCATGATTTTATATTGTTCAAAATAATAATTTAAAATGCGACTGAGAAACTAATGTCATCTGGTATTCTAATTTTAAATGCATCGATTTCTGTAAGTCTAATATCTATAAAGTTAACAGAGTTTGTCTTTGGTTAATATGATTTCAGATTTTATGTTCAGATTTAGTTTATTTAATAATGCCACAAATAGTTGTTAATTAGTAGGCATTGACTCATGATTATCATAATTGAATGTTTAATGAGGTGGACCTAGCCAATAGCTTCTCTTTACTCATCACACCTCAGATTTCCCCAGCTAAATCAAAAGCAGAAACCGAACAAAGCCTGAAGGTTGGATGCTAGTACATCTGGTCTCCTGCTCACCATTAAACCCAGGAACAGAGAACTGATGAGCTGAGGAGGTATTGGAATGGATATTCTTCTCACCACCATCCAGGTCTTGGTGCTTGAAGAGACAGTTTGCTGCTTGTGGAACCATCCAACCAGATCCTATGTTTCTTTTATCTGCAGGGCTCTTGTGGTATATCTTGTAGACTACTTTTTGATGAACTTTGACTAAGAGTGCTTTAAAAGGAAGAGAATGTGGAAAAATCCAATTCAAAGGGACAATCAGCAGCAATGCAGCCACAACCATTCCTCTCGACATCAGGGAGAGACAAACTCCCAGCATGCAGTCCCACTTGGTAGCCAACTACCCAGAATCCATGAGCAGCTTGACGTAGCCACACACCTCTGACAAACGGCCCTTGGCTAATTTGGTTTTATCAATAATAAATGATATTTCCTGCATTTGGATCCCTTTGGTATCAGTTCCCTCTGCCTTCAAAAACATGGGGAAGACTATAATGCATAGCTGTAATCCACAGTTAATTTTCAATAATATCAGAATTCTTACAAGCTGAAGTCTTTTTTCATTTTCTTCTAGAAGTGTTTGAAAATGAGGATTATTTGGAATTTCATTCCGGGCAGAGATGTTCACACAAAGAAACATGCTAATGATCTTTATATCAAGCTTCTTATTTGTACAGCCATAGGAACATCAATAACTTAGCAGCTCAACCACAGGGCTGCTTTTCTATGTTTATGATACCAGCCCTGTGAAATGAATAGTAATAAAGTCACACACTTTATAAGTTTGCCTCATTAACTTTGCATCTCTTTTCTGAGCATTTCAAGGAAATATTGTACACTCATTGCTGATCAAAATGAAATCTCTTTAATTGCAATGTATTTCTAGAAATGAATTATTACAAACAAACAAGTTTCAAACTGAACCAGCAGACTGGCAAACTGGCAAGCATTTCACAATCAACAGCCCAGAGAAAAACACACTTTAAATTATATTATATTTTTTCTTTGGAAAAGATAAAACTGATGCTTTTAACACACCGATAGTTGGAAGGAATTGCATTTATACAACATCTTATCAGTTTCTAAGGATGCCTCAAAGCACTTTAAATCAATTGCTTTTGAGAAACAGTTGTGCATATTTTCAGCACTACATTTACAGAGTGTCTCATCAAAGGCTTTATTACTCTATGTGCTTAAAATCTGAGGTAAAAATGGGTTTCAAGGCATCATAACCCCAGAAAAGCTGCAGGGTCTAGCCATAAGTTTTCACTGGATACAAGGCTGAATTACATAAAATATGACAGGACTGACTATCATTTGTTTTCATTTCCACCAAGTTGTCTTTGCCTCTAGATTGGGTTTGGGTTTCTGGGATATGTGAGACAACCAAGATATATTTAATTGCAAAGTTAAAGGTGTGGTGGGCTGGAATTGGAAACATACTAGTTACTGTATTTGCAGTTTTAGTTAACCTAATTTAAGGAAGTCTTTGCTAATCTAGCTTCATGGAGAATGCAACTTGGGACAGGAGTAAAATACTGCAAATGCTGAATATATGAAAGAAAAAAAAATGTAAAGGCATGTTGAAACCACCCAACAGGACAGCCAGCATCTGTTGGGAGATAATGAAAGATCAATATTTTGGTCTAAAATCCTTAATGTACTGCTGATGGCTGCTAAAAAGACCCTTACCAGGAAATGGTTATCTCAGGAGAGCCCAACTTTAAACGTATGGATGGAAATTACAATGGATATTTACAAAATGGAGAAGATAACAGCATCTGTTACTCATAAGTTGGAACAATTTTATTCATACTAGAAAGAATGGTTTAACTACATAACACCTCAGAGGCCTGATTTTATTCTCACAAGTCAATGAATATGTTATAAGAAAAAAAATCACTCCCTACTCTGTACATAGTTTTCTTCTTTCGATTATTCTTTCTTTCCTCTCCTTTCTATAAGTGTATACCTCAGATAAATATTATGTGGAGATTTGTGACAAATATGATTATATGATATATATGTACAGTATCTGAAATACATCTTATGGAAATGTTTGTTTGATGATGAAATTCAATGAAAAATAAATTACAAAAAAATAAAAATTAAAAAATCCTTAATCAGAACTAGAAATGTGAGGAAACAATTATGTTAAGTTGCAGGGATGCTGGGTACTGGAGGGGAGAGAGGGAATATCTGATTTAGCACTCAGACCAAAGTTGTCAAGGTTGTAATTACTTTAAAACCAGCAACTAAAAACAGAAAAGAAAAAAAATTACAAGGAACATATTGAATTGGAAAGGGGCAGTTACATCTGTGGAGATAGGAGTGGTTTACCTGAAATGGTTAAACTCAGTATTAAGTCCTGATGGCAATGGATTATTGTTCCATATGCTAGCCATAATAGGCGCAAAGTCAGAGGCCGAAATCAGAGACGACAGAAAGGAGAACTACAGTAAAACGTAAATGTGTGTAAGCTTAGGGTTGTCATGGGGATAATGCATAAAATTTGGAAATTTGATGAAATGGAAGAAAGAGTTGAACTGATAAGAAGCAGTGGTGACCTATATCAAGGATTTGTGAAACAGGAGAAAAGTTTTCCAGTGATATTGTCACAGGAAGATAGGAACGTAATTTGATGTTGAATCTTGCAGTTTACTTTTCTCTCAGTCTCAGAGTGATTCGCCATACATTATGATCATATGCAAAATGTGTGTCTCAAGATGATGCTTTAAAACCATATAATCTAAATTAATTTGCAGTTTGAGAATTACAAATGAAAACCAAAGAAATTTAATTGATAATGAAGTATGTCAACAGTATCAGGGTCAGTGTTGCATTGTGCCTGTCATGTGTGGAAAATGGTGAAGGGAACAGCATTGACCACTGGCCTCTTCCGTAGTAAATGCACTGAAAGTCAGACTAGTCTACTCAGGTCATTGTCAGACCCATTGCTGAAAAAGTATTTGCAGTGTTTTAAGACTGATTGCCTCGCTATCCTTGATATTCACCTCCATTCTTGGTGCTCATTGAGGTAGACTTTGGCTAATAGTGATCTCAATTTCATGGTTTCAGGGTGTTGCTGGGTTTCCTGTTCTCTTTCTTCCACAATTTATATTCGAGTTTCCTGATGGACCTGGCTTCCAAGTACATTTTGAGGTACTCCTCCATCCTATCTCTGCCCTTTATGAAATGTCCTTCCACAGCAGCCCAGGCTCACGAACATCCCTAACCAGTGAAGCCCTAGGTCAAATGAAAATGACAAAAGTTCAAGAGCAGATAATATCCCTGTTTGAGTTCTAAGAGTTGGGAGAAGAACGTTGGTCACAAATTCACAATCTCATCTCCAACCTTAGGTAAGAGAAGGACATGCCAAGGGACTTCAGAAGTGATGTAATCTACCACATTAAACAACAAAGCCATCTGATCACTTGAAATAGAGAGAGGTTTCCTGTCAGTGTGCTAGAGGAGAGCAATTGCCAACATGCTCCTCAAATGCCGCCTTCTAGTGTTGAAAAGCTGCTCCCTGAATCACAAAGTGGTTGCTGTCCATGTTATGGCATCGTGCACAAGATCTTCAATGGACAACAAACCTATGGGAAATCTCCTTGGAAGTCCGTCGGGAATGATGATGACATCAGTGACACCTCCGATGAGAGCAAGGCCTGAACTGGGAAGCACAGATGCGCCCGCAGGTCGGACATGTTAGGGTCATTGAAGGGTCAGGCCTTCAGCCGCTGCTCTTCGAATGTGCTGGTGCCTTTGTAGACTGCCAGGCACCAAGCGTTGCGGTCTTTGACCAAGGCCTCCCAACCATTCACAGGGATATTGCATGCCCTCACAGACACTTTCACGCAGTCTTTATAGCGCTTTGTGGGTCCTCCCTGTTTTCTGGTGCCATATGCCAGCTTGGAAAAGAATACCATCTTTGGAAGGCAGTTGTCTTCCATCCGGACCACACGTCCAACCCATTGGAATTGAGTCTTCATAATCAGTGTCTATGTGCCAGAGCTCACAGCCCTTCATAGCACTTCCGTGGTGAGGACTCTGTCTTGCCACGATGGCCAATGATCTTGTGAAGCCATCGCGGATGGAATTGGTCAAGCATCTTTATAAGCCTGTGGTATGGGGTCCATGTCTCACAGCCATACAGCAGAGAGGCCATACACCAGTGACCCAACTTTGCCCCTTCTCCTGTCAATGTAAACAGTTATGCTATGTGAAGGCCAGGAGTTGGACTTGGTTATCAGAGGCTAATTTGAGATGCACACCATTGGGAGAACTTTATAGGCAGTGGGAGTTTACCCCCACCACCAACCCGGCTATGGCAACTGTTTGGAATACCAGCCATTACACAGGGCCTATTTTAATCATCCAAAAACCTTTCAGTAACCATCAATCAAGAAGAGTTTCTCAAATTTGGCTGGGCACAGAAGTTGTCTAAGCTAAAGCTAAAGATGGTGTCAGAGGGAAACTACTCCCAGACCATCTGTGAAACAGTTTAAATTCTTCTCCCTAGTGTCTCTCCTTTCCTTTTCACGATGGCCGGGGTCCTGTCAGAGTCCTTGATCTACAGCTGCACTCAAACTGCGGATCTTCACAACAGTGGGTTTTCGCTCTTGGAGCTCGCTAAGTGGCTTGGTGTTTTTGATATCTCGAGGAGCAGCCTGCAAGATGGGCACCTTTGGGGTGGCCCTCCAGCCTGCGGCTGAACTGATTCCTCACCAGTGTCACCAACTGAAGTGGAAGGTCAGAACATCAAGACAGCAGTGTACACTGCTGCTGAAATAAGAAACGCTGCAGACTGTAACACTGAAACAGCCAGCTGTTGGTCTACTCTCTCGCTCCATCATTAGGGAGAGAGACGGCCTGTGGAATGTCGAACTTTTAAGGTGTACAGTGATGTTGTTTGATGGGTGGTATATCATGCTCTCTTTGGGGGTTTTGCTTCTCCTTGTTTGGCAGGTGGTGGGGACTGATGCTCCTTGCTGCTGCTTGTGCGTGGGGAGAAGGGTGGCTTTGATGTTCTAATGTCTTCCTGTCATTCATTCATTGGGGTTTTTCTTCTGTTTTGTGGATGTCTGTAAAGAGTAAGAATTCCAGGTTGTATGCTGTATACTTTCTCTGATAATCAATGGAATAATTACATTTGGAGTAGTCAGAAGGAATGCTAATAGTAACTATGGCATTGGACGAAATACAAATCAAGAAATAATAAAGCACTGCAAGGAAGGCACAATAATCCTGAGCAACTTTAATCTTTATATCAACTGGATAAATCAAATAAGTAAAGGTAGCTTTCAGGACAGTATTAAAGTGTATTTGGGGAGGTTTCTTAGAACAAAACATTGTGAAACCAATTTGGGAACAAGCTATTTTAGACCTTATCATGAGCAAGGCGGCAGTATTAATGAATGATCTCATAATAAGAATTTCTCTGATAAAGAATAACCATAACATAATAAAACTTCACATTCGGCTGCAGAGTAGGAAACATGATCTGAAATAAAGACAAATTCAAAGAAGTGACGATGGAGTCGGCCAAAATGAATTGGTAAAATTGTTTAAAAGCTAAATCCGAAGAAAAAGTGCTGTAAGTCAGTTAAGATGTCTCAGACTTCTCAATGAAGAGATGATCTGTTGAGACTCTAAAAGAAGAATGATCCATCAATGAGGATATTAGGATGGTACCAAAATGAAAGAAAAAACTCATAATGTTGTAAATGTTAATGATAGGGCAAAAGATTAGAAACATTTTAGAAATTACAAAGAATGACTGAGGGCAAAATGAAGTATGAAGAAGTAAATTATCAAGGTATGCCAGCGAGAACTATAAAAATAGAGTTTATGCATTATATAAAAAGGAATTGAGGCAAAATGATGTCCTGGAGGGTAACACTGACGAATTAATAATATAAAACAAGTATATGCAAAGAATTTAAACAAAGTATCCCATCTCCTAATAGAAAATACCAAAAGCATCCTAATAATATTAGAAAATTCATGGCACAATCACTGGAGAAAAGAATTATGGAGAATCTAATGGGACTAGTAGTTGCTGCTGTGAACCTGCTGACCTGCATTTGCGGGCCTTTAAGACATGTACCGCAGTGTTAGTAAACGCACTAATTATAAACTTCTAAAATTCTCTCGGTTAGAGATCTTTGTGGATGGAACGAGTGGTGCATAGAAAGAGGAAATAATAGATATAAGACATTAGGATTTCCAATTGGTATTAATTAAGGTGCCACATGGTTTTGACATAAGGTAAGAGGCTGATAGCATAAGGGAAAAATATATTACGTGGACAAAGGATAAATGAACTCAATGTATGGACAATTTAAATGCCGAGTCAGATGGATTGCAAAGGCAAGGTGTCAAGACCAGAGACAAGGGTCAAGCCAAGTCTGCTCGCTACTCTGACACATTTGCTCTGCTCTTTGCTGCTCTGAGGCTGTAGCCATGGCCTGCCCTGGCTACTCTGGGGTCTGTGTCTGTGGGCTCTACAACGTTTATCCCAGTACGCGCTGAACTGAGGCTGAGGCTGCGGCCTGCTCTGGCCACTCCGGACTCCGTGTCTGAGGGCTTCATGACGTTTACTCTGCTATGCACTGAACTGAGGCTGAGGCTGCGGCCTGCTCTGTCTACTTCGGTCTCCGAGTCTGAGGGCTCCATAACGTTTACTCTGCTATGCACTGAACTGAGGCTGTGGCTGCAGCCTGCTCTGGCTGCTCCAGACTCCGTGTCTGAGAGCTCCATGACGTTTACCCCACTATGCACTGAACTGAGGCTGAGGCTGCGGCCTGCTCTGGATACTCTGGGCTCCGTGTCTATGTACTCACTTTCTTTTAAATGCTATTTGCTTACTTCTATTGTTTGCAGGATTTTTTTTCTCGGAATATTGGGTGTTTGTTGGTCTTTTTCTTATAGGTTCTTTTGAGTTGCTTTGTTTAGTGGCTGCCTGTAAGGAGACAAATCTCAAGGTTCTATAATGTATACATACTTTGATAATAAACGTACTTTAAACTTGGAAGTAACAAAGAACAGAGAGTAGGAATAAATCGATCGTGTCCAGTTTGGCAGTCTGTATTTGTTGAGGTACAGCAGTAAGGTTATGGGGAGACAGCAAAGCAGAGCTGAGACCAAGCCCAGCTCTGCAAGGTCATATCATGTGGCAGAGTAGGTTTGAAATGCCTATAGTGTGACTCCTGCTCCCAGTCATATGTTAATCTTTGAGCAGTTGGATTTTGTCTGTACATCTCAGCGAGATTTTGATTATCCAGGGGTACAATTTTGGTTTTGAATAACAGCATAAGAGAGGAACCTTCTCTGAAATACACATGACAGACAGAGGAGATGCATAACAGGAGCCTGATCCAACCTTCTCCAGTTTTCTCTGCCTTAGATGTTCCTTGTTAATTGCAGAATTCTTTTACAGCAAGTGGTTCATAGTGAGAGCTCATTCCCAGATGTCTCTGTGGAAAGAAACACAGAGTTAACATTCCAGGTCAGACACCTTTCATCAGAACTCCAGATGTTCCCGCACAAATTATAATGATAAACATGCTATTCCCAATGTACAAATTGCCATTTTGACTGGACAACCTGTCATCACGGCCTTAGCTTTGTACTTACCGAAGTGTTATATGCTCATACTTGGCGATGTATATTTTTGAGGCTGCTTGGTGGTTTCAGCACATTCACTATGCAGTAATCCTTGGTGGCAACTTTTTACAATGGGCTGGGCTTTTCTGCTTCTTGAGCTTTTGTGATCCAAGAGATTCTTGCTGTGATCGTGTTACCTGTCCCTGTGTGTATAAATTTAGGGGCATTACCACCACTGAATTACAACCCAAGTAAAATTGCCTCATTCTTAATGTCATTTCCATTCTGGTGGCTATTCTACTTTTCACTCTTAATTGTTAAAATGCTATCAGTGTTTGATAGCTTTACCTAAGTTCTTTCATGCTGTACATCAGTCTGCAAATCAAGCAAGGTTCATTCTTTGAGTCATGAAATTTCTCCTCTATCTCAGGATCAGATTCAGCAACGTCGAATGTCTGGATGCACGTGCCAGGCCTGTACATTTCCAATCTCTGATAGTGGAAGATTAAAGTGTTTCTTCAGGGATTGCAATGTGAAGTCATGAGATTTCCATTGTGGTTTGTAGTGTGCAGTCGCCAATGCCTCATATTCTCTGGCATTGTATCCCTCTGCACTTCTTCACTGTAGGTGCACTTGTCCATGTTCTCCACTGGATCTCAGTGATATCAGTCCTCGGGAATGTTGCCTCTCATTCTATATTGAAGACTTAAAACTGGGACCACTAACGCCTCCCAAGCTCCCCCATATTTCTGTCATACTCACTTGCTACCATCACCACTGCTCCAAAAAAAGGGGGAAAAATCTGCAGATGCTGAAAATTTGCAACACAAACTAACAGAATGCTGTAAATATTCTGCAGTCAGACAGAATCTGTGACAGGAGTAACGGAGTTAACAATTCAGGTTGATATTTTGGTGCTCAGTCTGAGAAGTTAACCCTGTTTTGTTCTCGACAGATACTATCATATTTCCAGTAAGTTTCTGTATTAACTGACCATCATGGTTGTGCTGAGGGGATCCTGTTATTTTGTTCACAGAGAAGCATTGTTTTGTTGCCACATCACAAACAATAAAATCCCAAACTTAATGCTCATGGTGGTTCTGACACGTTGCCTCCTGCATAAGCAATATCAAAGAAGGAGCTGTCAGACATCTTTTACTGAAGGGAGTAACTCTGAAACTGAACAGTATATTACACACTGTATTTCTGTGCATGCTTACATTTAAATGTTATACATTAATTAAACAGATTTTGAGGCAACACAATTTAATGATTTTGATGAAGTAACTGTGCACAGCATTCACTCAGTTGTCACTGATGAGCATCAGTCTAGCTGGAAACTGGAAATCACTTTTCTTATGTAAATCAGGCCTTGGTGGCTTTGTAAAAAGTTTGAAAACATATGTACTGTTGTGACTGTGATCTAAACCACCAGAGAGACACTGAAGCTGGTGACATAAAGGTTTTTTATTCATCAAGACAAGTAGGCATCCTTTTGAGACCTTCTCAATAGAGTCTCCCAAAACTCAAAGCACATCGCATTTTTTATACCCTTAACATCAAAGGTAACAGCAGATGATTCAATACAATTTCAATAGTTACGGTGACATTATTTACTTCTATATTTTGGGTTGACAATTCTTCCTTTGAATTATATATCTATAATAGAAGACTCCTCTGAATATACAAGCATCTCTGCTGGAACATAGTAATTCATATGGATGTTCTATAGGCCTCTGGGGAAAGATCCCAAACACCCAAAATTAATCATGTTAGGGCTGACGCTGAGTGCACAAATATCCCATCTTTTGATTGCCTATACCTGTAACCATGTTTGATATGCTAAGTAGCAACATCGGTCTAGTCTGCCAGCTTGAACTCAAGGCACAATGGTGCAAAATAACTTGGGCTATATGCTTGGTTTCATGCAGGCCAATTAACATAACCCAATTGTCTTACTTTTGGCTGATTCATATAAAAATGGCTTTCACATTGCAAGCCATATCTTTTAGCAGCTGGGCCTGTACTATAGGCCAAGACCATGTGCTCTGAAGACAGTGCACCTTGCAAAACTGTATTTTTAACTTCAAACTGATTACTGTTTGCCATTTACAAGTTACATTAAGAAGTGAAGACTGAAATTAATATCTGCTATATTCACAAAACTGCAACATGCTCTCAAACATGGACAACATGAAGTAAATTTACAGCAGTCTTAAAGAGAAGACATGCTTCTCTGTCTAACCCGTCCTAAAAGAGACCTTGTGCATAATTTTAACAGCCTTTGTGGAGTGGAAAAACACAGCGCAAAACCAAAAATTCTAATATTTCTCCTCCAATGTCATCTTCACCAGGCTTTAACTTATTTCCCTAGAAGTTGAATCATCTGCTATTACCTAATCTTGCTGTGGTTGTCTTAAATAGCCTTGGTCATTCATATCCCATCATAGCCTTGTGTCCATTAAGTGCAGTGACTGAATTCTTTCTATATAATTGTATAACTACACCACTTTGAAATGGTGTCTTATCCTTTCCACAGCCTCATCTTCACTTAACATCACAATCTGGTGTTTGACAGAATCAGCACGATAAAGGAAGTGTAATAGATGAAGTATGGCATCCAGAATATAATTAATCTAACACATCAGCATGAATAGTTGAATCAGTTGAAGGTGATAAATCAATATAGAGTGAAGAGGGTGGACACTTCCCGCAAAATTTATTCCCATATAAAGAGGAACATTGACCTCCACTACGTGTGGGCAACATTTGCCGCTCTATGTCGGTGCATCAGGTACATTGAGTTCTATCACCAGCCTTAGGAAAATCAGGCATATTTTAAGTATATAAAGCATTGTTAACCTGAGTTTCAGGGTGTTTTGTGCCGCAAGACAGTGATGTATGATGTATCTACATCATGAGTGAGTCTCTCACTTCTGTAAACAGTGTTAGAACAAAGTCCATGACCCATCTTGCTTTGTCAAGGTGAGTGTTCTGACCCAGACCCACTGCATAGGGGTCAGAAAGTGAGGGCTCAGTGAATGAATTTATAGCCTATATTTCTTTCCAATACCATTATTTTCTACAGTGGTGCGAGAAAGTTTGTGAACCCGATAGAATTTTCTCTATTTCTGCATGAATATGACATAAAATGTGACCAGATCTTCACATAAGTTCTAAAACTAGATAAAGAGAACCCCATTAAATAAATAACACAAAACATTGGTCATTCATTTATTGAGAACAATGATTCAATGTTATATGTATTTGTTGGAAAAAGTATGTGAACCTTTGCTTTCAGTAACTGGTGAGATCCCCTTGTACAGCAATAACTTCAACCAACCATTTCCAGTAACTGTTGTTCAGTTCTGCACATCAGCTTGGAGAAATATTAGGCCATTCCTCCCTACAAAGCTGGGATTTTGGTGGAATTCCTTGCATGAACTGCTTGCTTCAGCTCCTTCCACAACGTTTCTATAGGATTAAGGGCAGGACTTTGACTCCGCCATTCCAAAACACAAATTTTCCTCTTTTTAAATTATTCTGTTATTGATTTACTCTTGTCTTTCGGATCATTGTCTTGTTGCATTATCCAACTTCTATTAAGCTTCAGGTGTTGGACTGCTACCCTGACATTTTCCTGCAACATGTCTTGATGCAATTTTGCGTTCATTGTTTCCCCAACTATTGCAAGCTGTCCAGGCATGAAGGCAGCAAAGCAGCCCCAAACCCTGATGCTCCTTCCACTGTGCTTCACAGTTAGGATGAAGTTTTGGTATTGGTGTGCAGTGTCCTTTTTCCTTCAAACATAGCAAAGTGTATTACTGCCGAGAAGTTCAACTTTTGTCTCATTTGTCCACAGGACATTGTCCCAGAAGTATTGTAGAACTTCCAGGTGGTCTTTTGCAAACTTGAGACATGCAACAATATCTTTTTCTTATAGTAGATATGTGAACAGAGACATTAGCAAGTTCTAGAGATTTCTGCAGGTCTTTTGCTGTTACCCTTGGGTTCTTTTTCACCTCCTTCAACATTGCACATTGTGCTCTTGCTGTGATCTTTACAGGATGCTCACTCCTAGGGAGAGTAGCAATAGTACTGAGTTTCCTCTTTTTGTAGACAATTTCTCTTACTGTGGACTGATGAACATTCAGGTCTTTAGAAATGTTTATGTAGCCTTTTCCGGCTTCCTGCATCTCTACAATTCTAAGGTCCTCTGAAAGTTGTTTTGATTGAAGCATGGTGCACATAAACAGATCTTTCTTGAGAAGAGCAGGCTCTGTCTGTAACCAGACTTGGTGTGTCTTTTTTATATGGCAGGGCACATCTACAACCCACACCTCAAATCTCATCTCATTGATTGGAACACCTGACTCCAAATAGCTTTTGTAGAAGGCATTGCCCCAGAGGTTCATGTACTTTTTCTAGCAAATACATGTAATGCTGAATCTATTTTTTTCTCAATAAATAAATGAACAAGTATAATGTTTTTTTAGGTTATTTATTTAACTGGGTTCTCTTTATCTAGTTTTAGGACTTGCATGAAGATCTGATCACATTTTTAGATCATATTTAGGCAGAAATAGAGAAAATTCTACAGGGTACACAAACTTTCCAGTACCACTGCACATACATTCAATGTTCCGGTTTCACTCTTTTGCCTATTGTCCGCATTTGCACTTGTTTCTGTTTCCCGGGTTTGTCCTGGTGAACCAAGGGTGGTCAAGAGTACTGAAGAGGAGGCAGAAGGAATTTGGAACTAGCTCTAAAATGAAGTGCACCATTTTAAATCTTCCCACTGACTTACGGTGTAGTTTTGTTATCTACTTAGATTTTTCCTATTGGAGTGGAGTTTGTTGCAATTTTTTAACTTCAAAACATTAAACTAATGATGTGGGGAAGTCTGAAATACAGATGTGACTTTGTCTTTTACTTTAATTGAATCACGCACATATAATATGATAGTCTGATGACATATGGAATTAATGTATTTTAAATATAATCCATAATTAATTATTTAAATGAACAAGAATGCTTAGTTAAACAAAATATATATGATTATTCAAATATTATTGAAATATCAAATACACAGCAGAGTTGTTATTATCACATTAGAAATGATGAGCATCGAGCAGCGAGCTATTTACCTCTCTGATTATTGAGGAAAACACCAGCGGTACACTACAGGATGTTAGATAGTCAGGACACAACAGAGGTGCTTGACACTGACCTTGCAGAATGCACGCTCCTTTATATATCAGAATACATGCAACTGCATTGGAAAGAGAAGCACTGCCTGAAGAAGGCTCCAGATTACCATGGACCACCAAGGAAGCCTTGCGTTATGCATTTCTGCTCTGATGCTCTAATTGGATTACATAACTTGGATCTCCAGATGTTTCTTTATTTCAGTTGCAAGGAATTCCTAAGCTATTCTGTTCTACTGTACTAGTATGCTATTGCCTGAAAAAATGATCATAACTCTCTTTTAGTGCCTATGATTATTTATAGGTTCAGCTCAGCATCTGGAGTCATTCTAATTCAGTTTGCAGCTCCAGCTGGGAGGATGACATCTTAAGTTTCAAATAGAAACTGCCAGAGAAGCTCTGCCCAAAACGTTGACTGTATATTCCTTTCCATAGATGCTGCCTGACCTGCTGAGTTCCTCCAGCATTTTGTGTGTGTTACTCTGGATTTCCAGGATCTGCCTAATCTCTTGAATTTATGATTACTTGAGTTAGTAGCAATGGGTGCTGCTGAAGAATCATGAGCAAAGAAACATCAAAATTTATTCATTGCAGGTTCACACCTTCAATGAAGTCTTTAACTTGCAGATGGAGCTGAATATTAACTTTGGCCAGATTTCTCAAAGACCTAGAAGAAATTCTCCGCAATTTTAGCATCAAGACCACGCAAGTAATTTGCTTTGCAATATTAACAATTTCTAATATATAACCAATTTTTATTTAATAGCATTGGCTCACCTTTGCCTCTTTCTTTACCAGGGATTTTTCCCCTTGTGGGAAAACTGGGAGATACTGCTCCAGGAAGCTAATCTGTGGGCTGAGGAATGGTGGAGTTCAGGGCTGGTAACTTTTTCTGATCCCTGCGGAAGAGATTATGGGGCACTGAATAGTATTCTATGCATTTGTTTTGAAAATTTAGAGCATGATTATGGGAGGTTGGAGGGATATTTGGGGTTTCAGATGAAGGAGTTCAAGATGTATGTAATGGACTGATAATTTATCGTGGGAAAGCAGCAGATCCCTATGAGCATAGCTAAAGCTTTCTTGCTCCTCCTGATGCAAAGTGGTGCAGGGATTTTTTTTCTTAAATTCATCCATGAACTATTTCTTCTCATCCTGCTGAATTTCTGGAGACCAGAGTACCGCATCATTCACATTTAAAGCTCAGTAATATGTTTATGACTAATGCAAAGTCTGAAGAATGCCCATTCCCATCTTACCTTCATCAATAGCAGTTGGGAAGGTCTGAATTCAGTTTGATTCCATTTGAAAAATTAAGTATTTAATTTATAAATATTTTATATATTTTAAATTATTTACTTTTATTTCCCAGCCCACCCAGATTGTTGGTTAAAATTACCAACCTATTGACTGCTTACTGTAGGTCAAATTACACAATGAAATTTTGCTCAGTCTTTGAGTAAGTGGAACATAATAATGTTGATATAATGGAATATGCTGGCAGGTTCAGTTTAACTTAAAAATCCCAGGCCTGTAAATGAAGTCACAGCCGATCAATGTCACTTTATTTCCAGGGATAAAGTAAGTATGAAAGATGATGCATATCGCTGTCATTATCCAATAGGTGATAAATTCCATTTAGTTCTTAAAGGTGGGAAGGAATGTTCAATAAATTAAATTGAATTGTCTGATGTCTGGTTGGGTTTTAATCTTAGGTCAAAGCTTAGCTCCCAGAAGCTTTTACAATCAATGTCATGGAGAGCATTTGTTGCACACTTTAATTTCTCAAAGAGGTCACAGGAAGAAGGATGAAGACAAGTTTCTGATGTTACTAGAAGAATACACAATATGGTTTATGTTCATAGTCTTAACCTCAGTTGGAAAAAAAGCTTATGACCTGAAACTGAAAGTAGCAAGTATAAATTGCAGACATTTCTTTAAAGTGTAAAATATTAACTCTCATTAAAAATGTAGTTAAAATATGCTCTCTACACAATTTATGTTAATTTTTGACCTCCTGACACTTTTGAAACAGGAGATTTTGAAATATTTATTAGATAGTTGAATAACTATGGATAAAAGCAAGATTATTAGAAGAAGTTTAGACTACAAGACCATAAGACAAAGGAGCAGAAGTTGGCCATTCGGTCCATCAAGTCTGCTCCGCCATTTTATCATGAGCTGATCCATTCTCCCATTTAGTCCCACTCTCCCGCCTTCTCACCATAACCTTTGATGCCCTGACTAGTCAGATACCTATCAGTCTCTGCCTTAAATACACCCAATGACTTGGCCTCCACTGACACCCGTGGCAAGCAGTTCCATAGATTCACCATCCTCTGGCTAAAAAAATGTCTTTGCATCTCTGTTCTGAATGGGTGCCCTTCAATCCTTAAGTCATGCCCTCTCATACTAGACTCCCCCACCATGGGAAACAATTTTGCCACATCACTCTGTCCATGCCTTTCAACATTCGAAATGTTTCTATGAGGTCCCCCCTCATTCTTCTAAACTCCAAGGAATACAGTCCAAGAGCGGACAAACGTTTCTCATATGTTAACTCTCTCATTCCCAGAATCATTCTATGTTTGTAGTTTATTTTGAGGAGCTGAACTACAACAGTTAAGCTGCTTTGTTTTAATCCTCTGTTGGCTCGATCCACGGCAATTGTTACTCTCATGGACTTGGTTGTGTTAATTTGTCCGTGAATCAGAAGTATAGGTTTCCCCCGCCATCCAAAGGTAGAGCGTTCCTATGAAACGGTTCGTAAGCCAAAATGTCGTAAAACATAGAAGCAATTACCATTTACTTATATGGGAAAATTTTTTGAGCGTTCGTAGACCCAAAAATAACCTACCAAATCATGCCAAATAACACATAAAACCTAAAATAACAGTAAGATATAGTAAAAGCAGGAAAGATATGATAAATACACAGCCTATATAAAGTAGAAATACTTTTCCACAATCATTACTGAACTGTTCGCCGTAGCGAATATCTCACGCAAGCACCGTCGGCAGAAAATCTCACGTAAGCGCTGTTGGCAAAAACACGGCGCAAGCGCTCTCCAGTAACCTTTAAGCTATGAAGCTGCCAAATCATACCAAATAACACGTAAAAATACACAGCCTACGTAAAGTAGAAATAATGTATGTACAGTGTAGTATCATTTACGGGAATCGGGAAGACAGCGCTGAGCACACTGATGATGGTGTGTTAGGCTGAGTCGGAGTTTGGGTGGTGCAGTGGCCCCCACCCTCCAGGCCGCCGAGTGTTACATTGCCGCGAAGCATGCAGGGGTGCAGCGGTAGCCAGAAGGCACACAGCGCATCTTTAAGAAAAAAGCCGAAACAAATATGCTAATTAATTAGGTGCCGCCCGGCACGTAATTGTCGGCCCAGATCAGTGCCGATTTCCGATTGCATCGTCCCTGATCTGGGCCAACAATTACGTGTCGGCAGCACCTAATTAATTAGCATGTTTATTTCGGCTTTTTTTCTTAAAGATGTGCTGTGTGCCTCCCGGCTACCGTTGCATTCTCCGCGAGTCAGTATTTGTCCATGGCCTGGGGGTTGGGGTGGTGGGACACTGGGGTGTGATCTCATCATTGTCTGTTTCCATTAGGGCAGGCAGGTCATCTTCTATCTCTGCCCGTCTTGATGTCGAAGGTCGAGGTTCGTCGTCTGCTGTGGCTGATGTGGAAGGCTTGCTTGACTGCTGAGCCTCGCGCATTTTTCTATCACACAGTTCTTTGTAAGGACTCAAACCGTCCTGCAAATATCCCCTAAACCGACATACCCTTTCAAAATTAAAGTCGTACTTTATCATTACTCATTCGGTTTCGATTGTTATCTTTTTTTCTTCCAATTGCATCAGCTCTTCATCTGTCAGTTCTTGGTCATGGGATGTCAAAGCCTCTTCAACATCATGTTCGTCAGCTTTCACAAGCCAAACTCACTTTGTCCTTACTTCGTTCACCACGATCGAAACGCTTAATTATGTCTAGTTTTATGCTAAATGTAACACCCTTACGAGCTCTTTTAGGCTTTTCCGATACCATAGAACTCACCTTGCAAACGGCTGCTCACAGGCATGTGTTAAAGCAATGCTGTTCCGAATCCGGGGGAGAGCGGCTGCTCGGGGCGCGTGCTGCCTTTTATGGTGCACTGATTTTTTTTCGTAACAGTGAAAACACCTTCTGAAAGCGAAAACAGGGTACTAATGTAGGTCTTTCATAACAGTGAGGTTTCGTAAAGCGAAAGTTCGAAAAGCGGGGGACACTGGTACTGCTGTTGGAGTTTTCAGGTATCATCCAATGTTATCTTTGCATCAAAGGTCTCAGAAATGAAAAGATTTTCATCAAAATTGTACAGCTTGGGAACTTGAGTGCACTCATGTCTTCCAGAGCACAGACGAGAGGATCATTCTAATCATGTGATTGAACACCGGTGCCGAGGAATCCCTAATCGCTGCCCTTGTGCTGATTATCACCCTAGGAAATGATAGACACGTTCGCCATTGATCGAGTAAAGGATTAGGGCATTCAGAAATTGAGTATGCCTCCTGAACAATGCACAGAGCACAACTTTAAACAATGTGCACTTCAAAGAGTGTCATCACCTAGCTGAATATGAAGACAAGTAAAATTACAGTTGGAAATATGCTCACTTTTGTTATCCATTATATTAATCATTCAGCAGGTACTTCACATCTTCAAGGTGAATGCAGTACATCTGAAATTCCATACAAAGCCTTTCACAGTAAAGGTCATTCAAAAGAAACTAGTAATTGAAGGCAGTCAATCGTTTTTCCACAAATAAAATGCACAGGCTGAAATGTGACATGACTGATTGTGAACATGAGCTGCTACCTATTGGAGTTTGTGGGCTATAAACTTCCCAGCTATAATAGGAGAACAGTTTGCACCTGTACCATTCAGTTATTAAGCTGGTGTGTGGGAGGACTGGAAGATGCCAACATATAAGGGATGGAACAAACAATCTGCAAAGTTCACTCCATACATCAGTCATATCTCATGGACAATCATAGGATTGGAATAGATGTATGAAATCACAGAGCAGGAGAAGGCAGAGAATAATGATAAAGTCCAGGCATGCTAATTGTTAGTTTATGATGGGCAATTCTCAGCAAGGATTTGTTTTGTACTCTAGAGGTCATGTATTCATAGACCTAAGAGACCCAAGAATCCGTCTTTGGAAAGTTGCATTCAGACAGCAGGAGAAGAATTTCAATCAGAGTATTTGATGCCATGTTTATACAGGAGATAGTGAACAGAAACTGCTGGGGTTGTTCAGTGACAAGTGTCATACAAATCTCACATATCTCTTCTCAAATTCCTACCACCTATACTAAGCTTCCCGTCTGTCTGTCTAGGTACCATATCCAATGCGGACTTTGATGACCATGGTTTTCCATATAGATCTATCCTTCGTTTTTTGGATGACTTCCATTTCCTCGATGTGTAGCCACCTGGCTATGCTTTTGATGTACATAAGCTGAGGTCTTCCTCTAGGTTTACTCCCCTCAATCTTTCCAGAGAGTATGAGTTTTTCTAGTTCATCTTTCCGCATGATGAGTCCTAGGAATCTGAGTTGTCTCTCTCTTATTGTTGGTATGAGTGATCGAACTGCTTGGGCTCTTCTGAGAACTTCTTCATTTGATGTGTGTGTGATCCATGATATTTTTAACATTCTCCTGTAGAACCATAATTCAGCTGCTTCTAGTCTCTTTTCCATTGCTGGGGAAATGGTCCAGCATTCACTTCCATAAGTCAGGGTAGAATAAATGTAGCACTGCAGTATTCTGTTTTTAGTGTACGTGCTCATCTTTCTGTCTCTTAATATGGTCTTCATTTTTTGGAAAGCTTCTTTCGCCATTGCTATTCTGTATCTGATATCTGTGTCACACCTGCCATTACTTGTTATTAGGCTGCCAAGATATTGAATTTGTTGACTTGTTTGATGTTTGTATTTCCGATCTTGATCACACATTGTGGGATGTTTGTCTTTCTGGAGATGACCATGCTTTCTGTCTTCTTGGTGTTGACTGAGAGGCCTCTGCGATTACTTTCTGCTGCCACTATAGTGAGTAGTTCTTGAAGTTTTGTTTCTGAGTCAGCTACTAGTACAATGCCATCAGCATATCTGATGTTATTTATAATTATGGCCTCCAATTTTGAATTCTTTGATGTCTTTGATACTTCTCAAGTTATTTTCACTATTCTTAAGGATCCGGCCTGAACACTGGGTCGAAGGGCCTCTGCTGGTAGCTCTGGATCACGACAGTCTTTAATTTCTGTTTTCTTTCACCTGGCCATGTGGGTTCTGGCCCAGTCTCTTTCCCTTTTTGGACTTCCTCCAATGACCTGCTTGTCTCCTCATTTGCACGCACCTGTTTCTAATTTTCACTCATTACCCTGTCCATTTAAACCCCACCTTGACTAGCATTCTCTGTCAGTTCATCCCAGTTCTGACCCGTGTCGTTTCAGCCTGTCATTGCGATTTCTGCCAACCGATTTTGCCTGATTCTGTGTTTCAGATTTTGCCTGCTCTTGGACCCAATTTTTGCCTGTGCGCTCTGGATTGTCTGCCCTCGCCTGACTGTCTTTCCTGGTTACGACTTCTGCCTACCATTTCGGATTTGTCCCTGACTTCTGTTTTTGAAAGACTGTTGCCTTTGTGCTCCCTAATAATCCTGGTGAAAAAGTATCCATTGGTCTGCACTTGAGTCCCACCGAAATCCGACAGAACGAACGGGCCAAGATGGACTCAGCGGACCCCAACCAGGTGTGTGAGGCCCTCTCTCGACAGGGCGTGTTGTTAGGGAGACATGAAACGCAGTTCACCTCTATCAACCAGTCGATGGAAGCCTCCTCCACCACTCTGACCAGCATGGCCTCCCAGCTACAGCAGATTCAGCTAGTGCTGAGCTCTAACCCACCTTCTCTTGCTGTGTCATCAGCCCCACAGACTCCAACCCAACCAGCCCGAGAGCCCCGTTTACCTCCACCTGAACTTTACAATGGTGAACCAGGCACCTGAAGATCCTTCCTGTCTCGATGCTCGCTGATTTTTGAGCTGCAGCCCACTACCTTTCTCACTGATCGATCCTGTATTGCTTATGTTATCACGCTGCTGTCAGGAAGAGGAAGAGAGTGGGGTACAGCTGTGTGGGATAGCAGAGTCCCTATTTGCCACACGTTTAAGGACTTTTGTGAGGAGATGAGAAGAGTCTTCGACCGTTCCCAGCAGGGGCGAGAGGCAGCAAGGGAGATGTTGCGAGTTCATCAGGTAATCGTTGTTTCGGACTACGTCATTCAGTTCCGCACACTAGCCACCACTACCAACCGGAGTTCAGTGGCCCAGTCTGACGTGTTCCTCTATGGGCTTAGTGAAGAGGCTAAGGATGAACTAGCCACTTGCGACCTGCCTGCTGGCTTCCAAGAGCTGGTCGATTTGGCCTTTAAGATTGACAGCCGCATAAAACAGCTTCAGCAGGCGCGTGATGTCCGGGGATCATGAAGAACCACCAGGGGGCGTCTGACCTCTTCCCAGCCAGCACCCAGATCTCCTTCCCCGAGTCCTCAGTCACCCCCATCCAGCCCAACGGAGCTCATGCAGATTGATCGTACCCGTCTGTCTCCTTCGGAAAGAAGGAAGAGAGTCAGTACCAACTCCTGTCTGTATTGTGGTCAGGCTGGTCAATGTGTATCTACCTGTCCCGTAAGAGCCAATGTTCGCTTGTAAATAGGGGACTATGGGCGAGCAGTACTTTGTTCCCCCAGTTCCCCATCACTCGAACCCTGCTACCTGCTTTTATACTGGCTGAAGAGAGGAGACGCACCGTTTCAGTTTTTATCGACTCTGGGGCTGAGGGAAATTTTATCAGTTCCAGTTTAGCGGCCAATCTCGGGATGCCATTTTCCTGTCTGAAGCAACCCCTGGAAGCCAGCGGCTTAACCGGAGTGAAACTTGCCATGGTTATCCACTCTACAGCTCCGGTGAGTCTCCTTATTTCTGGCAATCACCAGGGGAGCATTGCTTTCCATGTAATAGATTCCCCCAAAGCTGACGTTGTGTTAGGCCACCCATGGCTAGCTCAGCACGGTCCACACATTGATTGGTCTAATAACAGTGTGTTAAGCTGGAGCCCTTTCAGCCTAAATCATTGTCTGCGTGTTGCTCACGCTGCTCGAAGTCCGGTTCCTCTGCCTACAGAAGAGTTTCCCGATCTGTCCTCTGTACCCCCGGAATATCTGGACCTCAAGCTGGTATTCAGCAAGACTTGGGCCACCACCTTACCCCCACATTGCCCCTATGACTGCACTATAGATCTCCTTCCGGGAACCTCGCCACCTAGGGGCCATCTGTATCCCCTGTCTCCACCTGAAAGTGAAGCGATGGACGAGTATATCAAGGAGGCCTTGGCTGCAGGGATTATCTGTCCCTCTTCCTCCCCAGCAGGCACAGGGTTCTTCTTTGTAGCCAAGAAGGACAGGTCCCTGCGTCCTTGCATGGACTATAGAGGTCTCAGTGAGGTCAATGTTAAGAACCGCTATCCTCTTCCTCTTATGTCATCTGCATTTGAATTGCTCCAGGGTGCTTCTATCTTCTCCAAGCTCAACCTCCGCAACGCTTACCACCTGGTCTGCGTAAGAGAGGGGGATGAGTGGAAGACCGCGTTCAATACGCCATCTGGGCAGTACGAATATCTGGTAATGCCTTTTGGACTTACTAATGGTCCTTCTGTGTTCCAGTCTCTGGTGAGTGACGTCCTCAGAGACATGTTGAATCAATTTGTATTTGTGTACTTGGATGACATTCTGATATTTTCTAGGTCCCTCTCTGAACACATCCAGCACATCCGTCGGGTGCTCCAACGACTCCTGGAGAATCAGTTATTCGTGAAGGTGGAAAAGTGTGAATTTCACAGGAGTTCAACTTCGTTTCTGGGATATGTGGTCAGCGCTGGAGGAATCCAGATGGACCCACAGAAGATCAAGGAGGTAGAGGAGTGGCCACAACCCGCCTCTCGACGAGATGTTCAATGCTTTCTTGGGTTTGCCAACTTCTATCACCGATTGATTCGAAATTTCAGCCTCCTGGCTGCCCCGCTGACTGTTCTAACCTCCTCCAAGTCGAAGTTCACCTGGAATTCAGCGGCTGAGAAAGCCTTTTCTGAACTAAAGACTCGTTTCACCACGGCACCTATCCTCCTTCAGCCGGATCCTACAACGCAGTTTATTGTAGAGACTGACGCTCTGATGCAGGAGTGGGGGCTCCACTGTCACAGCGTTCAGCACAGGACAACCAGGCAGTTTATTGTAGAGACTGACGCTCTGATGCAGGAGTGGGGGCTCCACTGTCACAGCGTTCAGCACAGGACAACCAGGCAGTTTATAGTAGAGACTGACGCTCTGATGCAGGAGTGGGGGCTCCACTGTCACAGCGTTCAGCACAGGACAACCAGGCAGTTTATAGTAGAGACTGACGCCTCTGATGTAGGAGAGGGGGCTCCACTGTCACAGCGTTTAGCACAGGACAACCAGGCAGTTTATTGTAGAGACTGACGCCTCTGATGCAGGAGTGGGGGCTCCACTGTCACAGCGTTCAGCACAGGACAACCAGGCAGTTTATTGTAGAGACTGACGCTCTGATGCAGGAGTGGGGGCTCCACTGTCACAGCGTTCAGCACAGGACAACCAGGCAGTTTATTGTAGAGACTGACGCCTCTGATGCAGGAGTGGGGGCTCCACTGTCACAGCGTTCAGCAGAGGACAACCAGGCAGTTTATTGTAGAGACTGACGCTCTGAAGCAGGAGTGGGGGGTCCACTGTCACAGCGTTCAGCACAGGACAACCAGGCAGTTTATTGTAGAGACTGACGCCTCTGATGCAGGAGTGGGGGCTCCACTGTCACAGCGTTCAGCACAGGACAACCAGGCAGTTTATTGTAGAGACTGACGCTCTGAAGCAGGAGTGGGGGCTCCACTGTCACAGCGTTCAGCACAGGACAACCAGGCAGTTTATTGTAGAGACTGACGCTCTGATGTAGGAGTGGGGGCTCCACTGTCACAGCGTTCAGCACAGGACAACCAGGCAGTTTATTGTAGAGACTGACGCCTCTGATGCAGGAGTGGGGGCTCCACTGTCACAGCGTTCAGCACAGGACAACCAGGCAGTTTATTGTAGAGACTGACGCTCTGATGCAGGAGTGGGGGCTGTACTGTCACAGCGTTCAGCACAGGACAACCAGGCAGTTTATTGCAGAGACTGACGCTCTGATGCAGGAGTGGGGGCTCCACTGTCACAGCGTTCAGCACAGGACAACCAGGCAGTTTATTGTAGAGACTGACGCTCTGATGCAGGAGTGGGGGCTGTACTGTCACAGCGTTCAGCACAGGACAACCAGGCAGTTTATTGTAGAGACTGACGCCTCTGATGCAGGAGTGGGGGCTCCACTGTCACAGCGTTCAGCACAGGACAACCAGGCAGTTTATTGTAGAGACTGACGCTCTGATGCAGGAGTGGGGGCTGTACTGTCACAGCGTTCAGCACAGGACAACCAGGCAGTTTATTGTAGAGACTGACGCTCTGATGTAGGAGTGGGGGCTCCACTGTCACAGCGTTCAGCACAGGACAACCAGGCAGTTTATTGTAGAGACTGACGCTCTGATGCAGGAGTGGGGGCTCCACTGTCACAGCGTTCAGCACAGGACAACCAGGCAGTTTATTGTAGAGACTGACGCTCTGATGCAGGACTGGGGGCTCCACTGTCACAGCGTTCAGCACAGGACAACCAGGCAGTTTATTGTAGAGACTGACGCTCTGATGCAGGACTGGGGGCTCCACTGTCACAGCGTTCAGCACAGGACAACCAGGCAGTTTATTGTAGAGACTGACGCTCTGATGCAGGAGTGGGGGCTCCACTGTCACAGCGTTCAGCACAGGACAACCAGGCAGTTTATTGTAGAGACTGACGCTCTGATGCAGGACTGGGGGCTCCACTGTCACAGCGTTCAGCACAGGACAACCAGGCAGTTTATTGTAGAGACTGACGCTCTGATGCAGGACTGGGGGCTCCACTGTCACAGCGTTCAGCACAGGACAACCAGGCAGTTTATTGTAGAGACTGACGCTCCGATGTTGGAGTGGGGGCTCCACTGTCACAGCGTTCAGCACAGGACAACCAGGCAGTTTATTGTAGAGACTGACGCTCCGATGCAGGAGTGGGGGCTCCACTGTCACAGCGTTCAGCACAGGACAACCAGGCAGTTTATTGTAGAGACTGACGCCTCTGATGCAGGAGTGGGGGCTCCACTGTCACAGCGTTCAGCACAGGACAACCAGGCAGTTTATTGTAGAGACTGACGCTCTGATGCAGGAGTGGGGGCTCCACTGTCACAGCGTTCAGCACAGGACAACCAGGCAGTTTATTGTAGAGACTGACGCCTCTGATGCAGGAGTGGGGGCTCCACTGTCACAGCGTTCAGCACAGGACAACCAGGCAGTTTATTGTAGAGACTGACGCTCTGATGCAGGAGTGGGGGCTCCACTGTCACAGCGTTCAGCACAGGACAACCAGGCAGTTTATTGTAGAGACTGACGCTCTGATGCAGGAGTGGGGGCTCCACTGTCACAGCGTTCAGCACAGGACAACCAGGCAGTTTATTGTAGAGACTGACGCTCTGATGCAGGAGTGGGGGCTCCACTGTCACAGCGTTCAGCACAGGACAACCAGGCAGTTTATTGTAGAGACTGACGCTCTGATGTAGGAGTGGGGGCTGTACTGTCACAGCGTTCAGCACAGGACAACCAGGCAGTTTATTGTAGAGACTGACGCTCTGATGCAGGAGTGGGGGCTGTACTGTCACAGCGTTCAGCACAGGACAACCAGGCAGTTTATTGTAGAGACTGACGCTCTGATGCAGGAGTGGGGGCTCCACTGTCACAGCGTTCAGCACACGACAACCAGGCAGTTTATTGTAGAGACTGACGCTCTGATGCAGGAGTGGGGGCTCCACTGTCACAGCGTTCAGCACAGGACAACCAGGAAGTTTATTGTAGAGACTGACGCTCTGATGCAGGAGTGGGGGCTCCACTGTCACAGCGTTCAGCACAGGACAACCAGGCAGTTTATTGTAGAGACTGACGCTCTGATGCAGGAGTGGGGGCTGTACTGTCACAGCGTTCAGCACAGGACAACCAGGCAGTTTATTGTAGAGACTGACGCTCTGATGCAGGAGTGGGGGCTGTACTGTCACAGCGTTCAGCACAGGACAACCAGGCAGTTTATTGTAGAGACTGACGCTCTGATGCAGGAGTGGGGGCTGTACTGTCACAGCGTTCAGCACAGGACAACCAGGCAGTTTATTGTAGAGACTGACGCTCTGATGCAGGAGTGGGGGCTCCACTGTCACAGCGTTCAGCACAGGACAACCAGGCAGTTTATTGTAGAGACTGACGCTCTGATGTAGGAGTGGGGGCTCCACTGTCACAGCGTTCAGCACAGGACAACCAGGCAGTTTATTGTAGAGACTGACGCTCTGATGCAGGAGTGGGGCCTCCACTGTCACAGCGTTCAGCACAGGACAACCAGGCAGTTTATTGTAGAGACTGACGCTCTGATGCAGGACTGGGGGCTCCACTGTCACAGCGTTCAGCACAGGACAACCAGGCAGTTTATTGTAGAGACTGACGCTCTGATGCAGGAGTGGGGGCTCCACTGTCACAGCGTTCAGCACAGGACAACCAGGCAGTTTATTGTAGAGACTGACGCTCTGATGCAGGAGTGGGGGCTCCACTGTCACAGCGTTCAGCACAGGACAACCAGGCAGTTTATTGTAGAGACTGACGCTCTGATGCAGGAGTGGGGGCTCCACTGTCACAGCGTTCAGCACAGGACAACCAGGCAGTTTATTGTAGAGACTGACGCTCTGATGCAGGAGTGGGGGCTCCACTGTCACAGCGTTCAGCACAGGACAACCAGGCAGTTTATTGTAGAGACTGACGCTCTGATGCAGGAGTGGGGGCTCCACTGTCACAGCGTTCAGCACAGGACAACCAGGCAGTTTATTGTAGAGACTGACGCTCTGATGCAGGAGTGGGGGCTCCACTGTCACAGCGTTCAGCACAGGACAACCAGGCAGTTTATTGTAGAGACTGACGCTCTGATGTAGGAGAGGGGGCTCCACTGTCACAGCGTTCAGCACAGGACAACCAGGCAGTTTATTGTAGAGACTGACACCTCTGATGCAGGAGTGGGGGCTCCACTGTCACAGCGTTCAGCACAGGACAACCAGGCAATTTATTGTAGAGACTGACGCTCTGATGCAGGAGTGGGGGCTCCACTGTCACAGCGTTCAGCACAGGACAACCAGGCAGTTTATTGTAGAGACTGACGCTCTGATGCAGGAGTGGGGGCTCCACTGTCACAGCGTTCAGCACAGGACAACCAGGCAGTTTATTGTAGAGACTGACGCTCTGATGCAGGAGTGGGGGCTCCACTGTCACAGCGTTCAGCACAGGACAACCAGGCAGTTTATTGTAGAGACTGACGCTCTGATGCAGGAGTGGGGGCTCCACTGTCACAGCGTTCAGCACAGGACAACCAGGCAGTTTATTGTAGAGACTGACGCTCTGATGCAGGAGTGGGGGCTCCACTGTCACAGCGTTCAGCACAGGACAACCAGGCAGTTTATTGTAGAGACTGACGCTCTGATGCAGGAGTGGGGGCTCCACTGTCACAGCGTTCAGCACAGGACAACCAGGCAGTTTATTGTAGAGACTGACGCTCTGATGCAGGAGTGGGGGCTCCACTGTCACAGCGTTCAGCACAGGACAACCAGGCAGTTTATTGTAGAGACTGACGCTCTGATGCAGGACTGGGGGCTCCACTGTCACAGCGTTCAGCACAGGACAACCAGGCAGTTTATTGTAGAGACTGACGCCTCTGATGCAGGAGTGGGGGCTCCACTGTCACAGCGTTCAGCACAGGACAACCAGGCAGTTTATTGTAGAGACTGACGCTCTGAAGCAGGAGTGGGGGCTCCACTGTCACAGCGTTCAGCACAGGACAACCAGGCAGTTTATTGTAGAGACTGACGCTCTGATGTAGGAGTGGGGGCTCCACTGTCACAGCGTTCAGCACAGGACAACCAGGCAGTTTATTGTAGAGACTGACGCCTCTGATGCAGGAGTGGGGGCTCCACTGTCACAGCGTTCAGCACAGGACAACCAGGCAGTTTATTGTAGAGACTGACGCTCTGATGCAGGAGTGGGGGCTGTACTGTCACAGCGTTCAGCACAGGACAACCAGGCAGTTTATTGCAGAGACTGACGCTCTGATGCAGGAGTGGGGGCTCCACTGTCACAGCGTTCAGCACAGGACAACCAGGCAGTTTATTGTAGAGACTGACGCTCTGATGCAGGAGTGGGGGCTGTACTGTCACAGCGTTCAGCACAGGACAACCAGGCAGTTTATTGTAGAGACTGACGCCTCTGATGCAGGAGTGGGGGCTCCACTGTCACAGCGTTCAGCACAGGACAACCAGGCAGTTTATTGTAGAGACTGACGCTCTGATGCAGGAGTGGGGGCTGTACTGTCACAGCGTTCAGCACAGGACAACCAGGCAGTTTATTGTAGAGACTGACGCTCTGATGTAGGAGTGGGGGCTCCACTGTCACAGCGTTCAGCACAGGACAACCAGGCAGTTTATTGTAGAGACTGACGCTCTGATGCAGGACTGGGGGCTCCACTGTCACAGCGTTCAGCACAGGACAACCAGGCAGTTTATTGTAGAGACTGACGCTCTGATGCAGGACTGGGGGCTCCACTGTCACAGCGTTCAGCACAGGACAACCAGGCAGTTTATTGTAGAGACTGACGCTCTGATGCAGGACTGGGGGCTCCACTGTCACAGCGTTCAGCACAGGACAACCAGGCAGTTTATTGTAGAGACTGACGCTCTGATGCAGGAGTGGGGGCTCCACTGTCACAGCGTTCAGCACAGGACAACCAGGCAGTTTATTGTAGAGACTGACGCTCTGATGCAGGACTGGGGGCTCCACTGTCACAGCGTTCAGCACAGGACAACCAGGCAGTTTATTGTAGAGACTGACGCTCTGATGCAGGACTGGGGGCTCCACTGTCACAGCGTTCAGCACAGGACAACCAGGCAGTTTATTGTAGAGACTGACGCTCCGATGTTGGAGTGGGGGCTCCACTGTCACAGCGTTCAGCACAGGACAACCAGGCAGTTTATTGTAGAGACTGACGCTCCGATGCAGGAGTGGGGGCTCCACTGTCACAGCGTTCAGCACAGGACAACCAGGCAGTTTATTGTAGAGACTGACGCCTCTGATGCAGGAGTGGGGGCTCCACTGTCACAGCGTTCAGCACAGGACAACCAGGCAGTTTATTGTAGAGACTGACGCTCTGATGCAGGAGTGGGGGCTCCACTGTCACAGCGTTCAGCACAGGACAACCAGGCAGTTTATTGTAGAGACTGACGCCTCTGATGCAGGAGTGGGGGCTCCACTGTCACAGCGTTCAGCACAGGACAACCAGGCAGTTTATTGTAGAGACTGACGCTCTGATGCAGGAGTGGGGGCTCCACTGTCACAGCGTTCAGCACAGGACAACCAGGCAGTTTATTGTAGAGACTGACGCTCTGATGCAGGAGTGGGGGCTCCACTGTCACAGCGTTCAGCACAGGACAACCAGGCAGTTTATTGTAGAGACTGACGCTCTGATGCAGGAGTGGGGGCTCCACTGTCACAGCGTTCAGCACAGGACAACCAGGCAGTTTATTGTAGAGACTGACGCTCTGATGTAGGAGTGGGGGCTGTACTGTCACAGCGTTCAGCACAGGACAACCAGGCAGTTTATTGTAGAGACTGACGCTCTGATGCAGGAGTGGGGGCTGTACTGTCACAGCGTTCAGCACAGGACAACCAGGCAGTTTATTGTAGAGACTGACGCTCTGATGCAGGAGTGGGGGCTCCACTGTCACAGCGTTCAGCACAGGACAACCAGGCAGTTTATTGTAGAGACTGACGCTCTGATGCAGGAGTGGGGGCTCCACTGTCACAGCGTTCAGCACAGGACAACCAGGAAGTTTATTGTAGAGACTGACGCTCTGATGCAGGAGTGGGGGCTCCACTGTCACAGCGTTCAGCACAGGACAACCAGGCAGTTTATTGTAGAGACTGACGCTCTGATGCAGGAGTGGGGGCTGTACTGTCACAGCGTTCAGCACAGGACAACCAGGCAGTTTATTGTAGAGACTGACGCTCTGATGCAGGAGTGGGGGCTGTACTGTCACAGCGTTCAGCACAGGACAACCAGGCAGTTTATTGTAGAGACTGACGCTCTGATGCAGGAGTGGGGGCTGTACTGTCACAGTGTTCAGCACAGGACAACCAGGCAGTTTATTGTAGAGACTGACGCTCTGATGCAGGAGTGGGGGCTCCACTGTCACAGCGTTCAGCACAGGACAACCAGGCAGTTTATTGTAGAGACTGACGCTCTGATGTAGGAGTGGGGGCTCCACTGTCACAGCGTTCAGCACAGGACAACCAGGCAGTTTATTGTAGAGACTGACGCTCTGATGCAGGAGTGGGGCCTCCACTGTCACAGCGTTCAGCACAGGACAACCAGGCAGTTTATTGTAGAGACTGACGCTCTGATGCAGGACTGGGGGCTCCACTGTCACAGCGTTCAGCACAGGACAACCAGGCAGTTTATTGTAGAGACTGACGCTCTGATGCAGGAGTGGGGGCTCCACTGTCACAGCGTTCAGCACAGGACAACCAGGCAGTTTATTGTAGAGACTGACGCTCTGATGCAGGAGTGGGGGCTCCACTGTCACAGCGTTCAGCACAGGACAACCAGGCAGTTTATTGTAGAGACTGACGCTCTGATGCAGGAGTGGGGGCTCCACTGTCACAGCGTTCAGCACAGGACAACCAGGCAGTTTATTGTAGAGACTGACGCTCTGATGCAGGAGTGGGGGCTGTACTGTCACAGCGTTCAGCACAGGACAACCAGGCAGTTTATTGTAGAGACTGACGCTCTGATGCAGGAGTGGGGGCTCCACTGTCACAGCGTTCAGCACAGGACAACCAGGCAGTTTATTGTAGAGACTGACGCTCTGATGCAGGAGTGGGGGCTCCACTGTCACAGCGTTCAGCACAGGACAACCAGGCAGTTTATTGTAGAGACTGACGCTCTGATGCAGGAGTGGGGGCTCCACTGTCACAGCGTTCAGCAGAGAACGACAAGCTACACCCGTGGGCCTTTCCCCCCCACAAATTTTCACCCGCAGATCGCAACTATGACATCAGCAATCGAGAGTTATTGGCTGTTAAACTTGCTCTTGTGGAATGGCGGCATTGGTTTGAGGGAGCGACTACTCCTTTTCTAGCCTGGACGGATCACAAGAACCTGGAATATATCCATTCAGCCAAACACCTCAACTCCCACCAGGCTCGGTGGTCCCTGTTTTTTGCCTGTTTTAGATTCACCCTGGCCTACCGTCCTGGCTCTAAGAACGGCAAGCCTGACGCGCTCTCCAGGCAGTTTCCAACAACCGACGAGGCGCCCGAGGTTACGACCATTCTCCCCAAGCGATGTCTGGTCACTGCAACACAGTGGGAGATTGAATCTGTGGTCCAGTCTGCCCAGCAGGGTGAGTCTGTTCCTAGTGCCTGTCCTGCTAATCTATTGTATGTTCCCCAGTCTGTCCGCTCCCAGGTTCTCCAGTGGGGACACACCTCCAGACTGGCATGTCACCCTGGCATCAGACGCATGACGGCCTTCATCAGTCGTAGATTTTGGTGGCCATCCCTGAGGAAGGATGTTGAGAATTTCATTTCTGCCTGTCCAGTCTGTGCACAGAACAAGACCTCCAGACAGCCACCAACTGTTCTCCCGCGACCCCTGCCTGCTCCTAGAAGGCCCTGGTCACACATTGCACTGGACTCCCTCCATCCGACGGTAACACTACCATTCTTACCAGAGTGGATCATTTCTCCAAATCGGTCCACTTAGTTCCCCTTCCCAAGCTGCCCTCTGCCAAGGAGACTGCCAACCTGGTGATTCAGCATGTTTTCCGTATTCACGGTCTCCCCGTTGAAATGGTATCTGATAGAGGTTCACAATTTACCTCCCACTTTCGGAGGGCCTTTTGCAAACTACTCGGGATCAGGGTTAACCTCTCATCTGGGTTTCATCCACAGAGTAATGGCCAGACCGAGCAGGCTAATCAGCAGATGGAGGTGATGCTCCATTGTATGACGATCTTCCTCTTGGAGTCAGCAACTTCCCTGGGTCGAGTAAGCCATTAATTCTTTGCCTTCTGCTTCATCAGGTTTATCACCATTCCAGTGCAGTCTTGGCTATCAACCCCCCTTATTCGCGTCTCAGGAGGAGGAAGTGGACGTTCCCTCAGCTGAAGCATTTGTCCAGAGGTGTTCACGGACCTGGAGACGAGCCCGCAAGGTGCTGCTTCAACCTACAGCCAGAATGAAGCAGCAAGCAGACCCTCACTGCATCGAGGCCCCACCATTACCGCCAGGGTCAGAAGGTGTGGTTATCTTCACGTGACATCCCCTTGAGGGTGGACTCCCGCAAGCTGGCGCCACGCTACATTGGACCTTTCCCCATCACCAAGGTGATCAGCCCTTCGGCAGTACGTCTAAAACTACCCCCTACCCTTCGCAGAATCCATCCTATATTCCATGTTTCAAGGATTAAGCCCTTTGTCTGCAGCCCCCTCTGTCCCACCCCCAAACCCCCTCCCACTCCCCGTCTCATCAATGGCTCAGAGACCTTCACTGTGTGCTGATAACTGGACGTTTGACGCAGAGGTCATGGACTGCAATACCCTCATTGCTTGGGAGGGCTATGGCCCCAAAGAGAGGAGTTGGGTTTCCGCTCGAGATATCCTGGATCCCTCTGTCATTAAGGACTTTCATAGGAGCCATCCCGTACCAGCAAGAAGGGCATCTGGAGATGCCTGTGGGGGTGGGAGGGTACTATTAAGGATCTGGCCTAAACACTGGGTCAAAGGGCCTCTGCTGGTAGCTCTGGATCATGACAGTCTTTAATTTCTGTTTTCTTTCACCTGGCCATGTGGGTTCTGGCCCAGCCCCTTTCCCTTTTCGGACTTCCTCCAATTCTCTGCTTGTCTCCTCATTTGCACGCACCTGTTTCTAATTTTCACTCATTACCCTGTCCACTTAAACCCTGCCTTGACTAGCATTCTCTGCCAGTTTGTCCCAGTTCTGACCCGTGTCGTTCCAGCCTGTCATTGCGACTTCTGCCAACTGATTTTGCCTGATTCTGTGTTTTGGATTTTGCCCGTCCTTGGATCCGACTTTTGCCTGTGCGCTCTGGATTGTCTGCCCTCGCCTGACTGCCTTTCCTGGTAAGACCTCTGCCTGCCATTTCAGATTCGTGCCTGCCTTCTGTTTTTGAAAGACTGTTGCCTTTGTGCTCCCTAATAATCCTGGTGAAATAGTATTCATTGGTCTGCACTTGAGTCCCGCCAAAACCCGACAGAACCTGACAACTATACAGGTTGAATAAGTCTGGTGAAAAGACACAACCTTGCCTGACTCCTCTCATGATATTCACATACTCACTCACTTCTCCTTCTATTCTGATGGGTGCTGTCTGTTCCCAGTATAAGTTTCTTAAGAAATGTATATCTTTCCCATCTATATCAAGATCTTGAAGCATTTCCAGAATATCTTGCTGTCTGACAGTGTCAAAAGCTTTTGTATAGTCGATGATACATAGGTAGATATCTCGTTCACAGATCATCTGTAGCATGAAAATTGCATTTCTGGTTCCAGTGTTTTCCACAAAGCCGCATTGTTCTTTACTGATTTCTGGTTTTATACAGTGTCTTGCTCCTACCATGATTACACTGAAAATAATTTTTGCCATGTGGCTCATCAGGCTTATTGTACGATGTACTAAGCTTACTCAAGAAGGAAATAATAAAGGGGTTGAAATGTTATGTTTGTGGTACAGGGAAGCCAGGTGGCCATGAATAACACAAGAGATGGAGAGGTGCTGTTTATTTTACTTGTAAGTCATCTACCCAGAATGCCCTCTCAACTAGCCAGAGCAACCTCTCACATTATGTTCTGTGTGTAACACACGGAGAAGCTTGACAACAACCTGTAAGGGTCAATATATATATATATATATATATATATATATATATATAGCCACATAACATTTCCCTCCCCACTTAATTTAAAGGTTTCCCCCCTTCCCAGAACAGACCAACTGCTGAACTATTAACATTCAATGGAGTAATAATCAAATTTGATCATTAACAAAAAAAAACATCCTTTTTTAAAACTAGAGAAAGAGGGTAGACTACTTCTATCTCCAGAAATAATGTACATCTGAGTATTATTTTGCCCCACGTGCTGAGGGTTAGTCACTAAACTGAAGATTCAATCTGTCTAGAGGCTTCCTGTCCTGTGAGGATACCGACAACCTGAGGATGGTGCCAAACCATTTTATCTCTTGCTGGTGTGTGCATACAATGATGCTAGAAAGTTTGTGAACCCTGTAGAACTTTCTCTATTTCTGCATAAATATGACCTAAAATATGATCAGATCCTCACATAAGTCCTAAAACTAGATAAGGAGAACCCAATTGAATAAATAACACAAAAACATTGTACTTGTTCATTTGTTTATTGAGAAAAATGATTCAATATTACATGTATTTGTTGGAAAAAGTGTGTGAACCTCTGGGGTATGCCTTCTTCAAAAGCTATTTGGAGTCCGGTGTTCCAATCAATGAGAAGAGATTGGAGGTGTGAGTCGTAGAGGTACTCTCCCCTATGAAAAAGACACATAAAGTCAGAGCTTGCCCTTCTCAAGAAAGATCTGTTTATGTTTACTATACCTCAATCAAAACAACTTTCAGAAGACCTTGGAAGAAGAATTGTAGCAACGCATGAAGCTGGAAAAGGCTACAAAAGCATTTCTAAAGACCCGAGTGTTCATTGGTCCAAGTAAGAGAAATTGTATACAAATGGAGGAAACTAGTAGTGTTGCTGCTCTAAGACGGCTGAGATGAACTAGAAAAACTCATACTCTCTGGAAAGATTCATGGGAGCAAATCTAGAGGAGGACTTCGGCTTATGTATATCAAAAGCATAGCCAGGGGGCTACACGTCGAGGAAATGGAAGTCATCCAAAAAACGAAGGATAGATCTACATGGAAAACCATGGTCATCAAAGTCCACATCGGATATGGTACCTAGACAGACAGATGGGAAGCTTAGTATAGATGGTGGGAATTTGAGAAGAGATAAGTGATATTTGTATAACATTTGTCCCTGAACAACCCCAGCAGTCTCTGTGCACTAGTACATCTCCTGCACAAACATGGTATCAAATACTTTAATTGAAATTCTTCTCCTGCTGTCTGAATGCAACTTTCCAAAGACGAATTCTTGGGCCTCTTAGGTCTATGAATACATGACCACTAGAGTGGACATCCTGCAAAGGTCACACCGAGAGCACAATATGCAATGTTGAAGCAGGTGAAAAAGAACTCAAGAGTAACAGTAAATGACTTGCAGAAATCTCTAGAACTTGCTAAGTCTGTTCCTGTGTCCCCTATAAGAAAAACACTAATCAAGAATGGTTTTCATGGAAGGACACCATGGTGGAAACATCTTCTCTTCAAAAAAAAATTGTAAAACAACCTGGAAGCTGCACAATACTTTTGGGATGATGTTCTTTGGACAGATGAGACAATAGTTGAACTTTTTGAAAGAAATGCATATTGTTATGTTTGGAGGAAAATAGGACACTGCACACCAACACCAAAACTTTATCCTAACTGTAAAGCATGGTAGAAGGAACATCATGGTTTGAGGCTTCTTTGCCGCCTCAGGGCCTGGACAACTTGCAATCATTGAGCGAACAATGAATTCAAAAATGTATTTTACAGGATAATGTCAGTGTAGCAGTCCATTATCTGAAGCTTAACAGAAGTTGGATAATGCAACAAGACAATGATCCAAAAGACAAGAGTAAATCAAGAACAGAATGGTTTAAAAAGAAAAAAAGTTTTCATGTTTTGGAAAGGCTGAGTCAATGTCCTAACCTTAATCCTATAGAAATGTTGTGGAAGGATTTGAAGCAAGCAGTTCATGCAAGGAAGCTCACCCACATTGCAGTTTTGTAAAGAGAAATGGTCTAAAATTCCTTCATATTGACATGCAGGACTGATCAACAGATGCTGTAAATGTTTGCCCGAAGTTATTACTGTCCAAGGGGCTCACACCAGTTACTGAAAGCTAGGGATCACATACTTTTCCAACAAATACATGTAATATCGGATCATTTTTTTCTCAATAAATAAACGAACAAGTATAATGTTCGTTGTGTTATTTATTTAATTGTGTTCTCTTCATCTAGTTGTGGGACTTACATGAAGATCTGATCACATTTTAGGTCATATTTATGCAATAATAGCGAAAATTCAGGGTTCACAAATTTTCTAGCACCACTGCAGATCTTGGCTTGGATACTGCATTATTAGTAAAGGGCACCTCAGAAAGGGGGAGTACTGGCTGTGACATTTGTTCTTAGTGGTTCTGCAGTCATTATCTCAGAATCCCATTCCATTTCTAAAACTGGATCTGAATTAGTCAATTTGTTTGTTTTCAGTAGCCTCAGAAGTGGGCAACCGCTGATCAATATGCCTTCCCAAATGTTATTGTCACTAGTTTCCACTGTGTGTGACACAGGACCAGATTGTGTCACCACTGTCACAGGTATCCTTTTTGCTCCAGAGATGTAGTTCCAGGCAAGTACTCCCTCTCTTACCATGAAACTTCTGTACTGTGCTTGGATACATCTCTCTGCTTGGGTTTTCTGTTCAGTTAGCACAATCTGTTTTAAGCAGGTCAAGACGGGTGCAAAGCTGTCTTTTCGTAAGTGCAACGGCTGGAGCCTTTTTGGTGGCCGTGTGAAGTGTGTTGCAATATGTCAGCAAGAAAGTGCTAAGGCAAATGAAAGAGTCTGCAGATGCTGGAAGTCCAAGCAACACACACACAAAATGCTAGAGGAACTCAGCAGTCCAGGCAGCATCTATAGGGGTCACCTACTGTATCCGGTGCTCCTGGTGTGGCCTTCTGTATATCAGTGACTTGACGCAGATTGGGAGACCGCTTCACCGAGCACCTACGCTTTGTCCACCAGAAAAAGTGGGATCCCCTTGTTTTATTGTTTGTACAAATCGTTTAGCAAAGTTATTAGTGGCTGGATGGTATGGTGCTGACTTGATGTGCTGAATAATATTTGCTTCCAGGAATTCCTTTAACTCTTCAGAGAGCAATTGTGGGCCATTGTCACTGCTAACCTTTTGAGGAAGCCCAAAATAGCTAAAGATGGAACATAGATCCTCAGTGTATTTTTCAGATGTAGTGCTCCTCATGCTGGCAACATTGGGCCATTTGCTGTGTTGCATCCACGATGACCATGTCATGGTCCGGTCCGTGAAGTCTGCATTCCAGTTCGCGAACCGGTCCATCGATCCTTATTCCAGGTTTTCTGGTTTACCCCTTTTCTGTTGGTGCCTTAATTGAGGCACATGATTCTCATTTTGGGCTGGCTACATAAACAGCTCCTGGGTTCAGCTTCAGTTGCTGGACTGTTCCCTTCGCCTTCTTTCTGTAGCCCTTGGTTGAAGCCTCACCTGCTACCTTTCACCTGATGCATCGCCTGCTAACTCTCGCCTGAAGCCTCGCCTGCGTCCTCACCTATTCTGGCCATCAAGTTCTACCACCACAGCAAAACGGGAGCCTTGTTGTGTCTAGATAAGGAACTGTCTGTCGTTGTTTGGAACCATCTCTGTGTCCATACCTTCACTAGGTAGGTTCGGTTGTTTACCGCTACCTTGTGTTGGGAATTGTCTCTGTGTCCACGCCTTCGCTAGGTAGGTCCAGCTGTTTGCCGCTACCTAGTGTTGGCAACCATCTCTGTGTCCATGCCTTCGCTAGGTAGGTCCGGTCACTTGTGTTGGGAACCTTCTCGTCGCGTTCAGCGTTCTGTGTATGAGTCCCAACTCTACGTCCTGTTCCCAAGGAGGGGTCCCAGCTCTGTATTCCATTTTCCTGTCTCCCAAGACCAAGGCTCTGTGTTCTGCGTTCCAGGCTCCCAAGACCACCAAGGCTCTGTGTTCTGCGTTCCTGTCTCCCAAGATTACCAAGGCTCTGTGTTCTGCGTTCCTGTCTCCCAAGATTACCAAGGCTCTGTGTTCTGCGTTCCTGTCTCCCAAGATTACCAAGGCTCTGTGTTCCATGTTCCTGTTGCCCAACACCAAGCCTCTCTGTTCCAGTCTCCGAAGTCCAAGTCTCAGCTTTGAATCTTCATCCAGTTCTGGTCCCGCATCCTGCCCAGGAGTCCCACTTCCTGCCACCACGTCCAGTCCTGTTACCTTGCCACGTCTGGTCCTCACCTAGATCCAGAGTCAGAGTCCAAGCCCGAGTCAAGACCCAGGTTCTGGGTCCCTGTCCAATCTCTGGTTTGGAGTTCTTGTCCAGGTTTCAATTTCCTTCTTCCTCGTCTAGGTCCCGTTTTCTTAGTCTCTTCCTAACCCAGGCCCTGTATCCTAGTCTCGTCCAGGGCCTGTGTCTTGTATAGAATCATTTTTCCCCACATCCCTTGCTTTCTAGACTCACCTAGTTCTGATCCTAGTACTTCAGAGTCTGTGTCTTGCATTAGGGTCCACCACCAGCGCCCCTTTATGACAGAACAGTCCAGCCAAGCATAGACCCAGCGACACAGACACTGTCGTTTTACTCTCGCCATCTCGGTTTCCCTCCTCTTGAATGTCCCCCATCCGCCCATGTTGTTCTTAGCCCTGGAGATCCTGTTTGGTTGCCAGCAGTCTCCCATAGAAGGCTGGGGGGCGGGGGGTTACTGTCATGGTCCAGTTCGTGAAGTCTGCATTCCAGTTCACGGATCGGTCCATTGATCCATCTTCCAGGTTTTCCAGTTTTCCCTTGTTCTGTTGGTGCCTTAATTGAGGCATATGATTCTCATCTTAGGCTGGCTACATAAACAACTCCTGGGTTCAGCTTCAGTTGCTGGACTGTTCCCTTCCCCTTCCTTCTGTAGCCCTTGGCTGAAGTCTCGCCTGCTGCCTTTCACCTGAAGTCTCACCTGAAGCCTTGCCTGCGTCCTCGCCTATTCTTGCTGTCAGGTTCTACTGCCGGAGCAAGACCGGAGCCTTGCTGTGTCTAGATAATGAACTATTTTTCGTTGTTTAGAACTGTCTCTGTGTCCTCGCCTTCGATAGGTAGGTCCGGCCGTTTGTCACTACCTTGTGTTGGGAACCATCTCTGTGTCCACGCCTTCGCTAGGTAGGTCTGGCCGTTTGCCACTACCTAGTGTTGGGAACCATCTTGTCATGTTCAGCGTTCTGTGTATGAGTCCCGGCCCTACGCCATGTTCCCAAGGAGGGGTTCCGGCTCTGTGTTCTGCGTTCCTGTCTCCCAAGACCAAGGTTCTGTGTTCTGCGTTCCTGTCTCCCAAGACCAAGGCTCTGTGATCTGCGTTCCTGTCTCCCAAGATTACTAAGGCTCTGTGTTCCACGTTCCTGTCTTCCAAGACCAAGGCTCTGTGTTCCAGTCTCCAAGTTCGAAGTCTTAGCTTCGTGTCCTCATCCAGTTCTGATCCCACGTCCTGCCACCACATCCAGTCCTGTAGCCATGTCTTGTCCTCGCCTAGATCTGGAGTCCGAGCCTGAGTTAAGACCCAGGTTTCGAGTCCCTGTCCAGTCTCTGGCTCGGAGTCCTTGTCCAGGTTTAAGGTTCCTTGTTCCTCGTCCAGGTCCTGCTTTCCTACTCTAGTCCTAGCCCAGGCCCTATATCCTAGTCTTGTCCAGGGCCTGTGTCTTGTCCAGCGTCATTTTTTCCCCAGTTCCCTTGCTTTCTAGACACAGCTAATCCTGTTTCTAGTACTTCAGTGTCTGTGTCTTGCATTTGGGTCCGCCACCAGCGCCCCGTTATGACAGACCAAGAACGTGTGGCCTTCCCCAGGTCATGCAAAATCTGTATAAATCCTCTGCCATCGTTCTTCAGACCATTCCATCGATGCAAAGGAGCAAGTTGAGGAACATTTCTCACTCACTAACAATGGGGCATGCTTTGGCCTTCCTTCCAATGGTTACATCCAATCCTGGTCACCAGAAGTAGCTGTGTGCAATTTCTTTCGTGCACACTACGCCACGCTGTCCTGTATGTAGCTCGTCAACCTCTTGCTTTCTTCATGGTGAAGGAATGATAACATGATAACCTCATAGTAAATATCCCGTGTGGACTGTGAGCTCCTTCCGTCAAGCCTGGTAAAGTTTCAGTTCCATAGTTGGCTCTCCTTTCCATTTGTGAGTTACCATGTCCATCACTTTCGTTTGAATAGGGTCAGTATGTGTGAGCTTCTGGTCATACACCGTGGTTATTGGAGCTTTAGGGACTTCCTTGAAGTACAAGATCTCTTTCGGGGAAGGCTCTGGAGCTGTAGTATCTAAGGCAAGTCTGGAGAGTCCATCAGCATTCGAATGGTGCTTGGACCTCTTGTTTATGTAGCATAGCCCAACATTGCATTCGACTAGCTCCCAGGGAAGGAACACCTTCATGTTGACCAAAAATTGGCATCAAGGGGTGATGATCTGTCAGAACTATAAATTATTGACCAAAGAGGAATTGGTGGAGTTTCCTAACTCGAAGGTAAATTTTGAATGCTTCCCGCTCAGTCTGGTCAGAGTGGTTGTCTGCCTTGCTGAATATCTTTGATGCAAAAAGCAATTGGATGCTCTTCACCCGACAGATAATGTGTGAGATAACTGCTCCCACACCAAAGGGTGATGTGTTGCAGACCATCTCTATGGGCAATGATAGGTTGAAGCAAGTGAGTGCTTCAGATTGTTACAAAGCTGTTGTCACCTTTTTAAAAGCCTCTTCATGGTGATCTGTCCACTGCCAGTGTGTTGATTTATTTAATAGCTCAGCAGCTAGCTAAATTAGTAACAAACTTTGCATAAATATGTTGGTGATCCATACATACATTCTGTGATGGTGGAGCCTCCATAACTGCCTTCACTTTTGATGGTGCTTTGTGAAGCCCTGAGTTGTCGAACACATGGCCCAAATATGAACTCACACTTGTCCTTCTGGACCCTTAGCCCATGTCTCATGAGTCTTTGTAGTGCAGTATACAAGTTTTGTAGGTGCTCACACTCATTTTTCCCAGCACTGTACCCCTGTCAACGCACTCAGGATCTGGTCCATTGCTCACTGAAAAAGTGCAGGAGCTGAGGTGATGCCAAATGGAAGCCTTCAGTACCCGAGCATTCCTTTGTGAGTCACTATGGTCAACAGTTCCTGTGACTCTGGCTCCTCATGCATCTGCAAGTATACTTGATGCAAGTCAATCTTGCTAGATGTCTGTCCTCTGGCCAATCCTGTAAAAAGGTCATCAGTAAGGGAAGGGAGTATTGTTCTGCCGTAAGAACCAGGTTAATGGTCACCTTGAAGTCTTCGCAAAGTCTTAAAGACTCGTCCCTTTTTAGCACAAGAACAAATGGAGCTTCCCAATTACTTACACACACTGGTTCCAATACCCTTTTCTGGACCAATTTTTCCAATTTAGCCTCTACCTTTGGTTGAAGGGCATATGGAACAGGCCTTGCCTTCAGGCAGTTGTGTGTTGAGTCGAGCTTAACAGAGATTCCATTCATGCTGCCCAGTTCTCCATTGAATGTTTCTGCATATTTCTTCAATACCTCTTGTAGACAAGCTCTCCTCTGAGTACCAGTGCCCCACAAGGCTGTGTACTCAGCCCCCTGCTGTACTCACTGTACACTCATGATTGTGTAGCCAAGTCTCCATCAAACTCAATATATAAGTTTGCTGAAGACACCACAACTGTAGGCCATATCTCGGGTAATGATGAGTTTGAGTACAGAGAGGACATTAAGAACCTGGTAGCATGGTGCAAAGACAATAAGCTATCCCTCAATGTCAGCAAGATGAAGGAATTGGTTGTTGACTTCAGAAGGAGTAGCGGACCACACAACCACACTTACATCGACGGTGCGCAAGTGGAACAGGTCTAAGGCTTTAAGTTCCTCAGGATCAATATCACAAATGATCTGACTTGGTCCAACCAAGCAGAGTCCACTGCCAAGAAGGCCTATCAGTGCCTTTATTCCTGAGAAAGCTGAAGAAATTTGGCCTGACCCCTAAAACCCTCACTAATTTATAGAGTTGCAACGTGGAAAGCATTCTTCTAGGGTGCATCACAACCTGATATGGAAGTTGTCCTGTCCAAGACCGAAAGAAGCTGCAGAAGATCGTGAACACGGCGCAGCACATCACATAACCCAATCTTTCGTCCTTGGACTCACTTTACACCGCACGCTGTCGGAGCAGTGCTGCCAGGATAATCAAGGACTCGACCCACCCAGCCAACACACTTTTTGTCCCTCTTCCCTCCAGGAGAAGGTTCAGGAGCTTGAAGACTCGTATGGCCAGATTTGGGAACAGCTTCTTTCCAACTGTGATAAGACTGCTGAACGGATCCTGACCCAGATCTGGGCCGTACCCTCCAAATATCCAGACCTGCCTCTCGGTTTTTTTGCACTACCTTTCTTTCCATTTTCTATTTTCTATTTATGATATATAATTTAAATTTTTAATATTTACTATCAATTTGTACTCCAGGGAGCAGGAAGCGCAGTATCAAATATCGCTGTGACGATTGTACGTTCTAGTATCAATTGTTTGACGACAATAAAGTGTAAGTGCACCATGCCAGTTGAGTTTGTGCTGCACCAACCACGAGCAGCCGAGAAGTGCTGGATAACTATCTTTAACAATGTACAGTGGAAATTTCTTTCTCCATTCATTCATCTCCATTGTGACATGTGCTACTCCCCTCACTGGAACAACCTCACCAATGTAAGTCTTTAACGTCAACCTTGCCCATTCTGGAGTGAAATAATGCAATTTCTTCTTGTATACTGTCTCTGATACTGTGATACTGCAGCACCCCTGTCCACCTGCATCCTTGCTGTGGCCCCATCCAAGAGTGCGGGACACCAATAGTCATCTTTGTCTCATGAAACAGATGAAACATGCAAAGCTTCTTCAACCACAGAGTGAGAGTCACTCAGTCCATCCTCAGTATGTTCCATCTTGTTCATATTTCTTTTTGTTTTTTCCAAAAGTAATTTTTCTTTATTATAGTGCTTTTGGTTGACAGTGTCTTTTTTACTTTTTCAGGTGCGTTCAATATGTCCCTTTTTGCCACAGGTTCAGCAATCTAAATCCATATACCAGCATTCATTTGCCACAGAGGTAACATTGATTGTAAGTAGGTGTGTTAATCTTAAAGTCAGTAGAAACTTTATGAATTTGGGAAGGTGTGCTTAATAACTGTGTTTCTTTAGCTGCCATCTTCTTAGATGTACTAATATCAATTGCCTCTGTAGTGTTAGTCTGTCTTCTGTAAGCATACATTTCTGAATTGCCTCACTATGCATACAACATATGAGTCTATCACGTAACAGTCATTCAGCGACTGCACGAAATCAGTGTTCAGACAATTCAATTGCTTCAGCCACAAACTGAAATAGACTTGCCTTCCTCTTGATTTCTTTTATGAAATCTAAACCTCTCAGCAATAATGAAATGTTTAGGTGAATAGTGATTCTCTATGATGTTAACTACATTCTCATAAGGCTCACTGTTAGGCTAAACTGCATAATAAATTAAATGTTTTTGCACCGGTCACAGTCAGAAAAGTTGTAACACGAATATCATCTGAAATTTGATTTCCCAGTGCAAAATATTCAAATCTTTTAGTATATATACTCAATTGCTCTATCATTTCATCACAAGGCCACATACTCCCAAACATTGCTGCTATTTTCAAACACAATCACCTTCCAGAAAAGTTAACTAGTCTTATCTGTCTCTCTCGCCCTTTCTTATTTGTTTGATTTAACCATCCTGTTCTCGTTCTCTCCCCTCAAATTCTTCGCTCTCCATGCTTCCTGCAGCCGTTCTCTTTTCGTTCACCTACATTACATCACAGTACACCGGCAGCATTGCACACGGACTTTTCTTGCCAAAGGGAACAAACCAATAAATATCACATGAGGACTTGCCATCTCATTGCCCGCCGTAATGTCTGTGGTACTGGGAAGTCAGGTGGCCGTGAATAGCATACACAAAAGACAGAGAGATGAGGAAAAGACATGCAGATGTTTATTTTGCTTGCAGGACATCTACCCAGAATGTTTTCTCTCATTATGTTCAGTACATAAGGTGAACATAATGGGAAGCTTGATAGCAACCCATAAGGGTCAAATGTACATGATAACATAATAAGTTTACTTTGGAATTACTTACGGTTTTGTCTACTGTATGCATTTAGCTGTCTTTTTACATTTTTCACCACTGCTGATCGACCCAATGAATAGCATGCTCACATCACCAATACCTCCTCGACTGCGGAGTTGATTGGGGAGCAGTATAACCACCACCTCACTCATCAATGTATTAAACATCTTCATATGACCTGTGTGATTCCCCCTCTGACACCCTGACCACCTCCAACCCCCTCTGCCTATTTCTCCCTCATCGTCGTCATTGATCTTCATTCTAATCTCTCACACTTGCTCAAGATTCTGCTTTCAATTCTCGGTCCCAATGCACACTGTGTTCCACCTACCCCAACAGTAGATTCTTGCCCATCTCCCTTCCCCTGACGTCTGCAGCCTCCACAACAGCAAGAGATAATTAAGGGGAATGTTAATCACAGTACCTTGGGCCTTTACGTGTTGTGCTCTTGAGCCTGTGTACTTCAAGGGTGCTCCCTTTTGGTAACACAAACTAAGAAATCCTGCGAGGCAAATTTTATACATGAGCCGTCGTTGTGTCATCCTTAATTTTGTTTGTCAACAACATAAAACCAGGAACAAATTACATTGTTAAAATTGAATGTAATAAATTAGATAGATGTGCTAGTCTATTGCAAATGAATTTCAATCTAAGGAAAAGTAAATGTGGTTACTTAAAGACTGGAGGAATGTTGAAATGAGTAGAATTGAATTAAAGAAAAACTCGAGGGCCTTATTATAATATTAGGGAATATTGCAGAAATAAATTTTCGTCTTATATCAGGAAGGTTACTTCTCAATGCAGTATAATTTAGCAATGCAGCTGTATAAGTCATAGTCATAGTAGTTTATAGTCATACTTTATTGATCCCAGGGGAAATTGGTTTTCATTACGGTTGCTCCATAAATAATATAGTAATAGAACCATAAATAGTCATAGTAATATGTAAATTATGCCAGTAAATTATGAAATGTCCAGGACCAGCCTATTGGATCAGGGTGTCTGACCCTCCAAGGGAGGAGTTGTAAAGTTTGATGGCCACAGGCAGGAATGACTTCCTATGACGCTCAGTGCTGCATCTCGGTGGAATGAGTCTCTGGCTGAATGTACTCCTGTGCCCACCCAGTACATTATGTAGTGGATGGGAGACATTGACCAAGATGGCATGCAACTTAGACAGCACCGTGAGAGAGTCCAGTTCCATCCCCACAACATCACTGGCCTTACGAATGAGTTTGTTGATTCTGTTGGTGTCTGCTACCCTCAGCCTGCTGCCCCAGCACACAACAGCAAACGTGATAGCACTGGCCACCACAGACTCGTAGGACATCCTCAGCATCGTCCAGCAGATGTTAAAGGACCTCAGTCTCCTCAGGAAATAGAGGTGGCTCTGACCCTTCCTTAACGTTATTATAGCCGAGTCTGGTAATGGGGACCTACGAAGTGCTCCCACGGGCGTGCACCTGAAATAGCTTCTGACAACCAAGTCCAGTTCCTGGCCTGCAGGTGTGGCTTAGCTACTAAGCCCGGTGGAACCATTTCTACTGACAGGAGAAGGACCAAAGGTGGGTTACCGGCATCTTAAAACCAGTCACTTCGAGCAGATGGGGCTCATCAGCTGTGGTTGGCAGCTCATCTGGGAGAAGGAAAACTCTGATCTCAAACCTTCACTGCCTTGTGGCTATACCCGCTCATGGGGAAGGCTTCGGGAGTAAACCCTGAGGGAAAAATCCAGAGCTAGAGTCCCTAAGGCAGTGCCACATTGAGTTCAACACTGACTGGTAACTCCTGCGACACTACTGGTGCTAAGCTTTATCAGTCTCTGCCGTTCTGTTGGGTTCATCAGCAGGGTGGAGTGGAAGAGCTTCCTTCATGGACAACAGCCTGCTCTCCATAATGTACTGCCCAGGCTTGCGTATCTAGACAGCTAGGACACAACATCCATAGTTGACCTTGACCAACAGAGGCCTCAGCAGCTGTATAAAGTTACTTTACCACCACACCTTCAGAAGGAGATATTGACCTAAAAGGAAATATAGTTCCGAATTTCAGGAATGAGATTTAGGCAGTAAACATCAAGTTAAGAGGGCAGTTTCTTCACAAGTTAGGTTTATATGATATGAAATTTATAAAGAAAGAGTTAATTAAACTGAAAGATACAAAAGGGTACTATGAATAGAGAAAGATCAATTATTTCTGTGGTTAGGAAGTCTAAGGTAAGGAGTCACAGACTAAATGGACCAAAACTAAATAGATTAGATTATGTGGACACTCAGTCCCCGTTTATTATCATTTAGAAATGCATGAATTAAAAAATAATACAATGTTCCTCCAGAATGATGTCACAAGAACACACAGAACAAACCAAGACTGAAACTGACAAAACCACATAATTATAATATATAGTTACAACAGTGCAAAGCAATACCATAATTTGATAAAGAGCAGACCATGGGCACGGTAAAAAAAGCCACGAAGTCCCGATAGCCTCATCATCTCACGCAGGCGGCAGAAGGGAGAAACTCTCCCTGCCATGAACCTCCAAGCGCCGCAAACTTGCTGATGCAGCACCATTGGAAGTACCTGACCACAGTGGACACTGAGTCCATCCGAAAACTTCGAGCCTCCGACACAGCCTCTCCGAGCACCATCCTCTGCCGAGCGCTTCAACCCCACCGTGGCCGCCGAGCAATGAGCAAAGCCGAGGACTCGCGGCCTTCCCCTCCAGAGATTCTGGATCACATAGTAGCAGCAGCAGTGAAGCAGGCATTTCAGAAGTTTCACCAGATGTTCCTCCATGTTCTCACATCTATCTCCATCAAATCAGGATTGTGCTTGGCACCCTACTTGACAGATAACAGACATCACCACCAGAATGGCCGCTGCGAGCTGTGTCATACCGCTGTCTTCTCCTCCTAAATACAGCTAAATATAACCTAAATACACACTTTGGAGAAGTGAAGTTAGCAAACAATTCTGTCTACAATGTTTGGCATAACTTTGGAGATCTCTTCCTTAAAACAAGTGTTATAGATCTTGTTAATTTAATATTTACAGCTTTCAGATCTATTTATTTATATATTTCAAGATACAACTTGGTAATAGGCCCTTTGAGACCAACAAACATGCTTCACACAATTACACCCATATGACCAATTAGCCTGCAAATCGTAGGTCTTCAGCGTGTGGGATGAAAACAGAGCATCCATGTTGTTGCGTGAATGAGGTCACCAGAGAAAATCACTGGTAGATACAAAGCAGCTTCTTTATTCAACAAAACAAGGTACAGCAGGCATCATATGGAGACGCTTTTAGTGGAAAGGTCTGCTGGCCCAATTGTGGGGCTCGAAATTTTATGTGCCAAGCATCAAAGGACAACTCCATATTTACAATGTATGGACAATGCTTTCTTTGAAACTACATACAACCTTCACACCTCCTGATTCACATCCACACCACAGACATCCAAATGAATTTTAATCAGCGTTGTTTGGTCTGGGATTCACGGCTTTTAGGAACCCACTGTTCAGAGCTGCACTCCAAATTAAATCCACAATGCATATTCATTCAGATGTGAAGACTGGGAGCTAAAGTCAATTGTTAAATGTATATGTCCTACCCAAGAATCAGTCTAACAGCCCAGTAATGATTACATCATCAAAGGAATAGTACGTGAAGGTAGATCACAGAGCAAGCAACATCAATTTGAAAAGTGGCACAGTGACATGGAACTCAGTGGCTCAATTCTGTGCCAGTGTTCCCACTGAAACATGTAAAACATTATAGATTTTACAACATAGATTGTTTAATTAATTGGAGTAATTTCTTTGGAATATTTCTGTAGTATTTCACCAAAGCCTTTGTCAATTAGTAAGACGAATTATGGATGGGACTTACATTTATAAATAGATAAATATTTAAACGTAGACAGGTAGTTAAATTATGCAATGTATTACGTCCCTGACGGCAATCAACACAGCAATAGATCTGATGAAAGTAATTGATCAAAATTGGGTAATATACAGTAAATTTCAATTTTTGATTTTATTCTGATGTGCTTGGAAGATTGGCAAGGGTGTAGGTGTCAACTGAAATTTTAGTAATCCTATTTTTTACCAATTTTACATGTGTTGTCTCTCATTTCTCTTAAGGCTGAAGGGGTACAAAGCTAGGAAGGGGGAGCCAATGTAGGGATTAGAACACATTGATGAGACTTCTAAAAATTAGCTGGAAGATGAACTAAGCTGATAATAATCTATGCATTCTTGTGTTTTTACGGAGATCTATGCTGCTTCTCAGCTGCAACAGTGATTCAGTTCTGGTGTATTTTTTAGATAAGCTGATATGAATTTGCTATGTAGCTGTGCAGAGTTTCAATGAAAGGTTAATCATACAAAGCACTACTCAGTTTCTCTCTTCATGAATGTTGTTGACTTTTATATAGCAATTTATTTTTATTTCCCAAAGTCTCAGAGCTTCCCTTCAGCAAAACAGGCTAGGCAACAAAAATATACAAAGGTTTTGTAATTAATTGTTGGTCCTTCCTTTTTCCAATTTGCCACTTATAAATTAGTATCAAAAACAGAGTACATCACAGTAACCTTTCAAAGGAACAAATGGAAAAGTCACGAGTAGGTTTATGTATGTGTTTGTTGAAACAAATACAGTTTTTTTTTATTACATTTGCACTCGTCTCCTGGAGTGAGAACAGCATGTTCAAAGTGCTGTGAAGTTGATAATGATGTAAATTCCATTTTCAAGCATGAATTATATCATTATGACTTGAATATTATAAAAATGAAAACTTGTTTAACAAGTGTGTTTATGAGTTTTCTCAGGAAAGGGGAAAATGGAATATGCAGTTACATTGAACAATAACTGACCATATTTTGCTGGAACGGGTTAGTTAGTGTTTCATAAATTTAATTAAATTGTCCTGTTCGGTTCAGCTGCACACACTTGCCTTGTATACTTTTGGAATTCCACAGTGTAACAGGAGCAACAGTCTATATCAGGCTTATTTGAACATCAACTACTAGCATCCTGATATCTGTTGAACAACCAATGTCACCTTTTAAGATGACTGATGAACCACAGCAATGTTCTGCAGGCAATGTACAATCCTTCTACATAGATCTTTTTTGAATTATTCTCACTGCAATTTCAGCATGCAATTTCTTTTTAAGTCATGTACTTTTGAACAGACTTCTCTAGGACTCGGTGGACCTAACTCTCAAGCAAACAGGTAGAACACCTTTAAGTGGACAAAGATTCATTGCCATGGCTGGGTGCAAGACAGGAGGGGTTGGGGGGGACTCCAAGCCAGGCTGAAACACAGAGGAATGAGATCCCCTCTTCCCAGCATCATGTTAGCAATTGTGCAGTCACTGGAGAATAAAATTGAGGACCTGAGGGCAAGTGAAGGGAAAGGAGAGATGGTTGTGTCCTTTGTTTAACTGGGACATGGTTTACTCCCAGCACACCAGATATACTGATCAAACCTGAAGGCTTCTCGATTCACAGGATGGATCAAACTGCTGATTTGGAAAAGGCAAAAGGTGGAAGTGAGTGTTTCGTGATAAATTCTCGGTGGTGCTCCAATGTAGTGGTTTTGTCAAACTCATGTTCTCCCAACCTTGAACATCTAATGATCAAACGCCATCTGTTCTACTTACCTAAGGAGCTCTCGTTCACAATCGTCACTGCAGTTTACATACTACCAGCGGCCGACTATAATCAAGAGCTTGAGATACTGCATGATAGCATCACCAAACAAGAAACAGTTGATCCTGACACATTTCAAATCACAGTTGGGTACTTAAAGCAGGTTTGTATGAAGAAAACCCTAACAAATTACCATCAGCATATAACCTGTAGCACCAGAGGTCCCAACACTAGACCACTGTTTCATTAAGATAAGGAATGCCTATCCAGCACACTAGACCATAGTTATGCTAAAATAAGGAATGTCAACCATACCATGCCCAGGCTGCATTTCTGGAAATCTATCACTTGGCTGTCCTTCTATCTGCATACTCACAGAGGCTAAATAGCAAGGCTCCAGAGATTAAGACAACAAAGACGAAGTCGTGGGAGGTAGAGCAGCAACTACGGGATTGCTTTGAGTCAGTGGATGGACCATGTTCAAGGACTCCTCCAGGGATCTGATTGAATACACCATGGTTGTAACATACCTTATTAAACAGCTGTAACTAGTGTATCCCCACAAATCACTCTGAGTCTTCCCCTGTCAGAAGCCCTGGATGAACCATAAGATCCACAATCTGCAGAAGGCCAGATCAGTGGCATTCAAGTCTGGCGACCAAGAAAGTTACAAGAAGTTCAGGGATGATCTCCAGGAAGCTGTCTCATGGATGGAGTGGCAATCCTGGACTGAACTTGAATCAACAGAGTCTGCTCGACAGCTGTGGCAGGACTTGACTGTAATCTCTCTTGTAGAGTAAAATCAAGTGACATAGATGACAACAGGACTTCACTTCCAGATAAGCTCAATGGCGTCTTATCTTGTTTTGACTGTCAAAACATGGAGGAACCGTCACAAACCCCTACAGCCCTCAATGATCATGTGGGGCCAAGTTGCAAGCTTCCTTCAGGAGGGTGAGCTGGTGAAAAGACAGGATATCTGGCCAAGTACTAAAGACCTGTGCTGATCAACAGGCTGCAGTGTTCATTGAGAACTTTAATCTCTCACTTTGGCAGTCTGAGGTACCCACCTGCTTCAAGCAGGCTTCAATTACGCCAGTGCCTAAAAGAACATGGTAACCTGCCTTGATGACTATCATCCAGTAGCACTTACGTCCACCGTGATGAAGTATTTTGAGAGGTGAAACATACCAACTCCTGCCTGAGAAGTGACTTGGATCCACTTCAATTTGCCTACTGGCGCAATAGATGCCATCTCATTTGCTCTTCACTCAAACTTTGAACATCTGAACAGCAAAGATACATGCTTCAGGATGCTCTTTATCAACTATAGTTTGGCATTCAATTCTATCATCCCCCCAAAACTAATCAATAAGCTTCAAAACCTTGTCCTCCATACCTCCTTGTGCAATTGAATCATCAATTTCCTCATTTGAAGACCCCAGTCAGTTCAGATTGGCAACACCTCCTCCACAATCTCCATCAGCACAGGTGCACCACAAAGTAATGTGCCTAACCCTTTGCTCTACTTGCTTTACACTTATGACTGTGTGGCTAATCACACCACCAATGCCATATTCAAGTTTGCTGATGACACCACTGTTGTAGGCCAAATCAAACATAGTAAGTAATCAGTATACAGGAGGGAGGTTGAACATTGCCACAACAATAACCTCTCACTCAATGTCAGCAAGACTAAGGAGCTGATTGTCAACTTCAGGAGGGGGAAACGTTGTCCATAAGCCAGTCCTCATCAGAAGATCAGAGGAGGAGAGGGTCAGCAACTTTAAATTCCTCAGTGTTATTATTTTAGGGGACATGGCTTGGGCCGAGCATGTAAGAGAAATTACAAAGAAGGCACGGGAGCACCTATATTTCCTTAGGAGTTTGTGAAGATTCAGCATAGCATCCAAAACTTTGACAGACTTCTATAGATATGTGGTGGAGAGTATATTGACAGGTTTTGTTACAGCCGGGTATGGGAACACCAATGCCCTTGAACAGAAAATCCTACAAAAGCAGTGGGTATGGTCCAGTCCAACTTGGGTAAAACCCTCTCCACCATTGAGCACACTTATATGGAGTGTTGTCGCAAGAAAGCAGCATCCATCATCAGGGACCCCCACCATCCAGGACGTGCTCTCTTCTCCCTGCTGCCATCAGGAAGAAGGTACAGGAGCCTTAGACTTGAAACACCAGGTTCAGGAAGAGTTATTACCACTAAACCATCAGGCTCTTGAACCAAAGAAAATAACTTCACTTGTCCATTCCCTGACCTATTCCCAAAACCTATAGATTCACTTTCAAAGACTCTTCTTCTCATGTTCTCTGTATTTATTGTTTGTTTATTAGTATTATATTTTTTCTTCTTTCTTTTTGTACTTGTACAGTTTGTTGCCATTTGCACACTGATTGTCTGACCTTTTGGTGTGGTTTTTCTTTGGTTCTGTTATGTTTATTGGATTTATTCAGTATGCCCACAATAAAATAAATCTCAGGGTTGTATACGGTAGCATATATGCACTTTGATAATAAATTTACTTTGAACTTTGAACGATGAGGTTGTGATTTTCTTACCTGCTAGAGTTGTAGTCAATTATTCATGTCCTTGTCCTTACCTGTATCACTGTCACCTGGATCAGCAACTAGGCAACTATGTGCAACTTTGCTCCTCTGATAGTGACAGTGCAGTGCAAATTCACCACATTAATTGCTCGAGCAGCAGGTAGTCCAACACTGACAGTTCGAATGAAACAGCCATATGCTTACAGGAGTTTGAAGAAATGGTTGCTGATTGTATTTAACATCCAATATTCTGAGTGGGGTTGAAATAAAGCAGAAATGCTAGAAAGGCTCAGTAGTGTAAATCAAACAGCATCAATGGAATGAGAAACAGTTAAAGATTTAAGATCCTTCATGAGAATCAAGATGGATTCTGAAAGTGAGTAAGTGTTTAGAAGTTGAAAGACTATCTTTACTTTCTGCAGGGTCCAGAATGAGAGTCATAGTCTCGTTATTAAGGCAAGTTATTACCTTGAAGGAATACAGCCTTTTTGCCAAATAAAGTTTATCTTAGCTACATTGAAATTGTTTACACAATACATATCCATTCCTTGAACTTAGTTATGTCTTCTGGTAATTTTTCCTGTCCTCCTCATTGTTGACCATCACTCCCAATGTTTTGTCATCTACACCTGCCAGAAGTGCATCTAGCTGCAGCTTCTAACAGACCATGTTAAGGAGTTGGAGCTGGAACTGGATGAACACCCGAGTATTCAATAGACTCGGGGGTTGATAGACAGGACATACAGGGAGCTAGTTGTACCTAAGGTGCAGGACACAGGTAACTGGGTGACGGTCAGGTGGGGGAAACATAATAGGCAGCCAGTGTGGAGTACACCTGGAGCTATTCCCCTCACCACCAGATATATTGCTTTGGTACTGTTTGAGGAGGATGACCCAGCAAAACCACAGTGGTTAGGTCTCTGGTATCGAATCTGGCTCTGTGGCTTTAAAGGGAAGGTGGGAGAAGAGACAAACTGTAATGATAAGGGATTCGTTGGTTAGGGGAACAGAAAGGAGGCTCTGTGGACGAAAAAGAGATTCCCGGATGGTAACTTGCCTCCTGGGTGCCAGATCAGGGGCATCTTGATCAAGTCCACATTATTCTTAAATTGGAGGGTGAGCAGTCAGATGTCATGGTCTATGTTAGTACCAATGAAAAGGAGGGGTGACGAAGTCCTGTAATGTGAGTTCAGGGAGTTAGGTGCTGAGTTAACGGACTGGACCTCCAGAATTGTGATTTAAACATTACTACCCATGCCACGTGCTGGTGAAGCCAGAAATAGGAACACCATACAGTTTAACACGTGGCTAAAGAAATTGTGCAGGAGGGAGGGCTTCAGATCTTTGGATTATTCGGCTCTCTTCCAGGGAAGGTGGGACCTGTACAGAAGGGATGGTTTGCACCTGAACTGGAGGGGACTAATATCCTAGTGGGGAAGTTTGTTAATGCTGCATGGTGGGGTTTAAACTAGATTTGCAGGGGAATGCGAATCAAAGCGTCAGAACAGATAGTGGAGTTGTTGTGGGGAAAGATGTTGTTTTGCCTGTATACAAAGTCAGGAATCAAATGGTCGAGTACGGTGGGAATAATGTTCTGAGCTGCCTATACTTCAGTGCAAAGAGCATTGTAGGAAAGACGGATGAGCTCAGGGCATGGACCAGCACATGGAATTATGACATTGTAGCCATCAGTGAGGTTTTCTTGCAGGACAGGTATTCTGGGATAGGGTCAGTGTTCCAGGTACCTGTTCTTTAAGATGTGATAGAGGGATTAGCAGTGCTCAGACAGGACAGACTGGAGAGCTCATCTTGTAAGGCTTTAGGGGTAGAACTGAGGATTAAGAAGGGTATGACCACATTAATGGGATTATATTATTGATCACCCAACAGTCCGTGGGATTTAGAGGGGCAAATTTGTAAAGAAATCAGACTGTTGCAAGAAACATGTGATTGTGATAGTAGGTGATTTTAATTTTCCACACATTGACTGAGACTCACATACAGTAGAAGATTAGATGGGAAAGTGTTTGTCAAATGTGTTCAGGAAAGTTTCCTTAATTAGTACATAGAATTCCCAACTAGGGAGAACACAATACTAGATCTCCTATCAGGGAATGACAGAAGTTCGTATGAGGGTACATTTTGCATCCAATGATCATAATGCCCCTAGTTTCAAGGTAATTATGGAAAGGATAGGTCTGGTCCTTGGGTTGAAATTCTAAACCGGAGAAAGGCCAATTATAATAGTGTCAGAAAGGGCCTGGCAAGTGTGAATTGAGACAGGTTGTTTTTTGGCAAAGGTGTACTTGGTAAGTGGCAGGCCTCTAAAAGTAAAATTCTGAGAGTACAGAGTTTGTATGTTCCTGTCAGAATAAAACACAAGGATAACAGGTTTAGGGAACCTTTGTTTTTGAGAGATATTGGGGCCCTGGTTGAGACAAAGAAGGTGGTGCATAGCAGTGTTAGGCAAATAGGTACAAATGAGGTACTTGACGAAATGCAAGAGAACACTTACGAAAAATATCAGGAGGGCTAAAAGAAGGAATGATGTTGCCCTAGCAGCCTAGATGAAGGAGAATCCTAAGGCTTTTTCAGGTATGATAAGTACAAAAAGATAGCAAGGGACAGAATCAGTCCTCTAGAAGATCAGAGTGGTAATTCATGCATGGAACTGAAAGAGATGGGGGAGATCTTAAAAGGATTTTTTACACCTATATTTACTAGAGATATGGGCATAGAGACTATTGAAGTGAAGTAAAGCAGCACCGAGGCCGTGGGCCCTATGCAGGTTACAGAGGAGGAGATGTTTGTTGCCTTGAGGCAAACTGAGATGGATAAATCCCCAGGGCCTGACAAGGTGTACATTTGGTCCCTGTGGGATGCTCGTGCAGAAATGGCAGGAAACCCTACCAGGGATATTGAAGACATCCTTAGCCATGGGTGGGATGCTCAAGGATTGGAAGATAACTAAGGTTGTTCAGTTGTCTAAGAATAAGCCAGGAAATTATAGGCTAGTGAGCCTGACATCAGCAGTGAGAAAGTTATTGGTAGGTATTGTAAGGGTATTTGGATAGACAGGGACTGATTAGGGATAGTCAGCATGGCTTTGTGCACGGTAGGTCTTGTTTAACCAATTTTATAGATACTTTTGAGGATGTTAGCAGGAAAGTTGATGAAGGCAAACCAGTGGATGTTGTCTACAAGGATTTTAGCAAGGCCTTTGACAAGATACTGTATGGGAGATTGGTCAAGATGGTTCAATTGGTCTTCATGATGAGGTAGTACATTGGATTAAATATTGGCTTTGTGGGAGAAGCTAGAGACCGGTAGTAGACGGTTGCCTCTCTGACTGGAGACCTGAGACTAGTGGTGTGCCACATGGATCAGAGCTTGGTCTGTTGTTGTTTGTTATCCATATCGATAATATGGATGATAGTGTGATAAACTGGATCACCAAATTTATGGATGACACCAAGATATGGAGTCTAGTGGTCAGCAAAGAAGACTATCAAAGCTTGCATTGGGATCTGGACCAGATGGAAAAGTGGGCTGAAAAATTGCAGATGGAATGCAGACAAGTGTGAGGTGTTGCACTTTGGGAGGAACAACCAGGGTAGGTCTTACACGGTGAGATCTGAGGAGTGTGGTAGAACGAAGGATCTGGGAATACAGATACATAATTCCTCGAAAGTGCTGTTACAAGTAGGTAGGTTTGTAGAGAAAGCTTTTGGCATATTTGTCTTCATGAATCAGTTTATTGAATACAGGAGTTGGGATAGCATGTTGAAATTGTACAAGACATTAGTGGGACCTGATTTGGAGTGTGGTGTGCAGTTTTGGTCACTTACCTGCAGGAAAGATGTAAATAAGACAAAGAGTACAGAGAAAATGTACAAGGATGTTGCCGGGACTTGAGGACCTGAGATACAGGGAGGGGTTGAGTAGATTAGGACTTCATTCCCTAGAATATAGAAGATTGAGAGGAGATTTGATAAACGTATACAAAATTATGAGGGGTAGAGAAAGGGTAAATGCAAGTAGGCTTTTTTACTGAGAATGTGAGACTAGAACTAGATTTCATGGGTTAAGGATGAAAGGTGAAATGTTTAAGGGGAACAGGAGGGGAAATTTCTTCAATTAGAGAGGGTTGAGATTGTGGAATGAGCTGTCAGCACAAGTGGTGGATGCAGGGTCAATTTTAAATTTTAAGAGAAATTTGTACAGGTACATGGATGAGAGGGACATGGAGGGCTATGGTCTGGGTATAGTTCAATAGCACAAGGCAGATTAATGGTTCTGCACTCACTAGGTGGATTGAGGGATCTGCTTCTATGCTGTAATGTTCTATGACTCCATGATATGCATTCATGTAGCATTGATCTTTTTTGTTAGTGTTTTGCACATGGAAAAATATTTTCAGAGAGAAGTATGATTGTAGCCACTTCTGAGCTGAAAAGCATTATCTGAAAAGTTGACTGGGCAGTTTAGATGAGATGCATCCTTGTACCCAGTGATGTACTTTCTACACCTGATACATGTCATATTCTCATAGACAATAATGGCTAGTGCACTGCTGGTGGACATTGAGTGGTGTTTTTCCAAACTGTACTCTCTGTAGGTAGGAACAAAGATTTTCAGAGCTATTTACTGACTTGCTGAGCAAATCAAAGGGCCACTAAATTTTAATGCTCAACCATTTACATTCTGCTGAGCCCTAGTAGCTTCCTGCACATTCTGACAACCTCTGTTAACCGCCAGCCTCTAATGTATTCTTTTCTAGGGAAGGACAGCTGGATCTTCAGATTAAAATCTACTGTCCTTTCTTGGGATTTTGGATTTAAGAACTAACTTGCCTTTCTTGGTTTCTTACCCATGTCTTTCTTCCAGCTGCAACTAAAGCCTTGAATCAGAGAAAAAAGATGGCATTGAATTCGAGACAAATGAGATTCGAGAGCATATCGGCACTTCCAAAGCTTTGTACAAGATATATCTGACAGAATTTTATACTCTATTATTCTCCCCACATCTTACCTAACATAAACAAAGAAAACTAAGCATTTCCCCAGGGGTCTACAACAAGAGCACTGGGCTGGAAGAAAATGATCAGTAACAGGCACATTGCCAGTGCATTAGGATTATCTTATACACCATGGAAGGGAGGCCCTGTTGAAATTATATTAGATTAGTTTAGTTTGTTGTTATACACACCAGAGCACCTTGTTCGCATGAAGATCACTGAGGAAACAATATATGTAGTAATAAATAGAAGCACAAAAATAAATGTGCAATCAAGGGCTATTAAATTGCCTGGCAGCTCTTCTAAATAGCTCATTCCATGGTCCAACACAAACCATGGCACATACACTGGCAAGGAACTAATGCCAGCACTAAACTATGGTGATTGATTACTCATTGCAGCAGGTCACTTTCCCATTGTTATTATTCACTTCAACTCAGGTGGACCTTATATACTAAGTAAATAAAACTCAGGTGGACTTTAAGAACTTAGCAAATAAAGCACTGTGCACTGCAGAAGGAACGAGTATTCAAGGACAACATAAAAGACTGCATGCAGCCAGTAGAGAGTTCACTGTTGGGGCCCACAGAATTTCATTTTATTTCTGAAGCACACTGTTAATATCTGAAAAGTGAACAAAAAATCAGATCAGTCTTGCTTTAAAGCATCCTCGGTATTTCAACTTCCTCAGCTGTGACAATTCCTTTGAAAGATCCACTGCCTCAGTATTCCTTCTTGGAAGATGGTAACCAATTCAAACCAACAACTGTGATACTTCATTAAATGAACAAGAAACTTAGAGTGTCAGGACAATTTTGTTACTGCGACTTTTTCCACAGATACAATCAACACAGACCAAAATGAATTGGGAGATGGTGGAGTACATTCAAATTGTTTCTCTGGATATGAGAAGGTATCTGTTGCATATTGATTAATTTGCAAATTTTTGAAAGTAAGACTTAAAATTCAAAAGGCAGTTTCTTAAATGTGACTTTCCTAAAATGTGGGTCACAGATGATCAGCTGCAGTTCCAAACAAACAACCTGAATGAAGTTCTCAAAGGATTAGCAGCTCGATCACTGGGTAACATAATCTCATTTTTCAGAGCAATAGAAAGGCAGGCAACATTGTAAAGGTAGGTAAGGAACTACTGAAATAAACAATATCTGACACGTTCCTGGCTTTCAGCAATTCCACAACCCAGGATGAAATTGTCAGACTTAATGCAGAGACTTAATGGCAGACACATTTGAACACTACTCCAATCAATAGGAAGAATGTCCCTACAACCAGGTCTGGGAAGACAATAGAAATGACCTCAAAAGGAAGGAATGCAGCTACAGTAGAGAATGCAAGGACAGGAAACTGCTTAGAGTTGGGTAAAGAGTGAAGATGAACCCTGTGTCAGAATAATGCCATTTGTGGTAGAAAGCAGGATTGACTCAACACACCGCATCCCAAGTCTTATGAGGTCGTGATAGAGGAAAGTGTCCCACCTACAAGGAGCAGGCACTATTCCAATTAGACCACTGATGGGGTTTGCTTGATGGAATCAGATATAGAAATAATAGAAGATACTCAACAAATCCGGAATGATGAAAACATTACAAGTTGGCTGCAGACTTTGAGTGAACTTCAACCCATTGGCACAAGAGCTGGAAGAATAGTTCATCAAACTAACCATCTAGAAAACTTCTCGGCAAAAAATCACATTAATACTAGACAGTTCTTTTAGATACCTTAATTTCACCTGACATTAGGAAAGCAGGGATATTTATATCTCAGACAGAGATGATGATTTACTTTGCTCCTTTAAAACTCTATCACTCACGATTGTATCACTGTTCTCTGTGTAGCTCTGAGCTTTCAGTTACCTTGTTGTATATGAGTTCAATACCCGTTCTGTCTTGTTCTGAGGCCCCTTGTGGCTTGTTATTTTGCAGTTGGTTATTAAAGTAATCGCTCACCACTAAAATGTCTCCACTGCTCAGCTTCTGGGTCAAGCCTCCTCTACATTTCCTGACAGGATGGGTGAATCATCGATGACCCAGCAGAGCATGCTTGCCAAAGGAAGTCGTCTGTCAACTTGAGTGCACGATCCTTAAGCAGCAGGAATCCACTGACCACCTGCTTGCCACTCTCTTCCAACTCTCTGTCTCAACACAGCAATCCCATGACAAGAAACCTCCTCCCTCTGAGCCCCGGATTGTGGTGCTGGAATGTTAAGGTGGATTCCCAACCTGTTCTTGTCCCATTACATCTTACACATCAAGCTCCAGCCACCTCTGTATTCCATGGACTGAACCAAAACTGCCTTCATCATCCCTCTCTTGACTGGGCGAGCTCTGACTTGGGCCATTGTTATCTGGGACAATAAAACCACCATTTGCGATAAATCTAAGGAATTCACCGCTGAGATGTGCTGGTCCTGAACATCCAGGAAGTGGAAGGGGGCAGCAGATCAGATACCTCACCTGCATCAAGGCTCACGCTCTGTGCTGGATTACACCATGGAATTTGGGGCCAACGACAGATTGTAGTTGGAATGCAGAAGCGCTGCTGGACCATTATTATCATGGCTTCTTAGAGTGCTTGAAAGATGAGCTTTCTGCTGGGAGATGCCACTGACCTCAAAAGTCTCACCTCCGAATTGACAAACGTCTTACGGAATGACCCTCCAGACCAACAGCCAAAAACTCAGTCCCATTCCCAGAAACATTTCAGGCTGCAGAATCTTTATCAGCACTCACAACAAGCTGGAGGAACTCAGCAGGTCGGGCAGCATCCGTGGAAAAGATCGGTCGACGTTTCAGGCCGGAACCCTTCGTCAGGACTGAAGAGGGAAGGGGCAGAGGCCCTATAAAGAAGGTGGGGGGAGGGTGGAAAGGAGAAGGCTGGTAGGTTCCAGGTGAAAAACCAGTAAGAGGGAAGATAAAGGGGTGGGGGAAGGGAGACAGGGAGGTGATAAGCAGGAAAGGTGAAGAAAGAATACGGGAAAACACAATGGGTAGTAGGAGGTGGAACCAAGAGGGAGGTGGTAGGCAGCTGGGGGAGGGGGCAGAGTGACATTGGGATAGGGGAAGGGAGGGGAGGGAATTACCGGAAGTTGGAGAATTCTATGTTCATACCAAGGAGCTGGAGACTACCTAGACGGTATATGAGGTGTTGCTCCTCCAACCTGAGTTTAGCCTCATCATGGCAGTAGAGAAGGCCATGTATGGACATATCTGAATGGGAGTGGGAAGCAGAGTTGAAGTGGGTGGCTACTGGGAGATCCTGTCTGTTGTGGCGGACGGAGTGGAGGTGCTCAACGAAGCGGTCCCCCAATCTGCGTCGGGTTTCACCGATGTAGAGGAGGCCGCACCGGGAGCACCAGATGCAATAGATGACCCCAACAGACTCACAAGTGAAGTGTTGCCTCACCTGGAAGGACTGTTTGGGGCCCTGAATGGTGGCAAGAGAGGAGGTGTAGGGACAGGTGTAGCACTTACGCTTACAGGGATAAGTGCCGGGTGGGCGATCCATGGGGATGGACGTGTGGATTAGGGAGTTGCGGAGGGATCGATCCCTGTGGAAAGCGGAGAGGGGTGGAGAGGGAAAGATGTGCTTAGTGGTGGGGTCCTGTTGAAGGTGGCCAAAGTTGCGGAGGATAATGTGCGGCCTCCTCCTCACTCTCTCTGTCTTCCTCCACACCCTGACGGCTCTTTGTGCACGGGAGGCTCTGGTGGATTCCGGCACAGCAGGCAGCTTTCTGTGTGTGCAGCATAGACTGCCTAATGAGCCTATCACTCACCTTTTCTGCATTACAACCATTAACGGATGTCCTTTGGGCTCTGGAATGGCTAGAACATGCACACAGCCTGTGCACGAGCATTGGAGAGCGCCATGAGTCTATCCAATTCCTCCTGATCGACTCACCCAACACACATCTCATCCAAGGCTACCCTTGGCTCTCCACTCATGACCCTCACGTTACCTGGTCATTTGGTTTGCTGCTGAGTTGGGGACTCAGCTGCCTGCAACCTCAGTTGACTCTGTAAATCCATGAAGATGGAGGAAGTCCTCGACCTCACCAAACTCCCACAGGAATACCAAGAGTTAGCTATCACCTTCAGTAAAAGGGAAGCTAGCACCTTACTGCCTCACAGATAACACAACTGCACAATTAGTCTCTTCCCGGGCACCACCCCCTCACCAAGATTGACTAATCTCCTTGTCCCCTGCTGAGATCCAAGCCCTGAATGACTGCATTACTGAGGCTTTACTGCATGGCTTCTGTGTTGCCCTTAAGGCATTTATTTGACTTTGTTGGGTCTACACTTTAAATGATTTGTTTGTAACTATTTTCTAGTTAAAGTTAACGGTTGATAATTATGTTACAGTTTAACAAATTCATTGTCTATGGTATATCGTGGCATGTGATGACGTCACCTACAGTTTCGCCACGTCTTATGTGTAACTTCCGGTTCGGAGAAGGTGAGAAGGTGGGTGCCATGCGTGCAGCATGATCGTGAAGAGCTCCATTTCTACCCACAAAGAAACATTACAGAAGCAATGCCATAAGTTCATAAGAAAGTATTTGAAGTAAAAATATTAACACGGTTTCGGTTAAGGGAAGCGGTGCGCGTGTCGGCTTTTCAATTTCAAACGCGGGGTGGGCTCAGGCCCGACGGCAGTTTGACGTGACCCCTTCACTCCCTACTCAGGGTGGCTGGAGACACTCGCTAAAAGAAGAGAGCGCAGGTGGTCTCCAGAATGAAACAGACGCCGTATATGTTTGTATTTTTTTATCAACAGTTTTCATCATACGATGTTAATGTGGAAGAGTGAACAGTAAATGGTTAACCTTACTACGACTCTGCCTTCATTGGCTCCGGTTTAACTTGGTGTTTAGTCAGAGTTTCAACACACTGCACGAGAACACTACAGCTTCACTCGTCCATCCCCATTCCCAGTAGGTACAGGATTCTTCTTTGTCAAAAAGAAAGATGGAGGTCTTCGCGGATCCAATAAAATCACCATTAAGAACCACTACCCTCTCCCCTTGATGAATAGTACGTTCAATACATTCCATGGAACCCAGATCTTCACCAAACTGGAGCGACAGAGCGTAGATAACCTGATCTGCTTCCATCAGAGGGATGAGCGAATTACAGTGTTCATAAAACTCACTGGCCACTATGAACACTTGGTGATGCCTTTCAGGCTTCCCAACTGTCCAGCAATTTTCCAAGCCTTCATTAATAAAATCCTCTGAGACATGCTACACAAGTATATGCTTGGAGAAGAAGCTTATCTTCTCCAAGAACCCCTAGGACCACATCTGTCATGTCCATTCAGTCTTTCTGCATCATCTTGAAAACCAACTGTACTGCAAGTTAGCGAAATGATAGTTTCACACCCCAGTCATTTCCTTCCTGGGTTATGTTCTTTTTATGCCCCAACACATAAATATTGACCCAGAGAAAGTGTGTTCCCTCACTGACTGGCCTTAACTGTGTTCCCTCAAATGTCTGCAGTGTTTCTTGTGCATCTCCAACTTCTACCATCAGGAATTATAGTCAAATCTTTGTTCCTCTCAGCTCTCTCACCAAATCACCTACCTCATGGATAAGTGGTCTGCCACTGTGAATTCAAGAGACGCTTCACCACAGCTCCCATTCGCTACCATCCTAACCCCTCTGGACTTTATGTGGTAGAGCTATACACATCTGATGTGGGCGGAAGGACCATCTTCTCCCAGCGAGGACCGGATGGGAAGACACACCCTTGTGTCTTCTTGTTGTGCAAGTTCTGGTCTACACAGCGCCGTTTCGAAGTAGGAGACTGGGGAGACTCACAATTAAATGGGCCTTGGAGGAATGGAGACATATGCTGATGGGAAACACCGAGCATTTCCTGATCTGGACCTACCACCAGAAACCCATATCCATACAACAGACCCACCAACTCAACCCAAATCAGGCTCACTGGGCCCTGTTCATCCTGCAAATCTACTTTACCATCTCTTACTGACCTGGTTCCAAAAACACTAAGGAGGAGACCCTGTCATGACAGATCAACTCAGCTGAAACAAAGGTTGGCCATCAGCCCATCAATCCATCCTCACAGACTATTGACCTAATTGTTTGGAATCTTGAGGACCAGACCCGCCAAGCCCAACAACCCAAGCCTACTCTGACTAACACACATGACAACCACATGCATGTGCTCTCCAATGGGCCCATTCTTCAATCCTCTCCAACCGTCCAGGTGCACAATAGACTCTGAGTTTTCTGCGATGCTGGTTCTGTTTGCCAACCATGATCGCAGATGCATATTGGTTTGTTGCTGCCTGCTCTCAATGTGCCCAATCCCATTCCTCCAACCTGCAGCCCTCTGGGTTTCTGTAACCCCAGCTGGCCCTTCGATGTCCATGGACCCACATCTCCATGGATTTCATCACTGGTTTGCCACCTTCCAATGGGGCTACGGAGATCATGACAGTGGTGGACCGGCTCTCCAAGGCATCCCACTTCGTTGCCCTCCCCAAACTTCTATCAGTCACTGAGACAGTGGACCTGGTTCTTCAATATGTAGTTTGCCTCCATGGCTTCCCTCGGGACATTGTGCCTCAGGATGGCCCACAATTTGTCTCTCGGTTCTGGCAAGCCTTCTGCTCCCACGTCTGCACCTCAGTGAGTTTGTCCTCTCACTATTATCCATGGGCCAATGGCAGTCAGAAGGAACCAATCAATAAATGGAGACGTTTTTGCAATGCTTTGCCGCCTCTAATGCTTCCATGTGGAAGAAGTATCTTCCCAGGTTTGAACCCTGTCTGGTTATCCACCCGAGATCCGCTCCTGCACAACAGCTCCCACAAGCTCTTGCCCCAGATCATTGGTCCTTTGAAGACTGTGCATTGTACCAATCCCATCACTTCCCATCTCACAGGATCACACCTAATTTCCATGTGTCCTGATTCAAACCTGTTGTCCAAAAGCCACCCAACCCACTTGCACCAACGGAACCAGTGTACACGGTTTACCGTTTGATGGATACACATCATTGTGGATGAGTGCCTGGTCAAATAGAAAAGGTACGTCTTGGAGGAGAGATCTTGGGTGCCATCCGGTTTCATTGTTGATCCATCACTCATTGAGGAGTTCCATTGAACCCATCCAGATCGTCCTGGGCCATCAGGTGCCAGCAATAGGAGGGGGTCCTGTCAGATCCACACAGACAGGCACCTCCCTATCCCCACCCAGCTGGTAGTAGTCATCTGCCACTCATTTGCAACTCATTACCTGCGGCCTACTTAAACCCAACTCTCATCCGCAATCCTTGTTCACCCAGTGAATCAACCAGCCTTAACCAGTTGTTCCTAGCTTTCAGTTACCTTGTTGCCTGTGAGTTTAGTATCTGCTGTCTCTTGTTTTATGGCCCCTCGTGTTCTGTTATTTTGCAGTTGATTATTAAAGTAATGGCTCACCACTGAACAGTCTCCACTGCTCTGCATTTGGGTTCAGGCTCCTCTACATTTCCTGACAGGCAGAGCAAGAGGTCAGATCTACCCACATCTAAGCTCCAGTATATTCAAAGCCCGGACAAATTTGCCAGTTCTTGTGACAACTTTGAACTCACAGTTGGCACAAAGAAAAGAGAAATTACGCATCAACTTCAACTAAGCTCCCCATACACAGAAACAAACATCCTTGTGAATGGTTAATGGTTTTTGGTACTGGACATGTTCACATATCTTGGCAGCACTCCCTCACAATCAGTCAACACTAATGACAAAGTCAACAACAGGATAGTAAAACCCAGCTCTGCTTTTGGAAGATTTAGGTGTACAGTGTGGGAAGGAAGAGGAATTGGATAAAAGATCTGTTTGTTTCTGTCATACCCACTTTATTCTATGCTTAATATACCCGGAAGAATACAGAACACATGCCAGACCAGTTAATCACTTCCACAAAATCTGTGTGCACAGAATACTGCACATCAAATGGCAAGACAGATTCTGGATACAGATTCTGTCCCAAGCAAAATTCCCCTAGCATTTAAACATTGTTGAAAGAATCACGGATCTGGTGGGCAGGGCACTTTGGAAGAGGCTCTGATAACAGAATACCAAGCAGTTATGCTTTGGAGATTTGACTATGAGCAAACACTCACATAGTCACATAAATAGAGATTCAGAGATTTCTTGAACATCCCTGAAGAGTTTCAGCATTGTCACATACCAGAAGAAACAGCAGGCATTGGATCATCCTACTTGGCAGGTGCTCACACATATGAAGAAGCTAAAATGGAGGAAGAAAAGAGGAAACGAGAGTCTCATAAATCAAGAGCTAATGATGCTACAGCATCCCTCTGTCACCTGTTAGAAGGGAACTTTCAAGTTAGGAGTAGCTCAATCAGCTGTCTTCATATACATTGCAGCACCATACACTTAATGTCCTGGTTTTAGTTGGGAACGATTGATAAACAGCAACAGCTGCATTGTGCAAGCTCAGGGCTGGAACATGCTAATGTGTGCACTGTAGCTAGGCAACAATTCATGATGGAACCGCCAGCTGGCCAACAGTACAATCTAGCCCAACCTTCTTATTTTAATCTTCCCTGATTTGCTATCGTTGTCACCTCAATAAATTCTTTCCACCATACTCTGCATTCAAGGAAGTGGAGTGCCTTTATTTTGTTCGATTGTTTATGGTTCATACTGTACGTGTTCAAAATTCATCTTCATTTGGAAGGATCATGCCTTCTGTTCAGGGATGGTGACTAAATTTTAGTTCATCAGGCAGCACTTCGATCAGCATGTCTCACCGAGGTTCATTATCTCTCTCTAAGGTATTGGGCAATAATCAGTAATTGAAATTGGTAATAAAAGGCACTTGGCTTTCATTAAATGGAGGAGCATTACATTGTCATGTAGGATTCTTACCATGGCTTTCCCCAGGGCAATGCCCATTATTTCAGTAACTTTAAACACTGAGCTTTGTTGATTATTCATACAATAGACTCTAAGACGTAGGAGCAGAATTAGGCCACTCAGCCCATCGAGTCTGCTCCACCATTCCATCATGGCTGATTTATTATCCCTCTCAACCCCATTCTTCTGCTTCTCCCTCTAACTTCTGACACCCTGATCAATCAAGAGCCTGTCAATCTCCACTTTAACTATGTTCAATGAAATGGCCTCCATAGCCATCCATGGCAATAAATTTCATAGATTCACCACCTTCTGGCTAAGGAAATGTTTTCTCATGTCTGTTGTAAGTGGACATTTTTCTACTTTGAATCTGTGTCCTCTGGTCCTATATTCAACCACTATAGGAAATACTGACCTCTGTGATACACCACAGCCATCCAGAGTAGGCCCCTTTTATTCTGACTGTTTGCTTCCTGCCAGTCAGTCAGTCTTTTATCCATGCTGATATCTTCTGTGTAATACCACGGGCTCCTATCTTTTTAAGCAGCCTCATGTGCAGCACCTTGTCACATGCTTTCTTTTGTCAGTCCTGCCTAAAATTTCCTCAAAGAATTCCAATAGGTCTGTCTGGCAAGATTTTCCCTGAAGGGAACCATGATGACTTTAGCCTACTTTACCATGCACCTCCAAATATCCCAAAACCTTATCTTTAAGAATGGACTCCAACATCTTCGCAACCACTGGATGTCAGGCTAATTGGGCTATTCATTTCCTTTCTGCTGCTTCTGTCTTTTCTTAAAGAGCAGAGTGACATTTGTAATTTTCTATTCATCTGGAACCATTCCAGAATCTAACAGTTCTGTAAAGATCATTATTAATGCCTCCACAATCTCTTCAACCACCTCTTTTAGAACACTGGGGTGTAGTCCATTTGGTCTACAGTTCTTAGACCTCTCTTAGACCAAGCACCTTCTCCTTACTAATAGTGACAACACTCACTTCTGCATACTGCTAGTGTCCTCAACAGTGAAGACCGACACAAAATACTTATTACGTTCGTCCACCATTTCTTTGGTCCCCATTACTGCTTGTTGTGCCTGTGCACAACTACATATATATTAAATAAAAGCATGCATATAAGAGATGGCTTTAACTGGTGTATTCACATTGCAACGAGAAAGAGAGCAATGCGCCTGTGTAGACAACAGCGCATGTACAGACATCAGATCAATACGTAATGCTAAGGGGGGGGGGTCATTGCTCTAAAAGAAATAGATCCACACACTACACTTCCTCCCCCTTTAAATTAATGCAACATAAAACTGTATATGTACAAAACATTCAATTTCCCTTTCATAAACCAATATTCCAAATAAACACACTTTCACAATAACAGTCCATAACTAATTTCACAGTTCCAAAGGTTCTGTATTTTGGGTGATGCTCTGTCTCTTTCAGGATAGTGCCCCTGGACCTGTGAAGTGGTATCAGGTTTAGTGGGTATCTTATCAACGATAATGTTCTCAGTTTCTGGTGTCACGTTGCTGTCAGTGACATCATCACTGAGAGATAGGTCCAGTGACTGTAATGTGTCCATCTTGTTGTATGCAGTTGACTCAGGGGTGTTCTTCGGTCGAACATGCAGTATCTGGTCCACATGACATCTCCATGTCTGATCTCCAACATCTACTGTGTACATCAGTGATCCAGTTCTTGTAGCTATCCTATATGGTGTCCACTTGGCTTTTTGGTAATCATACACTAGGACTTGCTGTCCAATCTCGAAGCTCCTTGTTTATTCTGTATTCTCTCTAGAGGCCTGGTTTCAGAAGGTCAATGTAAGATCTCAGATTCCTGCTAATGAACAGGTGTTTGATTTATCGATGCTTGAACAGAGTTCCGATACACAGGAAGGAAAATGTTCACCTTGTGTTATAGATAAATATTGACCTTGTCCACCACTTTAATGGACTTCTTGAAGGTTTGGGTAAACCTTTCAGCTAACCCATTTGTTGCTGGGTGGTGAGAAGCTGACTTGAAATGTCTGATGCCATTTTTTTTCATAATTCTTCCGACCTGTATTGTGGTCTGTTGTCACTCACAATTTGTTCTGGTAAGCCATTTTTGGTGATGATAGTCCTCAGGGTAGAGATGGTCTTTGCTTAGGTGGTTTACTTCCATGGTATAGCCTCCAGTCACTTTGAATGAGCATCCACAGCAATCAGAAACATAGAGTCCATGAATGGATTCATTCCATTCAAACCCAACAATGTCAATATGTACTCTTTTCCACGGTGACAACAGACACTCCCATGGGTATAATGGTGCCTGTGGGGCATTTTGAACTTTTTAGCATCCCAAATAGCTTGAGGCCAAGTTTTCAATTGGGTGCCAGTCCAGTTGGATTTTTCTCAACCATTCACATCCAAAAGGTGCTGGCCCTCCAACTTTCAATACACAAAGCTCTAACTGCTGTGTTTGGCCTCCATACTTCACATTTCAGTTTGCCTTTGGGAGACACTTTTTCACCTGTGTAGGTCTTTAGCATCAGTGAAGTCTTCTCTAATGGTATCTTAGAAAACAGTCTGTTGTAGTCATCCTCTGGAATTATTGACAAAGCTGACACTGTATCCAGCTTCATTTTCAATTTTACACCAGACACATCTATTGTGATCCAGATGATTTTGTGATCGGTTTACAGTTATACTCTGCAGTTCTAGGCATGACAGTTCACCTTTGTCAGACTCGATGATGTCTGATTTTGTTTTACATTCGGTAACTTTATGCATTTGCTTAGTTTCGTGTTTGAGACTTTTCACTTGGTTGTGTTTTTTGTCTGCCTTGCACACTCTCTTGATGTGACCTTGTCTGTGACACTTTCTGCATCATGGGAGAATTTGTCACATCGACAACATCTTTGGCTTTTTGCACCATTCAGGGACATTTTGTGAGTTTCACATTCTAACCTCCTTTTCTGTTCTTCTGCTGTATTCTTTGCTGTAGTCTTTAACACCATTGCAATGATCAATGCCCATTCTAAGATTAGGTCAGTCTCTACCAGTAGCCTCGTTTGATTACAAGCCTGTCCCCTAATGCATCAGAAAGTCCATCTCTAATGACACAGTACTGGGAGAGTTGTGCGGTTCTGCAGTGTATTCAGAAATGCTTTCATCTTTTGACTGGTTCCTTTTGTAAAATCTAAATCCTCAGCTATCACCAGCGGTTTAGGGCTCAAGTGATTTTCTAACAATGTAACAATTTTATTGAACATCTTGTTTGCTGGATTTTCAGGGGTTACTAAGTTGCATAAGAGACTGTATGTTCTTGGGCCCATTAGGCTAAGACGCATTTCTTTTGCTCCTCCACGTTATTTGTGTTACAAAAGAGTTACACCCTCTCGATATAACACTCCCAGCCTTTATTAGCGCTATTAAGTTTGTCAACTTTCCCGACTGAAGCCATCGCCATATTATGTTCACTTTAAATTCAGCATGTCTTTCACTGTTGCTATGCACTGTACCGTTTGTTGGCATCCATGACAGCCTTCTCAGCTCTGATTAACGCTCGCAGTTTTGTCTCATAACTGTTGGTGCAGTTCATGATATTTTCTGACATTCAGGTTTGTACTCATCACTAATTTGTTGTGTTTGTGCACAACCACATACATATTAAGTAAAAGAAAGCATGCGGGAAAAGGCTTTAACGGGTGTATTCACATTGCAATGAGAGAGAACAATATGTATGCATGGACAGCAGATCAACACATAGTGCTCAGGGGAGGGGGGTCATTGTTCTAAAAGAAATGAAGCCATACATTACATTACCTCTCCAGAATTATTTTCCAGCAGTTGCAAATATACTCTCACCTCTCTTTAACTCTTTATATCTCTAAAAAGTACTTTTGGTATCCTCTTTGATATTATTATCTAGCTTACCTTCATATTTCACCTTTTACCTCCTTCTGTTTCTTTTTAGTTGTCTTCTCTTGCTTTTTAAAAGTTTCCCAGTCCTCAGACTTCTTACTGTTTTGGTTCAATGCTGTCACTGACTTTCCTTGTCACCATGTTTCTTTCATCCTCCCTTTAGAATACTGCTTTATCTTTGGAATGTATCTATCCTACATCTTCTGAAGTTTCCCCAGAAATCCAGCCATTGGTGTTTTACTATTATCACCACTAGTGTCCCCTTTCAATTAACTTTGGCCAGCTCCTCTCTTGCGCTCCTGTAATTCCTTTACTGATACATCTGACTTTATCTTCTCCCTCTAAAACTGTAAGGTGAATTCTATTACATTATGATCACTGACTCCTAGGGATCTTTTACCTTGACCTCTGTAATCAAATCTGGTTCATTATTTAACACCCAGTCCAAGATTGCCTTTTCCCTAGAGGGCGCAACCACAAGCTTCTCTAAAAAGCATCTCATAGGCATTATACAAATTCCCTCTCTTGAGATCCAGCATCAACCTGATTTCCCAATATACTTGTACAGTATATTGAAATCCCTCATAACTATCACAATATTGCCTTTATTATATGCCTTTTCTACTTCCCATAGAAATTTATATCCCTCATCTTGACTGCTGTTTTTGGGACCTGTACATGAGGTTAAGGAACCCTTGGGAGGCAGTGATCATAACATGATTGAGTTCACTGTGAAATTTGAGAAAGAGAAGACAAAATCCGATGTGTCGGTATTTCAGTGGAATAAAAAGGAAATTACAGTGGCATGAGAGAGGAACTGGCCAAAGTTCACTGGAAAGGGATACTAGCGGGAAGGACGGCAGGACAGCAGTGGCTGGAGTTTATGCAAGGAGTGAGGAAGGTGAAAGATGGATATATTCCAAAAAAGAAGAAATTTTCTAATGGAGAAAGAATGCAACCATGGCTGACAAGAGAAGTCAAAGCCAAAGTTAAAGCAAAGGGGAGGGCATACAAGGAAGCAAAACTTAGTGGGAAGAGTAATTGGGAAGTTTTTAAAAGCTTATAAAAGGGAACTAAGAAGATCGTTAAGAGGGAAAAGATAAAATATGAAAAGAAGCTAGCAAATAATATCAAAGAGGATACTAAAAGCTTTTTCAAGTATATAAAGAGTAAAAGACAGATGAGAGTAGATATAGGACCAATAGAAAATGATGCTGGAGAAATTGTAATGGGAGATAAGGAGATGGCAGAGGAACTGAATAAGTATTTTGCATCAGTCTTCACTGAGGAAGACATCAACATTATAACGGACACTCAAGGCTGTCAGGGAAAAGAAGTGTGCGCAGTCACAATTACAACAGAGAAAGTACTCAGGATGCTGAATAGTCTAAGGGTAGATAAATCTCCCGGACCAGATGGAATGCACCCTCCTGTTCTGCAGGAAGTAGCTGTGGGGATTGCAGAGGCATTAGCGATGATTGTTCAAAAGTCAATAGATTGTGGCATGGTTCGGAGGACTGGAAGATTGCAAATGTCACTCTGCTATTTAAGAAGGGGGTAAGGAAGCAAAAGGGAAATTATAGACCGGTTAGCTTGACAGCGGTGGTTGGGAAGTTGTTGAAGTTGATTGTCAAGGATGAGGTTACGGAGTACCTGGAGGCATATGACAAGATAGGCAGAACTCAGCATGGTTTCCTTAAAGGAAAATCCTGCCTAACAAACATATTGCAATTTTTTGAGGAAATTACAAGTAGGCTAGACAAGGGAGATGCAGTGGATGTTGTATATTTGGATTTTCAGAAGGCCTTTGACAAGGTGCCACACATGAGGCTGCTTAACAAGATAAGAGCCCATGGAATTATGGGAAAATTACATACGTGGATAGAGCATTGGCTGATTGGCAGGAAACAGAGAGTGGAAATAAAGGGATCCTATTCTGGTTGGCTGCCGGTTACCAGTGGTGTTCCACAGGGGTCTGTGTTGGGGCCACTTCTTTTTACGTTGTGCATCAGCGATTTGGATTATGGAATAGATGGCTTTGTGGCTAAGTTTGCTGTTGATACAAAGATAGGTGGAGGGGCCAGTAGTGCTGAGGAAACAGGCAGTCTGCAGAGAGACTTGGATAGATTGTGAGAGTGGGCAAAGAAGTGGCAAATGAAATACAATGTTGGAAAGTGTATGGTTATGCAGTTTGGCAGAAGAAATAAACGGGCAAACTATTATTTAAATGGGGAGAAAATTCAAAGTTCTGAGATGCAACGGGACTTGGAAGTCCTCGTGCAGGATACCCTTAAGGTTAACCTCCAGGTTGAGTCGGTGGTGAAGAAGGCAAATGCAATGTTGGCATTCATTTCTAGAGGAATAGAGTATAGGAGCAGGGATGTGATGTTGAGGCTCTATAAGGTGCTGGTGAGACCTCACTTGGAGTACTGTGGGCAGTTTTGGTCTCCCTATTTAAGAAAGGATGTGCTGCCGTTGGAGAGGGTACAGAGAAGATTCACTAGAATGATTCCGGGAATGAGAGGGTTAACATATGAGGAACGTTTGTCCAATCTTGGACTATATTCCTTGGAGTTTAGAAGAATAAGGGAGGGACCTCATAGAAACATACTGAATGTTGAAAGGCATGGACAGAGTGGATGTGGCAAAATTGTTTCCCATGGTGGGGGGAGTCTAGTACGACAGGGCATGACTTAAGGATTGAAGGGCGCCCATTCAGAACAGAGATGCGAAAAATTTTTTTTAGCCAGAGGATGGTGAACCTGTGGAATTTGCTGCCATGGGCGGCAGTGGAGGCCAAGTTATTGGGTGTATTTAAGGCAAAGATTGATAGGTATCTGAGTAGCCAGTGCTTCAAGGGCTATGGTGAGAAGGCGGGAGAGTGGGACTAAATAGGAGAATGGATCAGCTCATGATAAAATGGTGGAGCAGACTCGATGGGCTGAATGGCCGACATCTGCTCCTTTGTCTTATGGTCTTATGGTCTTATAACTCCCATTCGGGTCTTTTTACCCTTGCAGTTTCTTAACTCCATTTACAAAGGAGGTTTCTTCTTCCGATACAACGTCACCTTTTTTTAAGAATTTGATATCATTGCTTACCAACAGAGGCACCCCAACACCTCTGCTTACCTGCCTGTCCTTGGATGTTAAACTCTCCACTGTGGTCTTTTTTCAGCCATGACTCTGGGATGCCCACAATATCATACCTGCCAATCTCTAACTGTGCTAAAAGATCATCTACCTATTCTATGTGTTGCACGCAATCACACCTTCAGTCCTGTATCAATTACCCTTTTAGATTTTTCCCCCATGCTGCACTCATCTCACCCCACTGACTGTAATTTTGCCCTTTCATTTGCCTCTCCTTCCTTGTGGTCTCACTGTGCACTGCATCAACTTGTACACAAACTACCCCATTTTCAGCCCTTATCAGTCTTGTACCCATTCCACCTCCTCCCTCTGCCAACTTAGATTAAACCCTCCCCAACAGCTGTATCAAATCTGCATGCAAGATTATTGGTTCCCTTAGGTTCAGGTTTAACATGTCCAATTTTCCACAGGACTTACCTTCCCCAGAAGAGATCGCAATGATCCAGAAGTCTGAAATACTGTCCCCTGCACCACTTCCTTAGCCATTCAATCATCTGTACTATCAGACTATTCCCGCCCTGACTAGCACATACTTTATACTTTATACTTTATTGTCGCCAAACAATTCATACTAGAACATACAATCATCACAGCGATATTTGATTCTGCGCTTTCCACTTCCTGGATTACAAATCGATGGTAAATATTAAAAATTTAAATTATAAATCATAAATAGAAAATAGAAAAATGGAAAGTAAGGTAGTGCAAAAAAACTGAGAGGCAGGCCCAGATATTTGGAGGGTACGGCCCAGAACCGGGTCAGGATCCTTTCAGCAGTCTTATCACAGTTGGAAAGAAGCTGTTCCCAAATCTGGCCGTACAAGTTTTCAAGCTCCTGAGCCTTCTCCCGGAGGGAAGAGGGACGAAAGGTGTGTTGGCTGGGTGGGTCATGCCCTTGATTATCCTGGCAGCACTGCTCCAAGAGCATGTGGTGTAAAGTGAGTCCAAGGATGGAAGATTGGTTTGTGTGATATGCTGCGCCGTGTTCACGATCTTCTGCAGCTTCTTTCGGTCTTGGACAGGACAACTTCCATACCAAGGTGGTAATCTCTAGATTACTACCTTGGAGATCCTGCTCTTCAGCCTCTTCCCTAACTCACTGTACAATACCTCTACCCCTTTTCCACTTTTGTCATTGGTGCAGTGTGCATCGGGACGTCTGGCTGCTCACTCTCCCTCTTGAGAATCTTGTTCAGCCACTCCGGGACATCCTGGACCCTAGCACCTGGGAGGCAATACAAAATCCAGGCTTCTCTTTCGTGGCCACAGTATCTGCTGTCCATCCCCTTAACGATCGAGTCTCCTATCACTATTGTTCTGCCTGACTTTACCCCTCCCTGCTGAGCTTCAGAACCAGCTATAATGCCTCTGGCCTGGCTGTTGCTGCTGTGCCCAGCTATGTCTCCCTCCCAGCTGTATCCAGAATCCATAAAACAGAACATCCTCAAAAGAGACTTAGTTACATTAAATTTGTTACATATTTTACAAAGATCATTAATGTCGACCCACAGTTCCCTTAGTTAATGTCAACACCTAGCAAGAAAGGAGTTGCCTCAAAGAATTAAATTGTTATAATCCAGGATTCCGCAGTATTCTGATGAGTAAGTATGTTGTATAATTAGTTTTGCAGCTTAGTGCTAATAAAGAGAAACCTTTTAAGTACTTGTCTGCCTTCACATCAGCTACCTCAGAAACTGGCAAGAATTGATCTATTTAATTATCCATTCTCTGAAATGGGTGGTTTTTAAGTCATTCAGCTAAAACATTCGTCAGAAAAATTCTTTGAGGTAAGAAATGGTTGCTCTTTCTTCTGAACCATTCTAACAGCTGCAATCCTTCTGAATAGCACTCAGAGCCCTTGATCTCCATATCAGGCAATCCAAGGGCAAGGGAAATCCTACGTTCAGCAGGCTTCCACTTCAGCGTGAAGTAGGTGTGCAAGCAATGCCACTAATAGAAATATACTGCAGTCAATTGAACGTTACAGCATCATCACATGAGCTGATCCTGTCGATGAAAGCCCAGTGGACTGGAAGCCTTAACAGTCAATCATCTGACATTGGAATGCATGTATAATAACATTATAAGAGCCTTTTGCTGGAATAAGAGAAACAATGTGCCTCCACCTTGGGAAATGGCCCGATAGTGATTCAGCTCAAGACAAGACAAACTATCAAACTATTGCTGATCAAGCTAAGGGTTGTTTAGGCCAGGGGTCCCCAAACTTTTTTGCACCACAGACCGGTTTAATATTGACAATATTCTTGCGGGCCGGCTGACCGGGGTTGGGGAGGTGTTCAGGTAGGGTTAAACTCACCTCAACATGTCTCTTACAGTTCGGGTTGCCAACTTTCTCACTCCCTAATAAGGGACAATTGTAGCAGACAAATATGGACACTTGTGTTTACCCCGAGAAAGACCACCATGATCATGAAGACTTGCGCGGGCACCTGTGTGCGTAAGCGTGACGTGCGCATGGGCGTACATGCCGATTTTTTTCCCACAAATCGGGTTTGGCTTAATCTTCCCGACTACACTGTACATACATGATTTCTACTTTTATATAGGCTGTGTATTTATCATATCATTCCTGCTTTAATGTTAGTGTTACTTTAGGTTTTGTGTGTTATTTGGTATGATTTGGTAGGTTATTTTTTGGGTCTGGGAACGCCCAAAAATTTTTCTCATATAAATTAATGGTAATTGCTTCTGCGCTTTACGCCATTTCGACACAAAAGTTTTCATAGGAACACTCTACCTTAGCGGGGGAAATACGGGACAAGGGCAGTCCCGTATGGGACAAACCAATTTAGTCCAATATACGGGATGTCCCGGCAAATACAGGACAGTTGGCAACCCTATGTCCCAGTTCAACAGTGCATGACAGGGAATGAGGAAAGGTGCAGCTGACTCATATCGTTTCCTCGGTGGCACATGCTTTGCTTTGGTTGGGGACCGCTGGTTTAGGCTGCAGTAGCCAAGAAAGATGAGTTCTAAATTCCTGCTGCATCACTTATTAATATGCATGCACTGACTGGATATCTGTGAATAAATTTCATCATCACATTGCTCACCCATGTCTCAGACCCAGTGAGGGTCTGACTCACTGTTCATCTGTTCAAGTGTTCATGAAGTGGCCACTGAGGATATGCATACATTACATAATGTGGCAATGCTTGCAGGAATGGCTGGTTGTACCACGACTGCTAAGACTGTACCAGCACATGTAGTTTATGAAATATTGCAGGAACTGGCAGAAACATCATAATTCCCCTTTTCACCATTGTGTGTGAAAATCAAGTTCTTGAAGTCTCAGTACAGGCAGTGGGTTGTGAGAAACAAACACCTCACTGGCAGTGAGAGAGAGAGAGATGGTGGGAGTCTTACCTTCTTTAGTGTTTGATTATCCACAGAGCTACCTTTCACAGTGTCATTGTAAGATAAAGGTTCCTTATGACTGAGTCTTGCCCAAAGAAACGTTTAGAAATACAGAGGTGTGGGAGTTGTTTGTTTATACAGGCAGGAATTTGGCTTCATTCAGCAGCAGACAGCGGATGCTGAGGAAGTTTAATAGTTTGGATTTCTTCATCTCAAATGTACTGCATTGTAATTACTGAAATTCTATTGATCGTCTGAAATCTAATTTAAAACTCTGGCATTATCACATTTGATTTGAAACAAAAGCTAAGACGTAAAACAGAAAGAAAGCTGTGGTGTAGTTAGTTATAGCAAAAAGGCAAGTAGAGAAAGAGAGAAATAGAGAGAACAATTTTAGAGCAAGGAGAAAACTGCAAGTTCTGTTGTTTGGGGCAGTGGGGTTTTCCCTTAAATGTGGGCCTCTGAATTACCGAGTAACTACAGGTTGTATGAGGACTGTAGGTGTTGGGTTGATCCCCTGTTCTCTTCACTGCTGTGATGGGACCTTAGTGTGAATACATGTCTTTCACTGGTACTTACACAGCAAAGAATCAACTACAGCTCAGCATCTGTGAGGCCTGGTGTTAGCGTAGGCTGGGTGGTGCAGAGTGGAGATTTGGAATTCAATATTGTCTTTGTTCTGTACCATTCTTACTGCTACAACCCTTGCGAACACCATTCAGAACTCTTGATTTGCATGTCAGGTGATCCAAGGGCAGAGAAATATTATGTTCATGAAGCCTCCACTTCAGCATGAAGTAGATGCGCAAGCAATGCCAATAATAGAAAGACACTGCAGTCTTTCTGACAGCTTTGCTCTGTTCAGTGATACAATTACCTACTTACTGGTTGGGGTGTGGTCTCTTGCCTGGTCAGCTTACACTGGGAGAAGACCTTTGACAGGACATCTCACAAGTTCATGATGGATGTGAGATCCAAAATGGGCTCTGTGGAAGGAATCAGGAACTAGATTCAACCCTCGTTACCTAAACATCAGTAGTGTAGTCTGAGTTAATGTGTATTTCCACATTAACCTGGAGTTAGGCAAGGTTGCCCATTCTCCCTGACTTGTTTATGTGTTGTATGGAATCCTTTGCAAAAACCATCAGGTAAAGTGCAGGCTTGAGAGGAATAAAAATGCTAGGCACTGGGGCACTCAGATCAAACCCTCCCTTTACGTGGACAATATCTTCTTTATCTTCTGCTCAATTACAGGGTTGGTCCATGGATTGATTAGCATCTACAACCAGGTTGCCCTGGCCTCAGAAGATAGAATCACTGAATGTGTGAGGCCATGCTCTTTATCTACTGTTCCTTTCACTGCCAAGTCTGACTAACTGTAAGTGCTGAGGTTCTCTTTTCGGAGAATCAAAGCACCCATTGAAGATTGGCAGAAGCAGGTAAGCAAAGACAGAACTAGGAGCATGCGATTGGAGCTCCCTTTTGCTGTCGGGTACGAACCTGGAGATTAGGTGGGAGTTGCACTTGGTGTTGCTCCACTGGACAAAGGTATATCCCGTGACCTGTTCTTTCCTGCAGCACAGCAGTCATCCGAGCCATCTTCCATTTCATCTAGAGATACAAGGAGAAGCACATGCAATTAGTTACAACATGCAAGACCCCGGAAAACAGAGAGTAAACACACCCTTCATCACCCCTTTTCTGACAGTCACCTTTGTGTGTGACTGCACCAAGCTGTGTAGAACAAAATACCACAATGTGCTGATTTTATTCTTGTCCTCAGGGTTCCAAAGGATGGGTCAGGCTTTGTTGCCGTGCAAAGATAGAGCTTCCCATGGGGAACACCATTGACCACAAATCCATCAGACAGTAGTCAGTGTGGGACATCCTGCAGACACAGAAGGACACAATAGATGCTGTGGGATCCCGTGAGGCAAGTCGTAACCTTTTGATGGCATACCGCAACGTCAGAACTCACCAAGCATCAAGGCACTGGAAAAGAGGCCATCCCCATCAGATACTTCCTGTATGGTTGGGTCTCACTCCAACGCATGCCGCTTTTAAGACATCTGCAATTACTGCACATTTGCAAATAAAGTCTGGAAAAGGATGGAAAGGAGCTTGTCAAGGTTCATCCCCTTTGTCGTGTAGACTCTCTGGTCTATGAGCTGTTCACAGAACTGACAACCAAAATGGACAAGGCTGCTGGAGAATTATTAACTCGGTAACTTGATCTGTCCAAAGCTTGTACAACGAGATCTGTGTAAGTGAATGTTGCAAAAAGGCACATTCCAGGCAGCAGGAGCTTGATGAGGAAGGACTGCATTCTAAACCAGAGGTCCCCAACCACCGGGCTGCGGACCGGTCCCAGGCTGCAAAGCATGTGCTACCGGGCCACAAGGAACTGATATTATTTGGCGATATGAGTCAGCTGCACTTTTCCTCATTCCCTGTCAAGGCCACTGTTGAGCTTGAACGCACGTGAGGTCATTACCCGCACGTCACCCATGTCAGCGCGGGAAGGAGATCAACTCCTCGAGCTTGTAAATAACAGTGGGCTGAAAAGTATGTTTGACATAACATCTCTGCCGGCGTTCTGGATCAAAGTCAAGGTTAAATATCCTGAGATAGCCACGAAAGCACTGTAAACGTTACTTCCATTTCCAATATTTTTCTGCGAAGCGGAGTTTTCTGCAATGAATGCAACGAAAACTAAACTGTGGAATAGACTGGGCATAAGGAACTCCCTTCAAGTATCGCTGTCTCCCATCACCCTTCGATGGGACCGTCTTGTTGCAGGGAAACAAGCCCAGGGCTTCCACTGATTCAGCGATATTGGTATGTTGCAATGATTTTATATGTTCGTATGAGGAAAATATGTTCTGTGTGTATAATATCCAAACGTTACTTAAAATGTTATGATGCTATTGACTTATAAGTGACTTATATAACTATATAACAATTACAGCACGGAAACAGGCCATCTCTGCCCTTCTAATCCGTGCCGAACGCTACTCTCACCTAGTCCCACCGACCTGCACTCAGCCCATAACCCTCCATTCCTTTCCTGCCCATATACCTATCCAATTTTTCTTTAAATGATAATATTGAACCTGCCTCTACCACTTCTACTGGAAGTTCGTTCAATACTTACTTCAAGCTCCCCTGTCCTCCCCTGATAATTGACTTATCGCTATATTCATGCGAGGAAAATATGCACTGTGTTTAATGTTAAATTCATAAGATAAACCCTTTTAGAAAAGAAATTGAGTGTATTATCATCTATATTCTGGTCATGATTAACACCCACTCCCCCGAACAGAATCACCAAAAACGATGAGCAGAAAAAAAATCAGCAGGTTCACGCATGTGCACTGGTGCCCGCACAAGGCTTCATGGTCATTGTAGTCTTTCTTAGGGTAAACACAACGTATTTGACTGCTACTCTTGTCTGTTGGCAACCCTACCCCCCATCCCCGGGTCGGCCAGTCCGCAAGAATATTGTCAATATTAAATCAGTCCACAGTGCAAAAAAAATTGGGGACACCTGTTCTAAACTCCTGACACCAGAAGGGATTGAAGGCCTAGGACCTGTGTAACAACCCTGCAAAGACATGAATACTGGGTATACTGGGTGAAGAAGGGATGTATTACCTTGATGACACTATGATTGATAGACTTGGTTAAATTACGAACATGAAGAAAATCATGTGCTGTTTTGTATTTCTTGTATATATTTTTATGAATAAAAATAAAATATTGAGCTTGTCTGAGAATTCAGTCCTTCTCATGATTTTATTCAACAGATCCTCCTCCTACTGAAGAGAAATATGAGACCATTAACTGCTGTGCTTCAATATTTTCGGAAAATCCTTCATGCACTTTCATCTGTCATTGACCTTCACTATCTGAATGAGAGATTAACATTACAATGAGGGTCACACTGGTCCACAGAATTAATTCATTGTGCGCAGTCTGCCCACTCACTTCATTGCCTAGTTAAATTGGATTCCTGACACAATGTCCAAGCAATAGTATTTTAATGAAAGTTATAATATATAGATTCTGTTCAAAATGGAAATGATCACATTGACATGCCAGTAATACCCAGTGTACTACATTCCCCTTGGAGTACTTTCCAACATGGTTTCATTGGCCTGCTCCAAGAAAAAAGATGCTCCCTTTGCAATTGCCAGGCAGGTGCATGTCGTTTGCTGTAATAGGATCTCCACAGTTGCGATGAACAAAGTGAAGTGTTAGAGGTCTCACTTTGCCTTGGGAGTTCATGTCATTTCCTGCCTTGCTCCATAATTTTCAGCAGTCATTCCAGGTGGAGAGCTAAACTAACAATTTCTACCATAGTTACGACTCTTGGCGACAAATGGCACCGTCCATGCGACACCCTTTGTCTCCCCCCACCCCCACCAGATTCTTCCCCAAGACATTCTTAATAAGGATTTTTGATTGTTTGAAAGATTAGAAGTGCACACCATCCTCTCACAGCCTTGGCAGCCATGGTGGGGCGGGGTCACATTAACAGCTATATCCCCAAGGTGACGGTGCTGCGCAAAATTTTGTCAAGATGTGTCACGACCACGTTGCTTCCCTTGCTAAGACCAGATGCAGCAATTTTGTGATTAAATCTCTGATCTAAATATTCAGAGATAAATGTCCAAGGTTGAAAAACACAACAATGCATCAACATCCCATGGACTGAGCTAAGCAGGTGCGTTTGGTTCTAAAATTTAAATTGTCACTGTAATTTGTGGGAAAAAAAATACAGCTGAAGAATGGGCCAATGAATTTTAGCATTGGTATATGCTGTAAAGGAGAGGATTTTGGGATTGAGTATGGGTGCTTGGAGATCACAAATTATTGAGTTTTTGAGGAAAATTGTTTAGCTATATATTGTACATCCAGACAAATAACTTGGCCTCTGGTCTTTAAATGATCGCAGCAGCAATTATGATCAAGGACTAGTGTTGCCTCCTTATTGTATGATGTGGGTATTCTTCTCTTTCATCAGTCACTCCTACTGTAGTATTCTTTATTTCTCCTGGGAGAGAAATCATTGCAGTAGCATTCTATGTGTATGGGATGCCTTACACAGATAAAGAACTTTGTGATGACACAGGCCGAATCGAGGCAGCGGGGTCCAGGCCCCAAAGCATATCACAGTGATTGAACCCAATGTTCGGATGACAATTTAGGCACCGGGCCAGATTGAAAGGGTCAGGGTATCAGGACCTGGGCGAGGAATGGGCTGGTTCAGCTTGCTGCTCAGTTTTGTGCTGAATTAAGATCTGTGGACAAACTCTGTTTGTGGATTTCAGTTCAGAACGCTACTGTTTGCATGATTTGTTAGCTTTTTCTCTGAATATTGGGTGCTTGATGGTCCTTAATATTGTTTTTTGGTTCATTGTTTTGTGTCTTGCCTGTTAGGGGGAAAATCTCAAGGTTGTACAATGTATACATAATTTGATAATAAATGTACTTTGAACTTTGAACTGTGATCGTGCTTGTCAAAAATGTAATATTTAGGTATTTGTGAATGCCAATGTGTAATCTGATGGTTTATGCAATGTATTGAGTTTGTTATACTGATAGTGTTATAGAAATGGCCACTTATAACATGGCATATTTCATAAATTAGTTGTATCTTACAACATAGAAGCCAGGTCAAAGGCAAGGACTTCAGAAATATAACTGATATTTGTATGTCCCCTATCCCTTCTCAATCCTTCACTGTCCAGGATACTCAGTGCTGTGAGCAACACCTGAGCCCTCTTTCTCTGATTCTAAGCCACCTGAGTTGTCTGTCTGCCAGATCTGTCCACACACTCACCAAGAACTAAACAGAGTGTTCCATGCATGAAGTACTGCTCAGAACATCACCCAAGCAGCTGGCCATATTAGCACCTGCCTAAATTGTAAGATCTGATTTAGTACTTAATAATAGAATGATGGAAAGAATCAATGTTTTAAAACAGTGTTTTATTAGCATGATACCCAATAATATGGGAAATTACATAATTTATACATCCAATTCCTGAACTGTAGATTAAAATGTCTAGTGCTATCTTATCAACATGAGGATACTCATATAATGTTTCTCCACTGTTAATAAATAAATAATATATAAGGTTTTAAATAAGATAGCATGGTTGCACTCTTTCACCTAAAGAACTTAGACTAGTGCAGAGTGGAAAATGCTGATGTCACAAGCTGAGACATTGTCAGCAGGTTGTTATGTACTGCAACAGAATTAACTAGGATTTCATGACAGAAGTGAAACCCTGGTGTAAACAAGTAAGTATTTAACTATCTCCCCATTGTGCATCAGGCTAATTATCCAGCTGTTTCAAGACATATATTTACTTTTTCAACTGAATCCAGATTATGTCTTGATTAGATTAACAGACAAAAATACATTTGGATCCAAAGGGTTCAGAGTTTTGTAGACTGAGGAATAAAGTTGCTGATTTTCACAGCATCATGTTGTTTGATTTAATTAATTACGTTTGTAGTCTAAACTAAACTAATAGGAAACTCCTGGGTCTGACTTTCAGTGCCAGAGCTATTATGATATTTTATGCATTGATTGAACGGTAACAAAATTTTCACTTGCTGACTTTTGAACAACAACATCTTAATTGATTACTAGAGGGCAAAGAAGATATCCAATCAGATGTAAGATAAAATTATTTAGATCATAACTTTTTATTAGATGATAGGCAAATAGATAATATATGCAACTGAATGCAAAAGTAGAAAATCCAAATATTACGTGCAATGTCTTGCAATGCAGTTTCGCTTTGGTAACAACGTTTACTTGGTAAAATATAATCCAGATTGCAAACAGAATATGATTTTCCAGTGATACATAGGAGCAGAATTAGGCCATTCGGCCCCTTGAGTCCTCTCTGCCATTCCATCATGGCTGATCTATTATCCCACATCCCCATTCTCCTATGCTCTCCCCATGACCTTTCAACTTCAGTGAGACTCAGGTCCAATCTGCCTTGACTTGGGCCACAGAGTTCATTCACAGAAATGTATGTAGAGAACATGGTTTTACTCAGAGAATGTAATATTCAACAATTTAAGGCAATATTCTCTAGTACACATGAAAAAAAAAATCAGTATCATCAAAGTTTAGCAGTGACCTGGGTGTGAAAAATGAAAGTGGTGGTGAAAAGATGTTTACCAAATTATGGAAGTTCTGTCCCAAGCAAGAATTAAGTTTGCCGTAAGCAAGATAGCAGAAGGAATCGATTACTGGAGTACGACATTACTGCTAAGACAAATGAACATCTTAATTCTATATAATTTCCAGGGTAATACATCAGAATGGAATCCTTTGCACAATAATGAGTGATGATCTTGCACCAGCTCTCATAGCTACGGTTTTTATTTTCTTTTTATTTCCACTCAATTAAATGGATAAAGGCTGAAATACACAGCTTGGGACATTTATCCCTAGCCTTCCAATCAAGAATACAGGTAAAGCAAACGTTCCAGTAATTAGTAGAACATTCCAGCATGATTTTTCTGGATCAATACACTTTATATTCACTTTCTTTGGTTTTACACAGCAGGACAATAATACTTACAGTGAACCAGGTGAGGTTAAAGGGAGAAAAACCTTTGGAAGAATTCCACTGCAAATAGCGCCTACAGAGACAAAGGGACAGTCAATGTTTCATGTGGACACCCTCACTCTGTTTGCCTCTGCAGGTGGTGTTGGTGAAATTTCAGATGACAATGACAATACAGAAGTGTGATAGATTGGCTAATTGAGAGGTGTCGCCACAACAACATCACAATTAACGTCAGGAAAACCAAGGAGTTCTTTGAGGGATATAGGAAGGCTATGTCACCATTCCTCATTGAGGGGTCAATGGGGGAAAGGATGAGCAGTTTTACGTTCCTGAGTTCCAACGTCTTCAAGGATCTATCCCAGCACCTTGATGCAAGCATGAAGAAGGCATGCCAGTGACTCTATGTCTTTGGGAAATTTGGGGAGATCAGTTACGTCAACAAATACTCTTGTAAGTTTATATAGATGTACAGTGGAGGGCATTCTGACTGGCTGAATTACAGCCTTATACAGTCGTTCAAATGTAAAGGATCACAGGTGACTGCAGACTGTTATATACTCAGCCAGCTCCATCACAGGCACAGCCCTCCTCATCATCAAAGACAGCTTCATTAGGTGGTGCCTCAAGTATTGAGGGACATCATTGAGGGCTCTCACTATCCTAGATTTGCTCTCATCTCATTACCACCATCGGGGATGAAGTACAGACTAAGACCACTCTTAGTTTAAAAGGATTGGAAAAGGACCATGATGAATTTAAAGGGACCATAGGAAGCAGAACCTGGCGGACAACTGAGATTTCCAAACAAATAGGATAATAGATTACAGAAACTTTATTGTACAATATTTCATGGGAAGACTGTTAAGTTATGTCATATAAATCATGATGACGAGCAGCCAACATTTAGAACTAGTTATTGCAGCCCTGATTTTTATTTTGCCTTTAGGTTTTATAAAACTCCCACAGTGAGCATCAGTAATTTCACCTCACTGCAATCTATACAAGTATAAAGCATTTGTTTGTTCGGATTGCTTATCACAACGCAAAACAATTTGAACAAAGACAAAATCTTAAAATTTGCCCTGATTTCAGGATTGCAGGATGATTACTTGCTTTGTTTGTTTCAGTCCAAAATGAGGGAGCTTTCATGAATGACACAGGCTTCCTCTCCCATATAACAACTTCTTGTAAACATAAGTGATCAATGGATGTTCCATATACGCATGTGCCTAGAAAGTGAATTTTAATCTTTTTTTTGATACATTAAACTGTTGCTGCCTTCTATACAAATACCCAATCAGATCCCCAGAAAAAAAAACAAAAGTTATGAAATTGGCTAAAAAAAATTTAGAAAAATGTTTGAAATGTCTTGCTTCCAGAACCATGGACTAAATCAATAACTCCATAGGTCTTGAGAGCATTAGGTGTCACCGAATACAGTTCCTGACAGCTTTCTGCACATCTTTCTGAAAAGGTTATCAGCTATTAAATGGCAGCAAGACACTGGCAACATATACTCTGGCTGTTTTGAAAGGGAAAAAAGGTGCAAAAGCCATCTTACCTTAATTCAGCCCTAATCATTGTACTGCATAGTAGGATAGTGATCTCATGAACCAAGAGGATCAAGAGGCCAGCAGGTCCAGTATAGGAAGAGTCTGGTGGCTCCAGTTGTTTCACCAGGTGTGAGAGTCCCTACTCATTCATGCCACATAGAAAGAAATGTCATAACCTCACAGGATATGTCACAATAACATTACACCAGTTAGAATCAGAATCAGGTTTAATATCACCAGCAGATGTCATGTAATCTGTTAACTTTGCAGCAGCAGTACAATGCAATACATAATAATAATAATAGAAAAAAACTAAGTTACAGTAACTATATATATTAAATAGTGAAATTAAATAAGTAGTGCAAAAACAAAAATTTAAAAGAAGTAGTGGGCGAGTGTTCAAGGGTTCAATGTCCATTGTTTTCAGACCTCTGCAAACAAGCCTTAGCCCTAACTTCATTCCTAGCCAGGCTCTGCCTGGTTGCCCGCTCGCGTTCTTGCCTTGCTTTATCCAGAGAACTGGATTTGCTCCCTGCTTCTGGCTCCGACCACTCTCCGCTGAACAGCGACAACTCCTCCGTAGAGATCGTTAGGAGCACCAAATTTCTTGGTGTTCACCTGGCGGAGAATCACACCTGATCCCTCAACACCAGCTCCATCGCAAAGAAAGCCCAGCAGCGTCTCTACATTCTGCGAAGGCTGAGAAAAGACCATCTCCCACCCCCATCATCCTCACCACATTCTAAGGAGGTTGTATCGAGAGCATCCTGAGCAGCTGTATCACTTCCTGGTTCTGAAATTGCACCATCTCGGATCACAAGACCCTGCAGCGGATAGTGAGGTCAGCTGAAAAGATCATCAGTGTCTCTCTTCCTGCCATTACAGACATTTACACAACACGCTGCATCCGTAAGGCAAACAGCATTATGAAGGATCCCACGCACCCCTCATACAAACTTTTCTCCCTCCTGCCATCTGGCAAAAGGCACCAAAGTATTCGGGCTCTCACGACCAGACTATGTAACAGTTTCTTCCCCCAAGCCATCAGACTCCTCAATACCTTGAGTCTGGACTGACACCAACCTTTATTGTAATGCCTGCACTGTTTTGTGCACTTTATGCAGTCCTGGGTAGGTCTGTAGCCTAGTGTAGTTTTTGTGTTGTTTTACGTAGTTCAGTGTAGTTTTTGTATTGTTCATGTAGCACCATGGTCCTGAAAAACGTTGTCTTGTTTTTACTGTGTCCTGTACCAGCAGTTATAGTCGAAATGACAATAAAAAGTGACTTGACTTGACTTGACTCAAGCTACAAACCGGCCCATCTTCCTTGTCCTGCAACCAAGCGCACGTCAGGGTCTTCTGTGAACAGCTTTCCTGCTACGTTCGCCTTGCCAGAAGCGTAGTGTTGTTGCTTACTGCCCACTAGAGTCTACATCCCAGAACTAAGGTCACCCCTCCATCAGTATAGAGATAACACTCGAACCCTGGAAGCTCAAAGGCTGAGCTTCAAGTTCTCAGGGACTCACTCATAGAGGCGTACCAGAGAATGGGCCTTGCACACAGTATTTGCAAGGCAAAGATCTTCCACCTACCTGTGTTCATTACTTCAGTCGCCCTCCAACAATACAGCAACACACATCACTTTCTGTATTTCAGAAGTGGCTATCAATGATGACATTCACAAACATTTTCCAAACACCGGCACAGCTTTTGACTGAAAATACTACTGTTTGTAAACCAAAGCCTCAGACTCAGACATACTCTTGGTCTTCTAGGCAGCAATGTTCCCTGCCTTCTGATAAATTTCTGTGGCCTGGAAAATCGACAGACATATCAAGGCGCTGCAAGGATATCACCGATGCTGTCTCCATAAGATCATCCAAACCCAGGACCAATGTCAGCATTCTGTCTCTGGCCAGCATCCTCAGTACTGATGTTCCAATTAGCACTCAGCAAGCCCTGTTGAGCAGGCCACAGCGTTCACATGCTGACACCAGACTCCTGGATCAGAAACTCTCTCCTGAGCTCTGTCACATAAACAAATTACCAGGCAGACAGAAGAAACACAACATCTGCACTGGATCTAGGGAATCCCTGGCCCATGACCATTTAAAATAAAGAGGGAGCTTCTGTGATGTTATTGAAAGCCACATGTCCACGTATTGGAGGCATTTCAGTATAAATAACAGGAGTGTATCTCACACAATACTTCTTCACATACTTCCTATCCTGTCTGCAAACCCGGTTCTCAGGTAATCCAATCAATCACCTTAGATTAGACAGGAGCAAGTAATTCTTCATTCCAAGTGATTGCTTCAGAAGAGATAAGGATTACTTGTAATTTATTACTAGCTAGCCTTTACCCTCTATAATTAGTAAGATGGGGAAGATAGAAGTTCCTCAATTTTATCAATAATAGTGACTGTACTCTTTTCACTACTATTTAAATAGACTATTTTCCAAGTACATGGATCTGTTTGGTGTGAGCTATAAGCGTTATTCAATTTCCAGCTTCATGGCTCATACAGTACTGTCAATAATACTCCGTGTTATTTTCTTTAAAAGAAGCTGGTGCCAGCAAAGAACACTACCAGAGGCAACATCCACAACATGGTTCAGGAAGCTACTCCTTTCACTTACATCTTCTTTTTATTTTAGTCATGGTTCTGCTGCTGTGGAGCTTTTTAGTGTGTGATTTTAGGCTGATTGGGCAACCTGGTGCTTTGTTATCTCTGAGAATGTTCCACAAGGCTGTGAGCAAAGCATGCAACACGAAGCCCATGTTTGACTTCATCTCTCACTGATCTCGCCGATTAAAGTGCTGAGGAAGATTGAAATCATCAAGGCAGGTGCAAAGGGCAAGCTGTAGGTTTCTGCAAATAAAATAAAATGAGGCATTTTGTTTAACAAGACCCATAACATGTTTTATTGAACTCCAAAACTTGCACAACAAAAGTGTGCTAAAAACCTTTCCCATAATAACGCCATCACATCAGACCGGCCTCTTAAAGCGAAATCTCAACTCAACGTCCGTGGTTGTGAATTATGTACATTTCCCCCGATTACGTTACCCTACACAGGCCCCCCACCCCCGGAACAGTGGCACCATGAGCCTGCCTGGAGCTTGTGTCCTGTGTTCCAGGGGAGGAAGAGATGCAGGTGCCTCTAGCTCATCCAGAGGTCCGTTGTCACGCTCATGGTCATGTCCTGATGCCAGGGGCAGAGCAGCAGAACACTCCAAATCTTGGTGGGCTGGTTTAAGGCGATCTACCGAAATGCATTCAGGTTTACCTCTTATCTATGATAAAAGTCTTTTCTCCCCATTCCAAAACATGGAACGGGCCATCATAGCGGGACCTAAGGGTATGTTAGTGTGCTTAATAATGGATGAAAATAAACAAGGTGGAATGTAGGTCAACAGGAACCCAGGAGTGCTGAACGCCATGATGGGAGGTAGGAATAGGTGAGAAGGAATTAAATTTACTGAGGAGGATGGAACACTACTGAAAGGCTGCCCAGGCAGTCGTGGCATCAGGAATGAAATCACCTGGCACTAGTAACATCTGCCCATATACCAACTCAGCCGTGGACAACTGCAGGTCCTCGTTTGGAGCAGTTCTGAGCCCAAGCAGACCCATGGGAGCCGATCATGCCAGCACACATTGGTGAGGGAAGCCCTCAGAGCAGCCTTTAAGGAACGGTGAAACTGCTCACACATGCCATTGGACTGTGGGTGATACGCCGTGGTGTGATGTATCCTAATGTCAAGGCTCTGTGCCATCGCAGTCCAGAGGTTTGAAACGAATTGGGGACAATGCTCAGAGGAAATATCAGTTGGGGAGCCAAACATCAGGTGCTGATGAATGCTCAAGCCATGCCTGCGGCCATCATCAATGCTAGCGGGACGACATCTGGCCGCCTGCTGGTACAGCCCACCATGGTAAGAAGGTGTGTGAAACCGCAGGAGGGGGGAAGAAGACCAACAAAGTCCACATTGACATGGGAAAATCATTACGCAGGGACCTCAAAAGATGCCAAGGGTGCCTGAACATGATGGTTAATTTTTACCTGCTGGCACTCCACACAGGCTGCAGTCCAATCAGGCACGTCCTTTCTGAGGCCATGCCAAACTATCTCTAGTGCAACCAGCTTCTGAGAGGTTTTCCGGCCCAGGTGCAAGAGGCCATGCATGGAGATGAAAACAGTCTTTCTCCAGTTTGCGGGCACGATGGGGCAAGGGCAACCAGATGATATATCTCACAGGAGAGAAACCCCAGCTTCCCTGAACTTAATGTCAGCCAACCACAGGCCCATGACTGCTCTTCGGTAAGCTTGGACCTCTGGGTCAGTAGCTTGGTTGGCTGGCATGCTGACATAATCAACCTCTAGTGTACGGCCTCAACAGTTGTTCATGAGAGGCAATCAGCCACGGCATTATTTTTCCCTTTGATGTGTTGTATATTCATTGTGAACTCTGATACATAGTCCAGGTTGTGTTGCTGCCGTGCAGACCAAGGGTCTGATATTTTGGCCACGTGCCCAAGGACCTTGTGGTCAATGAGTGTTCTGAAATGGTGACCCTTTAGCAGAAAATGAAAATGGCGGACAGCTAGATAGAGAACGAGAAGCTCATGGTCAAACGTGCTGTGCTTCCTTTCAGGGGGATGGAGCTGCCACTGAAGAAGGAGAAAGGTTGTCATGTGCCTCCGACCAACATTTCGTGCATGGCACCCACAGCATGGTCTGAGGCATCAGCTGTAAAGGCTATTGGGTCAGTTGGGGAGCGAGTGTGCCAGTAAGGTCACGTTAGAAAGAGCACGTTTGATATCATCAAAAGCCCTAGTCATGTCCGCTAACCAGTCAAGCACATGATTAGGGGTATTGCCTTTAGTCGCACTATACAGGGGGAGCATATGTTCAGCAACTCACAGAATGAAGCGGTGATAGAAGTTCACCTTGCCTAAAAACTCCTGTAGTTTTTTTAGTAGTGGGGTGCAGTGGGAAATCCATAATTTCAGCTACCTTTGATTTGAGATGCAATTAGATTAGATTCAAATTTACTGTCATTGTGCTGAGCACAGATACAAAACCAATGAAATGAAGTTAGCATCTGACCAGAAATGCAAAGAACAGTGTTATTTACAAAATAACTGCGAATAAAAAGTAAGTGCTACAGCACACAAATATAAAAGTACTGAGACAGTACAATATGGGTGCAATACTGCTTAACGCTGTGATGTGAGGTTCAGCAGTGTCACAGTCTCAGGGAAGAAGCTCTTCCTGTGCCTGCTGGTGCAGGAGTGGAGGCTCCTGTAGTGCCTACTGGATGGGAAGAGACTAAAAAGTCCATGATTAGAGTGAGATGCATCCTTGATAATGCTTTTCGCCCTGCCCAGGCAGCATTTATGGTAGATATTCTCAATGGTGGGTAATTGGGTGCCGATAATCCGCTGGGCAGTTTTCACCACAAACTGGAGTGCTTTGTGGTCTGATACGGGACAATTGCCATACCACACTGAGATGCAGTTGGTGAGTATGTTCTTAATGGTACAGCGGTAAAGGTCCGTCAGTATCCTGGGAGAGAGGTGAGCTTTCTTGATCTTCTGCAGGAAATAAAGACACTGTTGTGCTATGTTGACCAGGATGGAGGAGTTCAGGGACCGGGTGAGATCCTCGGAAATGTGGACACCAAGGAATTTGAAGCTTGATACACGCTCTACTACAGCTCCGTTGATATATATAGGGACGTGAGTGTGGCTCCTAGCATGTCTGAAGTCCACAATGATCTCCTTGGTCTTCTGGGTGTTAAGGACCAGGTTGTTGTCGGCCACACCACGCGGCCAGGTGTTGGACCTCATCCCTGTAGGCCGTCTCGTCATCCCCTCTGATCAGGCCAATCACCATGGTGTCGTCTGCGAACTTGATTATGGAGTTAGAACCATGTACAGACACATAGTCATAGGTGAAAAGGGAGTACAGAAGAGGGCTCAGCACACAGCCTTGCGGCATGCCGGTGTTCAGGGTGAGAGTGGAGGAGGAGAGGTTGTCTAACTTAACTGATTGGGGCCTGTTAGTCAGAAAGTCCAGGGTCCAATTGCAGAGGGATGAGCTGATACCAAACTGGCGAGGTTTGGCGATCAGCTTGGAGGGGATCACAGTATTGAATGCCAAACTAAAGTCAATGAACAGCATTCTGACGTAAGAGTTGGGGCTGTCCAGGTGGATCAGGGCAGAGTGAAGTGCCGTGGAGATGGCGTCCTCTGTTGACCTGTTGGTGCGATAGGCAAATTGATGGGGGTCCAGGGTAGAGGGCAGACAGGATTTCAGATGTGATAGAACCAGTCTCTCAAAGCACTTTGCAATGATGGGGATGAATGCAACCGAGCGGAAGTCACTCAGGCCTGTGGCAGTGGATTGCTTCGGCACTGGCACGATGGTGGCAATCTTGAAGCTTGTGGGGACAACTGCCTGGGCCAGGGCCAGATTAAAAATGTTCATGAAGACCTCAGCCAACTGCCCTGCACAGACTCTGAGCACACGGCCAGGTAGTCCATCCAGACCAACTGCCTTCTGTACATTCACGCTGCTCAGAGTGTCGCAAACATCGAGGTGGAAAGTGAGAGAGGCAGTTCACCAGGTGGGAGATCCGCTTTGAGGGTGACCTCCTTGCTCTCTCGGTCAAAGCAAGCATAGAAGTAATTGAGCTCATCAGGGAGGGAAGCAAAGCTGAAAGGGGGCACAGTACTAGGTGGCTGAGAAAGTCAATAGTTGACAATTCAAACTGACATTTAGTAGGGTTAATAAACAGTCCGTGTTGGCTTAAGTACTCAAAAAGTGTGTGGAGATGGGATACCTGTTCGGATTTGGACACACTGGCGACAATTCCATCATCCAGGTAAAGAAAAAGAAAATCTAGGTCTTTTAATACATACACTCACTGGAGCATCTGTGTCACACAGGAAGTGTCACTCTGAAAGGGGGTCCATAATGAGCATTAGACAACCCCGGCAGCTGGAACCCGTGGTCTTCACAGATCCCTGGATCCCAATGTGCTGGCAGTGTTGAAGCTGCAAGGTGGTTGGTGCATCCTAGCGTTCCTTCCAAAGCAAGAGTGATAAAAACATAGGCCAGGCACCATTTGTTTCGCAATCGCGGTCGTACTTACGTTGGGGGCCTTGCTGTCCAGGCTTATAGAGGGAGAGAAAGGAGGGGGAATGATGCACTGCTGCCTAGCTGAGTGTAGACTATCAGCTTTTTTAATCCATCACGTGTGCATTAATGAAGGCTGCACAATCTTCATCAGACATTTGCTGCAGGAAAAGAGTTTTCAAAATAAAACAAGGACAGTGATTTCCCAGGAGTGATAGCATGTGGCCCATTAGCTCCAAAGGCTTACCATCTCCGAGACCAGGTAAGGAGAGCAACTGTTTGATGCGCTCAAACTCCAATAGTCCAAACGTCAGTAAAAGCTGAGTTTTCAGCGATCGGTATCTATCGAGTTCAGGTGGGTGTTTAAGCAGACTCACCACTCTCACAACCATAAACCTTTTGAGCGATGCTACCATGTAGAAATATTTGGTTTTGTCAGTGGAGATTTCTCGAAGATCGCACTGGGCCTCAACTTGTATGAACCAAGCAGCGGCATTTTACTCCCAAAACTCCAGCAGTTTCAAAATGACTGCGTTGGACAACATGTTCAGTATCTCCGAAATCATCCTAGAGCATCAGGGTCACCAGTGTAGGGTTCCACGAATAAAACAAAATGAGGCATTTATGTTGAACGATATCCGTAACACATTTTACTGAACTTCAAAATCTACACAGCAAAAGTACGCAAAAAACATTTTACATAATGACATCATCACGACAGACCAGCCTTTTAAAGTGAGACCCCAAATCAATGTTGGTGGTTGTGAATTATGTACAATTCTCCCAATTACGTTACCATACAGAGTCAGTGTCCAGCGCTGTCTACCAGCCCCTCGCTCGCTACTACCAGAGAAAGTGCCTGCGTGTGGTGGTCTCTTGTTCGCTTCTCCTAAGGGAAGGTCCTTGCATTTGAGTAATCTCTCTCCCTCAATGCTGTCGGCAGATGGTGCTGGAACAGGGTTTAATCAATACGAATTCTACAAACGTAGATTTCAACTCAAATTCAGGTTCATGATGTGTTCTGGTTTCTAGTTCTGGTTGAATCAGAGCATCTTGCAGGTAATGAACGCTGAGCTGAACTGAAGTCAAAAGTGCCTTCTGATTTTGTGTTTTATATTCTGTGTTTTCGATCATCTTTTTGTTGTCATTTGCATGATTTTTGCGTGGGTAGCCAGAGTTTGATATTCAATGTTTTTCTTTGAACAGGTTCCATGGCTTTCTTAGTTTCGTAGTTGTCTGTGGGAAGACAAGTCTTCGGTTGTATACTGTATACATACTTTGATAATAAATGTACTTTGAATCTTGAATTATTGGTGTACAGTATGTTCAGCATTGATCTTCATTTGTCCATTTCTATGTTAAACATGATTTATCAATGACGGACCCAGTGCCCCACATATCTAGAATTGCTTCAGGGAGGCAGACAGACTATGTTTTTTTTGGTATTTACAAGAAATTAGGTGGGATTAATGGTTCTAACACTACCTTAGTGTGTCACTATAGATAACCTGTAAATCTGCACAGGTAACATAATTAAGAGGTACTGTATGTTGGCCTGTAACCACAGGACTACACAGATCAGGGACCACTTTTATCATGCTACTACCACACCCTATTATTATTATGTGATGATGTATTCAAGACTTTCACTGTTGGATCTTGAAAATTAAATGCATATTCAGCTCTCTGGGTATCAGTGCAGCCAGCCAGATATGGCTAATGACACCTGTGACATCTGTAGACATCTGATGAATACAAATTCATTGAGGTCCATTTATCAATAGGATTAACAGATCTTTGGACTTCCCCAGTTCAGCCTAACCCAAGTGCCATTCATTACTCTTTATTCGTCCACAACACTAAATAGATGCGGTTACTAAGAGAGGCCGACTCCAAGAATGCAGAGTGTAAGGATGCTGCTGGTCAGCAAAGGGAAAGACCAGTTTTAGATGTTATTGATGCAGAGCTGGGTTGGATCAGTTAAAGCCAGACCAATGAGTCGTTCAAGCTAACAAGTCTTCTTATATGCAAAATCCTTCATATTATTTTGTGATTCCAATAAAAATAGAAAAATAAATGAATATTCATCAACTACCAATTGAAGCAGTGTTTAATATTAAATCTCAGCAAGTAGATGAAACAAGTAATGACAGACTGTCTCTCCATTATGCATCTAATTTGCTTTTCCACTGAAAACTTAGTCCTTTCAAGCAGCCAAATCTTTTTCCGTCATTTCCTCTCCTTTTTATAATCATTCACCACTCCCACTCCATCTCCATCTGCACCTCTGTCCTCCTCCTCTCAAAACCACCACAACTTGTCGTCACATCACGGCATTTTTTCATCTCATTACAGCTTTTTATTAATTATTCTGCATACTCTGAAATTTCTAGTTTAATAAACACCCCCTTCTTCTTGTTTAAGATCTTTCTTAAAAACTTCTTGCCCAATGTTTAGTCATTCATTTGAATTAATGGAAAGTGAAAATGCTGAAAATCTTCTTTAATATTATTTACTTTGTGTTAGTATAAATGGAACTGTGGCATATTTTTTTCTGCACAGTAGTTGCAATAGACAATAGACAATAGGTGCAGGAGTAGGTCATTCGGCCCTTCGAGCCAGCACCGCCATTCACTATGATCATGGCTGATCATCCACAATCAGTATCCAGTTCCTGCCTTATCCCCATAACCTTTGATTCCGCTATCTTTAAGAGCTCTATCCATCTCTTTCTTGAAAGCATCCAGAGACTTGGCCTCCACAGCCTTCTGGGGCAGAGCATTCCATATATCCACCACTCTCTGGGTGAAAAAGTTTTTCCTCAACTCCGTTCTAAATGGCCTACCCCTTATTCTTAAACTGTGGCCCCTGGTTCTGGACTCACCCATTAGCGGGAACATGCTTCCTGCCTCCAGCGTGTCCAATCCCTTAATAATCTTATATGTTTCAATAAGATCCCCTCTCAGCCTTCTAAATTCCAGAGTGTACAAGCCCAGTCGCTCCAATCTTTCGACATATGACAGTCCCGCCATCCCGAGAATTAACGTTGTGAACCTACGCTGCACTCCCTCAATAGTAAGAATGTCCTTCCTCAAATTTGGAGACGAAAACTGCACACAGTACTCCAGGCGTGGTCTCACCAGGGCCCTGTACAGCTGCAGAAGGACCTCTTTGCTCTTGTACTCAATTCTCCTTGTTCTGAAGGCCAGCATGCCATTAGCTTTCTTCACTGCCTGCTGTACTTGCATGCTTGCTTTCAGTGACTGGTGTACAAGAACACCTAGATCTCATTGTACTTCCCCTTTTCCTAACTTGACTCCATTTAGATAATAGTCTGCTTTCCTGTTCTTACCACCAAAGTGGATAACCTCACATTTATCCACATTAAACTGCATCTGTCATGCATCTGCCCACTCACCCAGCCTGTCCAAGTCACCCTGCATTCTTATAACATCCTCCTCACATTTCACACTGCCACCCAGCTTTGAGTCATCAGCAAATTTGCTAATGTTACTTTTAATTCCCTCATCTAAATCATTAATATATATTGTAAACAGCTGAGGTCCCAGCACTGAACCCTGCGGTACCCCACTGGTCACCGCCTGCCATTCCGAAATGGACCCGTCAATCACTACTCTTTGTTTTCTGTCAGCCAGCCAATTTTCAATCCATGTCAGTACTCTGCCCCCAAAACCATGTGCCCTAATTTTGCCCACTAATGTTGGACTTTATCAAAGGCTTTCTGAAAGTCCAGGTACACTACATCCACTGGCTCTCCCTTGTCCATTTTCATAGTTACATCCTCAAAAAATTCCAGAAGATTAGTCAAGCACGATTTCCCCTTCGTAAATCCATGCTGACTTGGACCGATCCTGTTCCTGCTATCCAGATATGTCGTAATTTCATCTTTTATAATTGACTCCAGCATCTTTCCCACCACCGACGTCAGGCTAACCGGTCTATAATTATACAGTTATATAACTGTATAAAAATTGGTTAACTTACTTATCAGTCAAAACAACATCTTAAGAACAACTAACTGACTGTCAGGAAAATGCAGTAGCAGTGCTGCGGCAACAACTGTGCGGAAAAAAAATAAGCCACAGTTCCATTTATACTAACACAAACGAGCTGGTGATCTCTTTGGAAACTCACCCGGCAGAAGGCAATGGCAAACCACTGCTGTAACTTGCCTCGTACGCGATTCCCCACTACGTCAGAGAGGTGTGGAGGGAAATCGTCCGCTAACTGGAGAAACTCCAGATGTGACATACCTTTCCTTTATATTACATAGTAAATAAAAATAGGAGCAGATCTTGATTTGGTTGATTGCAAAGCAAACTCACCTATCATTTCAACAGAAAAAAAATAGAGAAAAAACTGAGGTTTTTTACAGTGCACCTTTTAATTCAAACTGCCTAAATAATTGAAAATCAAGTCAGTATAGATATTATCTTCAACTGAAAACAATCAACCATAAGGAAGAGGAGGCTATTCAGCCTCTCAAGCGTCTCTATCATGTAACAGGATCATGGCTGATCTTCCTCGTTCCTGCCTTTTCCTATAACCCTTGTCTTCCTTATTAATTAGAAATCTATCTCAACTTTAAATACTTTCAAGAACTCTCTGATAGTTTAACTCTTATTATACATATTGGTATGTTGTCTTGATTATTTTGATGTATTTTTCCTTGTTGTTGATTTTCAATAATAATTAATAAAAAAGATTTATAATAAAAATAAAAGAAGTCTATCCGCACAACTCTTCAATGCCGAGGATCCACAACCCTTTGAAGTCAGATGGCTCATTAGCAAGTGGAATTTATTCCTGACAAGCCTGAGGTGATACACTTTGGGAAGTCAAAAGGGGTAAAATATTTCTGGTTAATGGTAGGGCACTAAAGAATGATGACAGAGAGAAGAAGCTTGAGGATCAGGTTCCCAGTTCCATCAAAGTGTTGATTGGGGTGTGAAGAAAGCATACATCATGTTTAACTTCATTTTTTGCAGTAGAGAATATAAAAGTTGGAAGGCTATGTTGCAACTTTACAAAACGCCATAGGGCTGCTCTGGGAGTATTTTGTGCAGTCTGGTCTCTACACTATAGGAAGGAGGTGGTGGTGCCGTAGAAATTACAGAGGATATTCAGTGGGATGTTGCTTCGCTTGAAGAATAATACTTATGAAGGGAGACTGTACAGGCTGGATTGTTTTCCCTGGAAAGAAGGAAGCCGAAGAGTGAAATAAATGTAGAATATAAAATTACAAGAGTAATAGGGTAGATAGTCAGAACCACTCCCCCCCCCCCAACCCCCATGGTAGAAATACCCAAATTAAAAGGGCGTAAATTTAAGGTGTGGAGGAATTTTAAAGGGGATTTGAGGAGAAGGTTATTTTTATATATACACAGTGTATGATTAATATTTGGAACTCAGTACCACAGGAGTTGGTGGTAATATGTAGATAGGTATATGAATAGGCAAGACATAGCTGAATATGGTCTAAATACGCACAAATGAGATTAGTGTGATGGGCATTAATGTGGGTTGAAGGATCTATTTCTCTCCTGTACAGCTACATGACTGCATGAAAAGAAATCCTTACATATAAAAGTCTCTAACTGACATTCCATTAGTGTGACAATATGCCCTCTGGTTTAAGACGGCCCCTTAAGAAGATACACCTTCCCAGAATTTGTTCCAGGTAGCCTCATATGCATTGTATATGCTTCAACAAGATTGCCCCTCCAGTTTACCACTGCTCCTTGCTGGCTATTTGGCAATGCTCTATCCATGACACAATGTTACCTCCAATGCCATGCGCTCTTACAACTTAACCATTTCTAAGATTGAGTGCCTTCTGGAAGTCTATATTCTGTACATGTACTGGTTCCTTTCTATCGACCATCGAAATAGTGCTAATTTGCCAGAAACAACTTCTTCTTCATGGAAAGCATAGACTCACTGGGCTGAAGGGCCTTTATCCAAGCTGGCTTGCTCTACGACCCTATGAGGCCATTTTGAACCTGTTTGATTATTGCTAATGTTTTTTCATATATACAACTACTATGCCCTTAACAATTGATTCTAACATTTTTCCAACATTAGATATTAGGCAAATTGTTCTATAGTTCCCTGCTGCTTGCCTCCCTCCTTTTCATAGTCATAGTCATAGTCATACTTTATTAATCCCGGGGGAAATTGGTTTTCGTTACAGTTGCTCATAAATAATAAATAGTAATAGAACCATGGATAGTTAAATAGTAATATGTAAATTATGCCAGTAAATTATGAAATAAATCCAGGACTAGCCTATTGGCTCAGGGTGTCTGACCCTCCAAGGGAGGAGTTGTAAAGTTTGATGGCCACAGGCAGGAATGACTTCCTATGACACTCTGTGCTGCATCTCAGTGGAATGAGTCCCTGACTGAATGTACTCCTGTGCCCACCCAGTACATTATGTAGTGGACGGGAGACATTGACCAAGATGGCATGCAACTTAGACAGCATCCTCTTTTCAGACACCACCGTGAGAGAGTCCAGTTGCATCCCCACAACATCACTGGCCTTACGAATGAATAGAATTTCCTGAATAGAGTTGTCACATTGGCAATTTTCCAGTCCTCTGGCATTTCTGAATTAGATATAAACATCCAAAAACCTAAGAATATTTGGAAGTTTATATAACCATACAATAATTACAGCATGGAAACAGACCATCTCGGCCCTTCTAGTCCATGCCGACCTCTGATTTTCACCTATTCCCACAGACCTGCACTAAGCCCATAACCCTCCATTCCTTTCCTGTCCATATAGCTGTCCAACTTAACTTTAAATGACAACATCGAACCTGCCTCAACCACTTCTTCTGGAAGCTCGTTCCACACAGCTACCACTCTCTGAGTAAAGAAGTTCCCCCTCATGTTACCCCTAAACTTTTGCCCTTTAACTCTCAACTCGTGTCCTCTTGTTTGAATCTCCCCCACTTTCAATGGAAAAAGCCTATCCACGTCCACTCTATCTATCCTCCTCATAATTTTAAATACCTCTATCAAGACCCCCCTCAAACTTCTACACTCCAAAGAATAAATACCCAACTTGTTCAAACTTTCTCTGTAACTTAGGAGGTAAAACCCAGATAATATTCTAGTAAATCTTCTCTGTACTCTCTCAATTTTGTTGACATCTTTCCTATAATTCGGTGACCAGAACTGTGCACAATACTCCAAATTTGGCCTTACCAATGCCTTGTACAATTTCAACATTACATCCCAACTCTGATACCCAATGCTCTGATTTATAAAGGCCAGCATACCAAACGCTTCCTTCACCACGCTATCCACATGAGATTCCACCTTCAGGGAACTATGCACCATTATTCCTAGATCACTCTGTTCTACAGCATTCTTCAATGCCCTACCATTTGCCATGTATGTCCTATTTTGATTAGTCCTACCAAAATGTAGCACCTCACATTTTTCAGCATTAAACTCCATCGGCCATCTTTCAGCCCAATCTTCTAACTGGCCTAAATCTCTCTGCAAGCTTTGAAAACCTACTTCATTATCCACAACTCCACCTATCTTAGTATCATCTGCATACTTACTAATCCAATTTACCACCCTATTATCAGGATCATTAATATATATGACAAACAACATTGGACCCAGTACAGATCCCTGAGGCACACCACTAGGCACCGGCCTCCAATCTGACAGACAGTTATCCACCACGACTTTCTGGCGACTCCCATCCAGCCACTGCTGAATCCATTTTACTACTTCAATATTAATACCTAACTATTGAACCTTCCTGACTAACCTTCCATGTGGAACCTTGTCAAAGGCCTTACTGAAGTCCATATAGACAACATCCACCGGTTTACGCTTGTCAATTTTCCTAGTAACCTCTTCAAAAAATTCAATAAGATTTATCAAACATGACCTTCCTTCATACCTAGTGAAACCATTCTCCCAGTAGTCACTTTTAAAGGTTCATAGTAATAGTCATAGTCATACTTTATTGATCCGGGGGAAATCGTTTTTTGTTACAGTTGCGCCATAAATAATTAAATAGTAATAAAATCATAAATAGTTAAATAGCAATATGTAAATTATGCCAGGAAATAAGTCCAGGACCAGCCTATTGGCTCAGGGTGTCTGACCCTCCAAGGGAGGAGTTGTAAAGTTTGATGGCCACAGGCAGGAATGACTTCCTATGATGCTCTGTGTTGCATCTCGGTGGAATGAGTCTCTGGCTGAATGTACTCCTGTGCCCAACCAGTACATTATGTAGTGGATGGAAGACGTTGTCTAAGATGGCATGCAACTTGGAGAGCATCCTCTTTTCAGACACCACCGTCAGAGAGTCCAGTTCCAT